>NW_022900948.1:26410743-26493137 GCF_012274545.1 Fukomys damarensis | reverse complement strand
AAAAAAAAAAAAAAAAAAAAAAAAAAATGAAGTCCTATAGTTCCGAGGTAATCTGTAGTGAAATGTGAACTCCAAAGGACTTGGGTGGCTTGGCCACAGAGGCACTTCTGGTGGTTGTAGCTTCCATGGCTTCCTTTGTGGGCTGGCTCTGCTCCCTCCTTGCAGTTTTCCTTTGGATGATCCCTGCTCTTAGTTTCTCCAAACTTCTGGGGTCTCCACTGCACTTTCAGCTTCACACTTACATCTTCACACACTGCTCTCTCAGGGGCACTCTGCCTGGCCTTCCAGGCCTTCTTCTGAAATCTGGGTGAAAGCCTTCCCTGACCCCACAACTCTTGCATTCTGCATGCACCTAAAATGAGTACTACATGGGTGATGCCAAGGTCTGCTGCCAGCTGGAGCATTAGCCAGGCTTCTTTGCTTGGTTGCAGGGGTCAAGTGCCTGGACCGTTGAGCATACTGAATCCAATTCCAAGAACAAATTCTCTAGGCTGCTGCCATTCTAGAACATGATGCTCTGTGACTTTCTTCTCAAGGCAAAGTCTTTCACTTTTGCAATTTTTAGGCTGCAAAGAGTGGAGCCCTTCTGCTTCCTGTGATGCCCTCTGGCTATCTTTTCCATTCTCCTGTCCCTTCTCAGCCATCAAGATCTCCTCTACCCTGTCTTTGCAGCTCACAGCTTACTGAAACTTGCCCTTTAGCCAAACCCAAGCCATTTAAAATCATTCCGCAAGGCTTCTTGCTCTTGATTCTCAACATAGATCTGGTTAAAATCCCCCAACAGCAGCCATGCTTTGGCCTCAACATTAGACTGCCTTGCAATTTCATCTGTGAGATTGATCAGTCTGTCACCCTTAATCTCAGTCTCAGACAAAGTCTCTGGACATGAGCAAAATGCATTCAAACTTTCTGCCAAGCCATAACACATATTAGAGTCCAATAGCCAATGCAGTCCTTCCTAGGAGAAACCTCCTGAGCCTGGTCTTTACCAGCTTTCTGGCCTTTGATCTCTGACAAGAATCTCCCATACAATATAGCCTATGGCATTCCAGTTCTACTTCTTCGGCCAGCATTTCCAAACATTTCCAAACTTTTCTCCTTCCCACAAGCCAGTAACAAAGACTTCTGAGCTACAAGGCTAGGTAATGTCACAGCAATGACTCCACTTCTCTGGTACCAAACTCCTGTGTAAGTTACTTCTCTCTTGTTGCTGAGACAAAATACCTGACACTCAAAGTTAGAGGGGGAAAGGGTTTATTTAGCTTACAGCTCATAGAGGTTTCAGCCTATAGCTGGCTGTCTCCAAGGAAGAGTGGCAGAGGGGCAACAGTTCATGGTGGCAGAAGACAGCAAAAACAACAAGGGCAGAGGTGGAGCTTTTGGAAGATGACTATGGAGATGCTATACTCATGGGTGGTCCACTAATGAGTTAACAGCACAGTTGAGTGTGCTACTGAGGGGTAGCATCTGGTTAGAGGAGGAAGGTCCCTGGAAGGGGTGATCTGGAAGGGGTATCTAGATCCTCCTTTCACTCTCATTGCTTCCTGATTTCTGTGGGTTGAGCATCTTTCCTCCACCATGCCAATTGTCATGGAGCCAGGAGACAGTGAACTGAACCTTTTGAACCCATGAGCCAAAATAAACCTCTCTTCCTTTCAATTGTGAGTGTCAAGTATTTTATCCCAGTGAAAGACATCATCTATAACTTCAGTCCATTAACATCTTGTGCAGCCCACTTTTATCTTTCAGGATGTCTACATTCTTACCCCTCCTAACATCACATCTGAAAATGTGAGGCACATACCACCTAGAAACTCCTAAATAGGGCAGAGCTGAGAATAGAGCTCTCTAGTGTGGCCTGCAAATCTCCTGCCAAACAATATATTCTTCATTAATCAACATTCTTGGTAAACCCTTATGATTACAAAATTATTTTCTAAATGCTTCTAGGTAGGATAATTAAATGTTCCATTTTTTTCAAAGACTAAGATCCTGCTCCTGTTCTATCATTTCTGTTACCCATTCTTTTCTGTCCTTCAAGTCAGAGGCACCAAGCAGGGCATGTGCACTGCTTAAGAATCCCCAATATCAAGACAGACTATGTATGTGGTAAATATTATAGATCAGAATGTTGAATATTATAAAACTGTCCTGGGAGATGACCATGAAGCATTCTGTTCTTTTAAGTCAACACTTTCCTAACAGTTGGAGATGGAGAGGCTCAAGGAGGGTGCCTTTCTCTAATTTACACAAAGGCTTCCCCACAGGCCACTGGTTGCTGCGGGCTCAGCCCCAGCCTGCCGGGCAGCACGTTTCTAACAGCTTCTCAGAGATGGATCTCAACAGCTTCATACAGATTTAGCTTCTTTAATCATAGGAACCTAACTTCTCCATGCTTGGTTCTCCGATTTATTTCACCTAATTTGGCTACCACTTCACTTTCTTGCACCCTGTGTTTGATGTGTCTTAGTTTGAAGACCATATCCTTGAGAGGGAAGGGAAGAACACATAGCCCTTGAGCCAGCCTGTGAACATGTTACTGTCT
Source organism: Fukomys damarensis (assembly GCF_012274545.1). Lineage (NCBI taxonomy): Eukaryota > Metazoa > Chordata > Mammalia > Rodentia > Bathyergidae > Fukomys > Fukomys damarensis. The sequence goes on along the minus strand of NW_022900948.1, from coordinate 26,490,592 downwards.
CCTCTCCTATGCACTCTGGGGTCCTTTCTTGCAGACTCCTATCCCCTCCCTCTCCCATGTGCAGTCCAGCTGTCTTTGCCCCCTGATCAGGGCTGCCTCCCTGATTCCATTCCACTGACAACTGTGGACTGAGCTTCTTAACTCACATCAGCTTTTCTGCCACTTGTCCTCATCTCCATGCAGTTATCAACCTCTTCCTCCTTTGTTTTATGCCAAAGTCTTCTTTTTTGCCTTTCTCCACAACACCTCAGTTTCAAATTTTTTCTGAGTCTATTTCCTGTTCTGAAAAACTTGTTACTTCCATCAAGCCTGTTCCTCAGCTGACCTTCAGACTTCCCAATAGGTTAAGTCACCTTTCCCCTGTCACTGTGAAAACATCCCCTGAGACAAACTTGTCACCACATCTGGTAGGCAGTGTGGGCTGAGAAACTCATGATTCCTCGCTGTCATTCTAAAATTTTCATTGTTTTATTTTATTTTTTTCTCCACAGAGGCAGTAAAATGTTTCTGCCACACGGTGATCAATGTCTTTCCTTTGTTTCATTCAGTTGCCTTCCTTGGAAAAATGTTTTTGCTTCCAGCTCCCTCTGTGGTCTTGCACACTCCTCACAGGCTGCCCTCTGACAAGTTCAACCCCAATTTAATCTGAGGCTGCTGGTCAATGTCATGGAATCTCCTCATCAGAGTTATCAAATGATTAGGGATGGAAGACCTCAATAGTATGATTTTGTCCTAACAATCATTCACTCTTGCATTCATGCATTTGTTCTACAAATAAGTATTAGGAATCTACTATATGGCAAAGGGATGAAAAACTCATCATCTTCATTATCTGAAACCAAAAATCATATTTCAAATATAATTGGAGTTCTGTGTTACTCCATTTTTTACATGGAGTTGCATTAAAATCAACTATAGTTTGATAAAGTCAATTACAAGCAATCCAAGCCATTCTCTGTGGAAGATAGAAGGCTGTATTTTTGTGCTTAGCAAAACACTTTTGACTTCCCTTTGCCTAAGTCTCCCTCTCTTCCTGGAGAGTTGTTCTTGGCATCTGTCAAAACTTTCCAGAGCACTCTGGGGTCACCATGACAAACTGATCCCACCAACTCTCAGCTATAACCACATAGGAAATCCAGAAAAATGAACAGCTTTCCACCAAAATAAGAAATTTTAAATAACATGTGATTAAGAAAGCAAATTTAAAGATACCAATAATGAAAAAAGAGTGGGAAAGGAAGAGTAAGAGAGAAAGTGGGTAAGGTCACGTTATATGCATGTGTGAAAATGTCAATAATGGAACCATTGTTTGTACAATTCATATGCACTAATAATTATAATGTTTAAATATACTAATTAATTAATTCTAAAAAGAGTAAAAAGGATGGGATATGCAGCTCAATGAGGGGAAGGGAAGCAAAAACTAAATCCCAATGGCTCAACAATGGGAGCAGGATCTGGAGCCTGGGAGTCCAGAGGCTTAGGGACAAATGGCAAAGCCTCCCTTCTTGCAAAACTGGGAAGGTAGTAAGTAGCCACTCACACTCCATGCCTGAGCTACAAGAGGCTACCTGGGGCACCAAACAGAGGCCAAAAAATGCCACACACCAACGTGAGGGAGAAATCAGCACCATGAGGTCAGCCTGTTTTGCTGTATGGTGTACCTATATGTCCTAGCATGGGGCACGCAACACAGTAGTTTCTCAATCAATATTTGGCAAGTAGATGAATGAATAAATAAATAAGGAATTAGGGGAGGAGCCCATATTAAAAAATAAAAAAGAAGAAAGAACTCATGCAACACATTCTTGAATATACTTATACAAAAGTATAAATGCATATCTTTATAAGAAACTAGTGGAGCAGGGCATGGTGGCACATGCCTGTAATTCCAGCATTCAGGAGGTTGAGGCAAGAGGATCACTGCATGTTTGAGGCCAGCCTAGGCTACATAGTGAGTTCAAGGCCAGCCTGAACTACATAGCAAGAAGCTGTCTCAAAAAATAAAAGGGAAGGAAGGAAGGTGAGATTTGGGAAAGTGGCTCAGACATCAGATCTCCCTCCGGCCTGCCTGGGCCCAGTCCATGGATCCAGGTAGCCATGCCCTCCCTTGCGGGTGCCGCTGAGCATCCCCTGCTGTCAGACCTGCTGATCGTGCCAGTCCTTGGACCCACTCCACAGAGGCATAGCTGGTTATAAAGGGTAATTTTCTGAGCTCCCAAATTTGAAGATCTTTAAAGAAAGGGCGGAGGAAACCTATAGTAGAACTGTCTGGAGTTCAAGCCTACAGGAGGTCAGGGAGCTCAAGGTCAGTCTGCATCGCAGGCTCTGCCATAGGCTAGCTGAGATAGGGGGATTTGGTTCTGCACATGGCTGCACATGATGTGTATTATGACAGCAGAGATATAGTCTGAAAGAGGCCCTTCAAAGTCATTTTTTTGTCCTTTTCTTTCTTTTCCTCATTCCACTCTGTAAATTCTTTTTTCTGTCCTCTTTCACCAACTCAGGCTCTTACTCCACCATATTGTCTCTCATCTCCCTTTTGTTCCTGCTCCTGCCCAGACTCAGATTTCTTCTTTTATCACTTTTTCTTTTTTATTAATGTTATTTTTTTCTATCATTGTGCCTCACTCAAGAGTCAGTAGTTTTAAGGGAAAGTGAGCCCCTATTGCTGTTTAGGGGATATATTCTTGTCCTTATACTTGCACTCTGTCTATCCCTTTTGAGTTTAAGAGTTTCCTAAAGATTGGATGGTCATTCTGTGTCCTCTGACTTCACTTGAAACCTTCTCCAGTTCTTTTACTTATTTACTCTTCTCGTGCTAACTCTATCTAGGACTCCATCCTAAATGGTAAATATGCTATGTTGAGAAATTTTTTCACTGCAAACATATTTTGGGCTGCTTCTTGATTTTAATTTAATTCATCTGGTTTAAAGGTGATAGATTAATGACTACCACAAGTGGTTAATTTGCAAGTGGTGATTGATCCTATTGTGTTGCTGATTGTACCATTGGGATAAGGATAGAGATTGATTTGATGAGTTGTTTTCTCTGATATTGTGAAAATGAGAATGTCTATGAGTCATTAGAGAATCAAGGGCTAAAGCACAACTATATCAGGAAGATTTAATAACCCAGAGATTGAATCAAGGACAACCCAACAGCAAAAATAAAAATGAAAAAACACTTAAGCAAGACACAAAGACAGACTTCCAGTTCACCAATGGCAAACAGTAGGGCAAAGGAGGATGAAAAGTCTGATAGTGAACCTCCAGGACACTCAGAACTCACATCACAGGAAGTAACAAACAGATCAATCAGGCTCTAAAAAAATTCAAAACAAATAATTTCCCAGGTAACCATAGAGATGGTGAGCAAAATGAGAGTCATGATTCAAGACACTAGAACAGAAACTGACAAAAAAAAATAGATGAGCTCAGGACCATGATAGAAGCCATGAAGGCCCAGTTTAAGAAAGAAATGGAAACAATGAACACCCAATATAGGAAAGAAATGGAATCCATTAAACAGATTCAAACAGATATCCAGAAGATTAAAAACTCTATTGAAAGTGTATGCAACAGAATAAAAGAATGTGAAGATAGAATCTCAGATATAGAAGATAGGATTGCAGGCAGTGACCGTGAAAAGACAGGTCTCTTAAAAACAGCAAAGGATCATGAGAAATCGATCCAACAACTCCTAGATGATGCAAAGAAGAATAACTTAATACTGATAGGAATCCATGAAGTAGCTGGAGAAAATGCAAATGACTTAAAAAAGCTGTTCACAGAATTAATGACAGAAAACTTCCCAAACAGAGGGGAAGAATTTGACATACAGATAAGTGAGGCATATAGAACTCCAACTAGCCACGATGAAAAAAAAAATCTGCACCTAGACATATAATAATCAAGATCCCAGAAACCCAACAGAAGAACAAAATACTACAAGCAGTAAGAGAAAAGAAACAAATCACATGCAAAGGAAAGCCCATCAGAATCACAGCAGACTTTGCAACACAAACCCTCAAGTCAAGGAGAGCCTGGAGTGAGATATTTCAAGTCTTAAAAGAAAACAACCTCCAACCTAGACTGATGTATCCTGCAAGACTCTCTTTCAAAATGGGTGGGGAAATAAGATACTTCCATGACAAAGAACACCTGAGAAACTACATGAATACCAAACCAGCACTACAAGCAATTCTAAACCATATCCTAGAAAAAGACAATGAAGGCAACAACGCCATGAGGCCCAACAGAGCAAATCAAATAGGCAAGGCAAGAAACTCAAAGGAGAGGGCAAAATATTAAAGAGTCAACAAAAGGACAATAACATGATAATAAGAAGTCAGTACATATCAGTTATAACCATCAGTGCCAATGGCCTCAATTCACCAATCAAGAGAAATAGACTGGCAGAATGGATTAAGAAGCAAAATCCAACAATATGCTGTATACAAGAAACACCCCTAGTTCAAAAAGTAGCCCATAGACTGAAAGTGAAAGAGTGGAAAACAATTCTCCATGTGACAGGAGCCCAGAAAAAAGCAGGGGTAGCAATCTTATTCACAGACAAAGTAAATTACAATCCAAAACTGATTAAGAGAGACAAAGAAGGCCACTACATCCTTCTAAAGGGAACAATTCAAGAGGAAGAGATGACAATCATAAACATATATATATACACCAAATATTAATGCCCCCAACTCTATTAAACAAATATTAAGTATGAAAAACCAAATAAGCACTAATACAATTGTAGTGGGGGATCTAAATACCCCACTATCACAAATAGACAGACCATCTAGGCAAAAAAATCAACAATGAAATACTAAAACTGAACTAAGCTTTTGAACACATGGACTTATTAGACATCTATAGAGTGTTCAACCCCACAAAATCAGAATACACATTCTTTGCAGCTGCATATGGGTCATTCTCCAAGATAGATCACATACTAGCTCACAGAACAGGTTTGAATAAATGCAAAAGAATCAAAGTTATTCCCTGTATATTATCAGATCACAGACAATAAAGCTGGAGATCAATAGCATAAGAAACTGTAGGAACGTCACAAACACATGGAAATTGAACAACACTCTCCTGAACAATCAATGGATCACAGAGGAAAATAAAGAAGAAATCAGACAGTTTTTACAAATAAACAAAAATGCCAATACAACATACAGGAATCTATGGGACACAATGAAAGCAGTTCTATGTGGAATATTCATAGCACTGAATGCCCACAATAGGAAAACAGAGTGAACTCAAATAAACAACCTAATGATGAATCTTAGACTCCTAGAAAAACAAGAGCAAGAAAAATCCAAAGCTTGAAAAAGAGAGGAAATTATAAATATTAGAGCAGAAATCAATGCAATGGAAACTAAGAAATTGATACAAAAAATAAATGAATCAAAGAGTTGGTTTTTTGAAAAAATAAATAAAATTAATAAACCCTTAGCAAACTTTTTCAAAAAAAGGAAAGAAAAGGCTCAGATCCATGCAATAAGGAATGAAAAAGGCGAAGTCACAACAGATCCAACAGAAATTCAGAGGATCATTAATACTTAGTTTGAGAACCTGTAGTCTAATAAAATGGAAAACACAAAAGAAATGGACAGATTTCTAGATACTATGAATTACCAAAGTTGAACAAAGATAAAAACATTTTAAACACCCCAATCACAATCAGTGAAATTGAAAATGTAATTAAAAACTTACCAACAAAGAAAAGCCCAGGTCGTGATGGATTCACTGCTGAATTTTACAAGACATTTAGAGAGAACTACTGCCATTACTCTTCAAACTTTTCAATGAAATTGAAAGGGAAGCAATACTTCCAAACTCATTCCTGGAAGCAAGTATCACTTTGATTCCCAAACCAGGGAAAGATACAACTAAAAAAGAGAACTACAGGCCAATCTCCTTAATGAATATAGATGCAAAAATCCTTAATAAGATACTAGCAAACAGAATACAGAGGATCATCAAGAAGATCATACATTCTGACCAAGTCGGATTTATTCCAAGGATGCAAGGATGGTTCAACATACGTAAGTCAATAAATGTAATACACTATATTAACAAAGTCAAGGACAAAAACCACATGATCCCCTCGATAGATGCAGAAAAAGCATTTGACAAAATTCAATGCCCATTCATGATAAAAACCCTGCAAAAAATTGCAGTAGATGGTCTATATATCAACTTAATAAAGGCTATGTATGAAAAAACATCAGCCAACATCATATTATATGGCCAAAAATTGAAAATCTTAACGTTAAAATCAGGAACAAGACAAGGATGCCCACTATCACCACTCCTCTTTCATATAGTTCTGGAAACATTATCCACAGCAATTAGACAAGAGAAAGAAATTAAAGCAATAAAGATAGGAAAGGAAGAAGTTAAACTGTCATTATTTGCTGACAATATGATACTCTACATTGAAGACCCAAAACACTCCACCAAAAGACTTCTAGACTTAATTAACACTTTTAGCAGAGTAGCTGGATACAAGGTCAACACTCAAAAATCAATAGCCTTCTTGTACACAAATAACAGACTCACTGAGAGAGAAATTAGGGAAACAATTCCTTTCACAATAGCATCCAAAAAAATAAAGTATCTAGGAATCAACCTAACAAAAGAAGCAAAAGACCTCTACACTGAAAACTACAGCACTCTGAAAAAAGAGATTGAAGAGGATATAAGAAAATGAAAAGATATCCCCTGCTTCTGGGTAGGAAGACCCAACATAGTGAAAATGGCCATACTACCAAAACTACTGTACAGATTCAGTGCAATGCCAATTGAAATTCCAACACTATATTTCACAGAGCTAGAAAAAAGAATCCAAAAATTCATTTGGAGCCATAAGAGACCTGTAATAGCAAAAGCTATCCTAGGCAACAGGCACATGGCAGCAGGTATAACAATTCCCAATTTGAAGCTATACTACAAAGCCACTGTGATAAAAACAGCATGGTACTGGCAAAGAAACAGACCTGAGGATAAGTGGAACAGACTGGAAGACACAAAAACAACTCCAGATGCACTCAACTACCTCATCTTTGACAAAGGAGCTGACCGTCCCCACTGGAGGAAAGATAGCCTCTTTAATAAATGGTGTTGGAAAAACTAAATCTCAACTTGCCAAAGATTAAAACTAGACCCTTATCTCTCACCATGCACTAGATTAAAATCCAAGTGGATTAAAGATATAAATATTAAAAAAAAAACACTAAACTTGCTGGAAGGCAAGTTAGGCAGAACTCTCAAAGACATTGGCATAGGAAAAGACTTTATGAACAAATCCTCAGTGGCATGGGAACCACCAGAAAGAATCAACAACTGGGATCTAATCTTATTAAAAAGCTTCTGCACTGCAAGAGAAACCACCAACAGTGTGAAGAGACAACATACAATGTGGGAAAAAATTTTTACCACCTGCTCCTCAGACAAAGGACTATTATCTAGAATACATAAAGAACTCAAAATAATCAGGACCCCCTAAATATAAAGACCCAATTCAAAAATGAGCATCTGAAATGAACAGACAATTCTCAGACAAAGAAGTAAAAGCTGCAAGTAAATATATGAAAAAATGTTCCACATCACTGGTCATTCGAGAGATGCAGATGAAAACAACACTGAGATTCCACCTCACCCCACAAAGAATGGCTGCTATCAAGAAATCACACAATAACAAATGTTGGCAAGGTTTTCGGGAGAAAGGAACCCTTCTCCATTGTTGGTGGGAGTGCAGACTGGTGCAACCACTGTGGAAATCAAAATGGAGATACCTCACAGAGTTGGGACTAGAGGTTCCATTTGACCCAGCCATAGCTCTGCTAGGTATCTTTCCAAAAGAATTAAAATAATCATATCACAGTGACATATGTGCACATATGTTTATAGCAGCACAGTTTGTAATAGCTAAAACTTGGAAAGAGCCCATTTGCCCATCAGTTGGAAACTGGATAAAGATGATGTGGTTTTTCTTTAAAATGGAATACTACTCAGCCATAAAGAATGATAAATTAGTCATTTATAGGAAAATGGATACATTTTGAGGATATACTCCTAAGTAAAATAAATAAATCACACATGTGTAAATACCAAATAGCTTCTCTGATGTGAAAAACTACAATAGTACACAAGATTCTAATGGGATAATTAGCAATGCGAATAGGAAGAAAGGGGTTAAAGGTATAGGGAAAGTGGGAAGGGTAGGGAAAAGGGAATAAGGGAAAAGAAAAAATATGAGAAAATGAAAACATGGAGATAAAGTGTTTCTAAATGGGGAGGAGAGGAGGGGGTGAAGGGAGGGCAGGGGTGTGGGGAAAAAAATGAGAACCAAGACCTGTCATGTAAAGGTACAATATCTCAGTAATGAATGCAACTGTACTGTATACCTAGAATGTACCAATAAACTCAAGGAAAAGAAAAAAAAATAAAAGGAAGAAGAAAGAAATTTTATTCTTGTATATATCTATGCATCTAATATATATATATTAGATGTGTGTGTGTTTGTGTGTGTGTGTGTGTGTGTGTGTGTGTGTGTGTACTTGCAGAGAAAACTACTGGAAGAATACTTAAAATAATGGAGAACAGAATTCTTGAGAATCTTAACCTTGAATGAAGGCTAAGAAAGTTTTTTGATTGCTTATCTTTTTGTAACATTTTATAATTTTGCACATATATGTATACCTTTTCACACACATGCAAAACATTTTTAAGTAACTAGATATCAGCAGGTGGGAATGGTACAAACCTTCAATCTCGGCATTCTGCATAACTGATGCAGGAGGATGAAAAGTTTGAGCCTGGGCAGCTTAACTGCTTAGTGAGACCCTGACTCAAAATAAAAACAGCTGGAGTTATAGCTCTGGGTTCAGTCCCCAGTACCACTGCCCCACCACACACACACACACACACACACATTATATATCTACTTAGTTGCGTAAAGAAAAAATGTTCTTTCTACTTCATCCCAATTTTATGATGATTTTAAATGAGACCAAGTACAAGAAAAGTACTCTAACAAGCATGCATTGTGTATAGTAATTCCTTCTGTTAAAATAACAGGTGTAGTTCCTGCCACCTAACTGAACCTCAATGGATATGTATTGGCAATGCCATTACAAGGTTTTGGGAGCTTCTCCTTGGGGGTTCAGGGGCCAAAAAGGTGAATGACACAAAGTCCCACTATGCATGCAGGCTGGGTTCCCTCTTAGACTGAGAAATCTACAGACTTGGACAACTTCCACATTCTTGAGTAACTTTGTTTTATAACTGAAATACTGAAATATATTAGCTAAATCAGGGATCAGAAATGTGCCTCAACACAGAAGCAAATCTCATTCAGAAACATTCTCTAGCTCCTAAAAACATACATGAATTGCTGCTGGGTGCTTTTATCGTGATTGCAGCTTGCCCACTTGAAGCTACAGTTTCTCCCGCTGGACTCACATAGAGATAAGCCTGTCTGTGCTGGATTTGTTTTCCAGGTTCACAGGAGAAATGCTGTGGAGTTTTCTGCTCTAAGAACACAATTAACTCGAATGATTTGGTCTTGCAGGAGGGGTTCTTTTTGGGGGGATAAATATTTACTAAGCTACCGTGAAGCACCTGGCACCATTAAGTCTGTGTGTCAAAAGAGCACAAGTAATAGTTTCTGCTTTGTGCCAGGAAAAGCAAATACCTAGAGTGTTATCTTTTCATGATGAGGAGAGCAGACACCCTCACAGAGACAGCCCTACAGTGGAGCCAGTGCTCTCTGTTATCTCAGCCTGTACTAATCCTACAGTCACAGGACTCCATAGCCAGGGCTCCAGGTCCCAACACGAACCTGCCACCCACCCGTCACTTATGTGCTGCCATTGCCTTGGGCTTCAGTGTCGGTTTGTGGCCAAGCCAGTACAACACATTTTTTTGTGTGTATGCTAAACTTGAACTTAAAATTAGACCCCAAACAAAATATGGTGTATATATTAGAGAAGAAACCTCTCTAGTCCTGTCCAGAACACTGACAGTGAAAAGATGACACCAGGGGCCCTCTCAGGAGTTGACAGCCTCAGCAGCCATGGGAGATTGGAGCCTCCGTGTAGATCTCAGCATTCCACTGTGCCTTATGAAGGCCCAGAGACACCTTTGAAGGGAGTAGAGGAGCTCACAGGGAGACGATTGGAAGTGGCAGAAAGAACGGAGAGTTCAATGGAGAAGCTCACATGAGACATGTCCCAGGGTACCCAAGGGTGTCTCTGTGCGCCTCCCGGTAGTGGCCAAGGTGTCGGATCTTTCGGGACACAAAAGAAGTGTATCAGTCAGGGTTCACTAGAGGAACAGATCTAATATCATATAAACACACACACACACACACACATATATATAAATTTTTATAAGACATGTTTACAATGGCCACCTGCAGAACTAGTATGGAAAAATGCAAAAAGCTGTCTGCAACAGAAAGCTGGAGGATCTGGTCAAAAGTCAACAGCCTGGAGCTCACTGCAGAGTCCTGTGTGAATTTATCGGGAAGCCAAAGGATCTGCATTAGAAGGCTGAAGAGTCTACACCGGAAGCCAGAAGACAGATGTCCAAAGGTGGGGCCACGACTGGAACTTCTCCAAAGAAGCAGAAGAGAAACTTCATATTCCACCCAGGGTACAAGTCTCTTGGTTGGTACCACCCACACCCAGGATGGGTCTTTCCTCTTCAGTAAGTCTATCCACATCCAGAGCTGTGATAACCTTGTCAGCTAGATGTTTCTTATTCAAGTTCACACCATGGTTACCTATCACAATGAGACTGAGTTTCACCTTGTCTTATTTTGCTTCTATGGTGAAGAGTATGCTGGGTTCCAAAGACTGAGTAGGATCTCTAATCTTCAGGAGCAGCAAGTCAGGGGATGAGGTAGGGTCATCCTGAGGAAGGCGTACCCTATGTGCCAAGTGTACTGTAGTAACAAAGAAGCTACCAGACAATCCTAAGGCTTTGCTCCTGCCTTTCTTCTCCTGCCTTCCCCACCATCCAGCTTTTATTTGAGCACCTGTGGGAAAACAACTGATCAGGTCTCTCTATCAGAGTCCAATGCATCATCATTATCATCATATATAGGAAATGCGGGTGACTCTGGATAGGCATCACATGGACCAAAAGGCAGAGAGAATTGACCAACCAACAACTCTTCAGCCTGAAAGAACCACGAGGCTGATTTACCGGGCTCATTACTCATACACCTTTTCCGGTTGACCCCAGACTCTTGGAGAACAGCCAGACTCCCCTTTGCAAGACAGAAAGTGAGGGACCCCACTTGCTGCAAGCCCTGGTGTGTTCTCTTTGGGATTCATATACTTGCTGAAAAAGTGGATCAACCAGTTTCACAAAAACAATATTTAAAATCAATCCACTCTTATTCCAAAGTAGGCTGCAGCCAAAATTCAAGCTCTTGGGTCAGCCCAAACCACCCTTGCCTGATGAGAGGCTGTGCAAAGGCACAGGAAACCTTAGTAATTACTAGGGGTTGTGCCAGATGCCATGAGGCTGGGAAGAGAACTTAAGTAAGTGTAATCTCTGACAGTTCTGATTAGGAAATTGAGGACATAGTAACTGGGTGCCATTCAGGCAATGATCTGCTCCTTTTGTTAAGACACTGTGGGGGTCTCTTCCTTTTGCCAACAACAAACAGGAGAGCTGTAATTATGCAATGTCACACTGCAGCTGGGTGCGCTATTTTGGATTTCATATTTTCCTAGAGAGTTTTACAACCACAGAGATGAAGTGCTGCCCCGTTTGAATGGTTGCTGTATTCAGGGTACTTGAGGCACTGTAACACTCTGTAGTCCTAATTCCACTTCTCATGATGCAGAGGAGGTAGCCAGCCAAAATCTGTGGTTTATATCTCCCATAGCTGCAGAAGCCATGTATGTTCACTTCCTAGAGCTGTCCTAAACAGCAGATTTTTTTTCTCTCAGTTCTAGAAGCCATATCTTAGTTACTTTTTTCATTGCTGAGACAAAATACTCAACGCTTAGAGTTAAAGGAGGAAAGTTTTATTTTAGCTCACAGTTCATAGTGGTTTTCAGTCCATAGTCAGCTGATTCCAACGCAGGACAGCATGGCAGAGGGGCATGGCAGAGGGACGTGGCAGAGGAGAAACAGTCCATGGCAGGGTAGGCAGGGAGCAGTGAGCAGCAAGTAGCGACTGTCTTCCATCTTTCCCTTCATATTCCATCTACACTCCAAGCCTATTGATTGATGCCACCCACATCCAAGATGGGACTTTCATTATCCACACCCAGAACTATGCCTAACCAATTTATTTATCACATACCCTTAATCCATATTCACATACCCTACTTCTAGCTGGAGCTGAAATACTCCAGAGCTATGAGCACATGAAGTTTTGGGGGAAAATCTAGATACAAGCCATAACAGCTAGAAGTTCAAGATCAAGGTCTTAGCAAGTAGGTTCCTTCTGAAGTCTGTGACAGAGAATTAGTTCCCTGTCTCTCTTGGCTGTTGATGGTTTCCTGGCAATTTGGTATTCCTTGCACCACCTGATCTCTGTCTTTATCTTTATATGATGTACTCTGTGTCCACATACCTCTTTTTTAATGCGATCACAATAATATTGGAATAAGGTACTAGTGACCTCATTTTAACTTGACCATCTGCAAAGACCGTATTTCCAAATATACACATTCACAGGTACCAGAGGTTAGGACTTTAACTTCTTTTGAGGTGTCACGATTCAACCACGGTATTTTAGTTTTAATTAAATCTTCAGTGGATGGATCCTGTTGGAAAAAAATGACAAAAGCACAAAAGCAGAGAAGAATATAGCTTCTCTGATTAGCATGGGTTTGCAGAGTCAACGTGAAGCCCCTGCAGGCAGTCCCCCCAGTCCTCCTATGCAGTCTCAGATGTCTCTGCAGAGTGTTGATTGACAATCCCTAGATTTAGAGGGAACCTGAATTTATTTTTCCTTTTTCTTTAATGAATCAAAGATTCCTTTAACTTAATAAGAAAACCAATAAAATGTTATAACCAAATCAAAGGAATATTCAGTGAACACACATATCAAGGAATCTGGAATGTTGAAGTAAGTTTACAAATAAATGCCAAACTAGTCAAGATCCATCGTCCAATAACTTTGGAGCTCCACTGGACGAAATTCATTTGCATTTCTTTGGCCCGAATCACTTGCATGACTACCAGTTTTCCACAAATCATAGTTATGAAAACTCTCAAAGGCAATAAAAGGTGCAGATGGTAGGGGACAGGGAAGTGGGACATTACTAGAACTTCTGCAGTGAGTCCTAGTCTCCTGTGAGCCATGACAGCACAAGTCAAATTAATTTATTAGACAGAAAAAAATAGAAAAGTGAGACTTAGAGAAGCCGAGCTTTAAGCTTGATCAGTGCTCCTCTGGGCAGCAGAGACGAAAGGCCCCAAGCTTGCCACACCTTTATTTGTACATCAGAAGTAACAAACGTAACAGGTGGCTCAGAGGGCAGCCGCAGCAAAAATCCTAGAACAATGAGGAACTATGCAGGTGACGATTTTGTTCCTCCCGAGGATGTCTTCATCTGGTGCAATCCTGCCCTGAAGCATAACAGCCTCACGGGACCATTGAGATTTCAGCTGTAACCAGAGGTGAAAATGGAGCGATGTCTCAACACGCCACAGCTGGCCTGGAGGCAGGATAACCAGGCCTAGCGGTAAGTTTAATGGTGAAATGATTTTTCCCCCAAATTATATAGAATTTCTTCCAACAACAGAAAACAAGGAAGGATGTCCTAGATGAGACACCCCAGCAGTCTTTTGTTACCCTTGTCAAAGTGTTGCACAATTTTTCTTGGTAGAGTCACCTAGGTTCTAGGGCCACTGCTGAGATGCCGGCAATGACTTAAAGCTTTTAGTCCACAGTGGGTGGGAGTCTAGATGGAGAGGGGTTACCCTCTTCAAGTTTGAGGACTATTAGGATGACCTCCCTTCATACCCTATCCACTGCTCCCAAGGCCCAGGCAGGAGGAAAACAGGAATTGCCCCGTGGATAGTGGAGGCCTGGAGACTTCCTTACCTCCCCCAGTGATACTAGGTTTTCTGGAACTCAGCACCAAGCTTTCCCCTCCTACTCTTTGCCCTTGATTCCAGGCCTCTGCCCTGTCCCATCTCCTGGGCCCACTACCTCTCTCCTTCTCTAGGACCCACTTCATGGCATAGCTGGGTCCTGACCAGGCATCCTCTGGGCACCATTTCCCTACACAGGAGTCTACTGGCCTCATGAGCAAACTTTTCTGTCTGCTGCACCCCCTACCTGCTTTGAACTTTAAAGCTGAATGCTGAGACCAGAGACAAGCATGTTTCTCTTAGCTGCGCACTGAGTAGCTCTGTAACCTAAGCTCCAGTTTCTGTCATCCCAAACCTCAGCATGACTGTAACCATCAGTGAGTGCAGTGAAAGCAGAGGTCTTCTGCCCACACCCCCATCAGGTCCTAGGCCTGGGGTGCTCATGCACTTCCCACCTCCACCTTCCCCATCTCCCACCCCAAACACCCACTGTTAGCACAGGGGAGCTGCACCCTCCTCCAGTTTGCCATCCCTCTCCAGAGCACCCCACAGGCGACAAGTTCAGCTTCTTTCTGTACAGTCCTGCCTCTTTCGCTGCTTTATAGCTATACTCTTCAGAGCTCTGTCAATAACATCCTTGCACATGAGCTTCAGAGTCTCTGGGGTCTCTTCTTCCAGGAACAAGATCCCGCAATTACGAGATAATCTGAGCATGTAATAAGGGTTCACATTTGCCACTTACGAGTCACCTGAGCCTCCTCTACTTCCTGACTTTCGTTTTCTGATCCCTAAATGACAGTAGCAGCCCGAATTAGTCCCCTCATTCCTTCTGAGCACCAATTGCTAGCAGTTGTCCTCTGGATCTACAGAGTACAGGGGCGGGTGTGTGCCTGAGAGCAGAGACCCTGCACCACCGCCCATGCGGCACAGGCCTGCGACCCCACTGTGGCACAGTTAGGGATGGACGAAAGCAAAGAGGCAGTGGGTGGCTGGTTTTCCACCATGCTCTGGTGGCAGTTCCACATGACAAGCGGGAGGGGACCCATCCCAAGTGAGGTAAGATGACCTGAGATTGTTTCCCTTGCACAAGCTGCCAGGCTCCCGACACTGATACCCCTGAGAAAGGTGGGCATCCCACCGAGTCAGCTTCTCTCTAAGCAGCTCAGCGGCATCCTTGGCCCGATCAGAGCTGAGATCATGTCAGTCAACGGCCTGGCAGCATTCGGGCTGGGGATGACGTTTCATCGCCTTGCAGGTCAGTGCTTCTTGCCCAGCAGTGCCCAAAGCAGCAGTGCTAGGGGACAGTGTGGCAACTGGGACTAACAATGATCATTCTCTGCTTAAGATGGGGAGCACTTCCGGGACCTAAAAGCCCCAAAACGGTACACACACACACACACACACACACACACACACACACCCCAGCAACAACAGCTGGCTACCCTTGTCACGTTTGGCTTTGGCCATGGGAAAGAGAGATAGAGACAGAGAGACAGGAAATGCGACAGCAAGAAAAAGAAAGAAAATGTAAGGTAACTGGGGGATAGTGAAAGTTCTGAAGAGCCACAGATGATGTGAATTGTTGCCCCACTTCTGAATAACTTTTGTTTCAGGAATGTAGTTTCGTACAAGATAAATAATCATATTGGTTTCCTAGGGCTGCCATGACAAAATACCACAGACCGGTGGGATTAAATAACAGAAATCTACTTTCGCACAGCTCTGGAGGATGAGGCTGAAGTCGGACACCAGAGGGCTGCCTGCCCCGTGCCCTCACATGGCCCTTTTCTCCACATGCACACGCTTGTGTCCTCACGTGGCTCTGCCCTTGTGGTAAGAACACCCGTCCTATCTGATTAGAGCCAACCCTGAAGGCCTCCTCACACTTAATCACCTCTTTACAGGTCTTATCACTAAATACAGTCATGGGTGAGGCACTAGGGTCAGGCCTTCCACATCTGAATGCGAAAGAACACAATTCAGGGCCTATCAGCAACTCTGCAGTAATCAATTTTTTTTTCAGAGTTATAAATGCAGAAAAACAGAAAGAAATTGTGTTGTAACAAGAAGCATAGATTATTTTAAAATATTGGTTCACTGACAATGTAGATCTTCCACATGTATTTTCATATCAAAAATCCCGATATGGAAAAATCATTAAAAAGCCTTTAAGTACTGCAAAGTCATCAAGCTCATGATGGCAGAAGTAAGTTTTCCAAACTTCAGATTTTTGCCTGAAACTATGTATTTTGTCACTGGTGACAAACTCTAACCATTGTTTTTCTTGAGGTGTCTGACTCATTTTGTTCATTTTCAGGAAAATATCTGCCAAATCCAAATCCCCTACTTCGAACAACCGCAGTTTCCCTGTCAGCTACTCTTTCAAATAAAAACAGTTTTCGGCGAAACAAAAAAGCTCTCAGCTCAAACAAGTGCTCTTTCTTTAGACAATCGCTATGCCTTGGGAGGCAGCAAAGGTACTTTGCATGTACTTCATCACCCAAAATATTTCTTAAATGTGCAGAAGAGCCAGGTTTAAAGAAATAGCACTTTTCCTTCACCGTTTCCTCAAAGTCATTCCTGAGTGACGCTGGTAAGTTTATCTTTTTCACCCCAAATGTGCAACAGTGCAGGATACCCAGATGGAGAGTGACGGGTGCCACTGCCTTGGTTTGGGCTAAGGGCTCCGTTGGTCCTCCATGGGTGCGAGTGTCCACCAGCAGAACAGGCAAACCACATCTTAGTTTATGGCAGAACGAATTTCAGTGCCCCCTCAGAATTCAGATGTGTGAACCTATCGTCAACGTGACGGTGTCAGAGGTGGAACCTTCGTGGTGTGACAAGATGGGGAAGCTAGAGCCTTTGTGAATGGAATCGGTACCCTTGTTTAAAAAGGGGGACCGGAAAGCTGTCCACCCCTTTGCACTACATGGGACACAGCACTGTTTTGGTTTTTGTGGAACAGGGTTTCTCTAAGTCACTCAATTGTTTGCCAGGAGAGGTTCCAACCTTTGATCCTCCTGCCTTAGCCTCCCAGGGTACTGAGATCACACTTTTTAAACAGCTGTTACAGATCAAGATGAAGTCCGCCTCATACCCCTCCACTCCAAGTCCTCCAGTTGTACCACCACATCCCAGCCAAAGAGGTGACCATAATTATAAGATTGGCTGTATATATCTTAAATATATACTCTTACATGTGACTACACCCAGAGAAAATCTATAGTTTAGTCTTCTGCATTTAGATATTATGGACCATTACACACATAACATGCAGGTGATGTAGAGAACTTACTCACAAAGCCTCCAGGACAGAGATGGATTTGTACCCTGAAAGAGCCTCCTATCTGGCTGGGCTGGTGCAGATGGCCCAGGGTGACTCGATCTGGTGACTCATGTGCTTGGCCAGTTTCAAGTACCCATGAAAACATGGACATCATTCTTGAGGGCTAGGATGAAACTTGTTTTTCCCTCAGGGACAGGGCCCTCCCTCTTCTGCACCGGAAAGGCACACAGAGTTTCCTCCTTCCCCAAAGCAGGGCTCAGGTGAGAAAGGAGAGCTCCTCCCTCTCCTCCCTCTCCACACAGCACCTTCCAGAACCTCTAACACCTCTGAGGTCCAATTGGACTGTGACAAGTGGTTGGCTTCATTATGTAAATTTCTAGCATTTTTATTCGGGGTAAAAAAATGGTCACAATGAAGGAGATTTTTTAAATTTCTTTTTTAGGCACTTTCAGAAAGGAAGGTGAACACTGAAGCATCATGGGTAGACACACGCTTTCAGAACTGAACCCCAGGCTGGTGGGAAAGAGGTGGGCATCTGTGCGGTCCACACTGCAGGTTTGTGGGCGTCTGACTCCTGCCCTTCCTGCTCCTAATGCTGCCTGTAACGAGCACACCTGAGCGGGCCTGGAGACGGTGCTGTGGGAGTCCCGTACACCGTGCAGCGCACTGATGCTGCTGACAAACGGGCTTCAGGAGACTCGCCCTTCCTTGGCTCTGTGACCCTCATTCCTCCCGTGCTCGCAGGTACCGCCAACCTCCGCAGACCTCTAACCAGCCCCAGGAAGCCATCTCCCCCGCACCTGGGGGTCAGCCTTCCTAGGTTTCCCTTTTCTCCCTCGTGGCCTCTTTCACACGCTAAACAAGACTTCCATTTCGTCTTTCTTTCTCTTTTTGTTTCTTAACTAAGAGGAGGACTATATTTTTCCTGCATAAAATATGACTGTGCCAGTTTATTCAGTGTTTTTGGTTGCTTCCTTCAATGAACAGTCTCAATCTTTTCTCTTTGCTAGGATGAGTTATGCTATAGCATACATTTTAAAATGATGACTTGGTTGTATTAAATTTTTTTATAAATGCCTACTTCCTTTCTTGTGAATAACTGATTTCTCAGAAAAATCTCAATGACTTGACAATTTCCTTTGAAACAAAAGGAAAAAAATATCAAAGTCATTGTTACAAGTTTTAGAAAGGGAGACAGCTAATTTGCTTGCTTATTAGTAAAGATTTTTCTTATTTCGTATGTGGTATTTTTTAATTAATTTTATTGGTACATTTAAGGTATACAATGCAGTAACATTCATCCCTGGAAAGTGACACCGTGACATAATCCATCTTGATTCTTATTTTTTTTTCCCCATTCCCCTGCCCTCCCTTCAACCCCTCCACCCTCCCTCTCTACAAAGACTTTGTTTCCATTTTTTATTTTTCTCGTGCTAATTCCATTCCCGTCTTTCTTTTCCCCTCTCCCTCCCATTTCCCCTTTCCCTTTGCACCTTTTCTCCCTGTTTCACATTATCTTTTTAAAAAACACCTCCATTCCAAACCTGGCCTGTCCCTGAATGTCAGGTTTTGTTTTCTTACCCTGTAGTGAAATACACTCCGTACAATGGAATATTATTGGGGCATAAAAAAGGATGGATTAATGATTCACAACATGAATGCAATTGGCAAACATTGTATTCAGTGAAAAAAATCAAACACAAAAGGCCACCTATTATATTATCGCATTTTTTACACAGTGTCCAGATGGGAAAATCTATAAAATAGGAAGTAGAATAGGGGGAGGGAAGGAGGGGGGGTGGCTGCTAATGGGGAGATTTAATTTGAGGCTTATGAAAATATCCTAGAATTTGATCATTAAAACAATTACACAAATTTATGTTTGTGCTAAGTACCACTGAACTGTGCACCCTGAAAGTGAATTTAATAGTTTATGAATCAGCACATTCCATTAAAAAAAACAAACAAAACTAAAGAAAAGAATAATATCTATAATTTAGTTCAGATGACTGCACAACCTGGAAAAGCTGTTGCTGCTATCGATGCATAACATACTATTATTAGTCTTTATATACACACACACACACACACACACACACACACACATATAAATTGAATTTTGGGAAACTTTAACGGTGCTGCCAACTTTGGAAAAAATCATCCCAATTTACTGTGTTGACTTGGCATTGTACAAAAATGGACAAACATATTGGTCTGGAAATGTTAATTTATTTTATTTTTTTTTTCCATGTGTACAGGGATAACACATCATACCAAATATGTAAGGTCATATCTACGTGGGTTTGATTACAGAAACTAATATTCTCTAAATAATGAATTCTTAGAGAAATAATAATTCTCTAAATAATGAAAAAAGAATAAGATAAGACTATAAGAGCGAGAAGCAATTTAAATATGTTCAGGGACCATTTTCATCTCCAGAATTAAGGATTATTTTGATGTTACATCATTGCCTTTTCTCTTTTACTTTCCTTTTTAGTTTTATTTTAGGATTCCCTATTTTTAATGTTCATACAGAGATTTCTTTAACTGAAATACCGAATAGTTTCTTTGGTGTGAAAAACTATAATAGTACACAGGATCCTAATGAGACAATTAATAATGTGAAATAGGAAGTAAAGGGCTAAAGGTGTAAGGAAAGTGGGAAGGGTGGGGGAAAGGTAATAAGGGAGAGGAAAAAAATATGAGAAACTGAAAAAATGGAAATAAAGTGTTTGTAAATGGGGAGGAAAAGAGGGGGTGAAGGGAGGGCAGGGACAAGGGGAAAAATGAGAATCAAGACCTGATATGTAAAGGTACAGAATCCCAATGATGAATGTAACTGTATTTGTATACCTAGATTGTACCAATATCCTCAATAAAAAAGAAAAAAAAAGTTTATGAATCACATCTCCACTTTTTTTTTAAAAAAGAGTACAGTAAGTCAAGAATTATAGATCACTGCTTTAAAGCCCAATAAAAATTTGCAGGCAACAGCACATGAGAGAGTGTGTGCGTTGGAAAAAGGTGGAACGTTTCAGACTGTATCCTCCCACCTAAAACCTCCAGAATGTGGGTGTTTTGTTTAACTTCGCTAAGTATATATTTTCTTACCTGTAAAATGAAGGCATTATCTAGCTCATGGGATCACTTTGACAGTTAAACATAAACCCCTATGCTAAATAACACCATGGCACATTTTGTAGGTATCAATAGTGAGGCCCTAGTATCATTATTATTTGTGTTATTGCTATTACTGTTGCTTTCACATCTAATGTTTTTATTTGACCCTTCTAACGACAGAGGTACTGGATATTTCCAGTTTCTGTGAGTATAATCTTGGAGAATTCATTAAAAGGATATGGCTTAAAGGAAACTCTATTTTTAGGATACTGAGCTATCCATTGTGCCTCCTCCATAAATTAGATAATAATTAGCAAAGGAGCCGCTGAAAAGCTTGTCACGAAGTCCAAACGCATTGCTCTAAGTAGCAGTAGAAATGTTTGTTCATTGCGCCCCCTTGTGACATTTTTGGGTAACTACCTTTATTTGAGGAAGTAGAAGGTTTGAACCTGGTATGAGCTTGGGGTCACCAGCACAAGCATTGAATGTAAAGTGTGTTAGAAAGTTAGATCTCACATTTCACCCATGGAATCAGAACCTGCAATTTATCTTCTCCCTGGGTGGTTTGAATGCATATTCAATATGACAAGTGCTGGTTTAGACTGCATAGTAACTAACCTTCCAGAAATAGTTTTTGAATTCCTTGTTATTTTAAGCATTCTGTTAGGAACTGAAATTGTAGCATAAGAAATCTCATTCTTTACATGAAGAAATTTTGAATTAAAAGCTGTAATAATTATAGTTAATTATTTACTCTTTTTTTTTACTGAGAATCAAACTCAGGATTGTGCAGGAAGCAACACTTAAATATGTACTTTTAGAAAATGGGATGGCATGATGATTGCATTATTTCTCAACTTTAAAAAGTAAAAAATCAGGCCACGGATTTAGCTCAGCGGTTCGGTGGCCTGTCTCTCAAGCACAAGGACCCGAGTTCGATCCCCAATACCACCAGAAAAAAAAAAAAAACGTAAAACATGCATATAGCAAATTAAGAATCATATCTCACTGCTCTATTTCCTAACGGAAACGCCCCAAGGAATCAGCACAGCGCACAAAAACCATGAGGACTGTGGAATCGGATGGAACCTATTCAAATTCTACCCACCAATTGCAATGAACACTAGAGAAAAGTTGTATAGAAACCCAGTGGTACAGAGAACAGGGCACTAACTCTGACAGAAGACCTGAGAGGAGAACGCACATAAGACAGGTCTTACAACGCAGACGTTTACCAGGTGGGGAATGTGGAGCAGGGTATTCCAGATTGGAGGAGTTCCACGAGCAAAACACACACGTTCAAGGGCATGTGACATATTAGAAGAATGTCAGATTCTTTGGTGTATCTTTGATGGGCAAAGTGTCAGTGAAAAGGCAGTTACCTCAGGAGAGTTAGATTATGAGAAGTTACCTTCTAAGGCATATATTTTTACAAGTTTGAAAGGTTAATAATGATGTTTTATTTCTGAAAAAAATTCAATGTTAATAAAAGTTTTTTAAAAATAATATACTGGAAAAAATAGGAGAAAATGAAAAAATGGAAATAAAATGTTCGTAAATGGGGAGGGGAGGAGGGCATGAAGGGAGCACAGGGACAAGGGGAAAAAATGGGAACCAAGACTTGTCATGTAAAGGTACAAGATCCCAATGATGAATGTAACTGTACTGTATACCTAAAATGTACCAATAAACTCAATGAGAAAAAAAAGTTTTAGCCAAATGATTATTTGAAAATTAAAAGAAAAAAATAAAATAAACATAATATACTGGAAGCTCTGGAAACTATAGAAGACCTTCATTTTGCAAACTATAAATAAATTTTGTCACACTGACCCATGTATTACTTTATAAAAACAAAAGAGGCAGGCATGATGGTGTAGGCTTGTAACCCCAACTACATGGGAGGCTGACAGGAAGACTGCAAATTCAAGGCTAACTTGAGCAACTTAGCAAGACCTTGATTCAAAATAAAAAACAAAGGGCCAGGGATTTTAGAGATTATAAGCTAAACTATAAAAATAGCCCTTTAGAGTAATTATTGGAAATTCATTCACTTTGTGAATTTTAATGTTTTATCTCACACCAAGCAGGAGTTGTGTAGATTTATTTTTTAAAGAAAACAATATACAACGAATGTTTAAGAGGGTCATTTCTACAGGGTAGGATATTCACAAATTGCACAGCTGCAAACAACAGGAGTGGCACTTGATTTTTTGAAAATTATTTTTAAAGTCAACTTATATAAATAGAAGTAAGATTTTTTTTTAATCTGCCTGCTGCCACACTCCACAAAGTCCCTGGATGAACAGTCATCACGATGGAAGCACAGCGATGGAGGCGAGTGTGGAGAAGGCAGCTGTACAGGCAGAACAGGAGCCTTGACGGAGACGCGCCAGGGCCTCCAGGAGCAACCCTGAAAGTCCCCTGGGCAGGCGGCAGGTACTGCGTGCTGGGATGTACCACTGGGTGCTGAGTTGTGGGTGTCCAACAGTCTCCTTGCAGGAGACTTTCCCCCACAACCTCAGGCCAAAGACAACATCCCAGCCGGCTCAGAGCACAGCTAGGTAATGTTCTCCAGAGGAAACTCATCCTGGCATTCACTGCCCACACTCCTGAGGATGGGAATAAAGACAACTCCAAACAGATGCTGGAAGGGGAGAGATAGCAAGTGAGGCACCCACGCTCCCCTCTCCCCCCAGAACCCGGTCCAGGGCTGCTGTTCAGCAGTGATCACCTGTGTAGCCTCGCCTGGTTTTTAAAGCCAGTGACCACTCTATTGCCCGTCTGGAATGATTGCTAGTTTTAATATCGCCATTTCTAGGTCCAAACCTAGAGTTCCTGGATACCATACTCCCTTATGAAAACACCAAGAGCAACACTGCCCCTTTGTAACCACAGAAGTGGAAACCCCCCGCAAAAAAAACTATCTAATGGATATATAAAGATAAGGCAGAAAACATATTTGAAAAAATAACTGTCAAACAGCTTTCAAATTTAATGAAATCTACAAGTACATAAATCTAAAAAGCTCTATGAACACCTAGCAGAAGAACTTTAAAGAAAAATCACACCCAAACACATATAATTACTTGACACTAACAAAGAGGAAACACAAAAACTCTAAAACAGCTAGGGGTTGTGGAGGGAGCACATCCATCAAGAATAACAAATAAATGACAGCAGACGTCTCAGAAATAATGGAAGCCAGCAGACAATGAGTAATATCTTTGAGATGCTGGGGGAAATAACACTGTCAAAATGCAATTCTATATTGAATTTTTAAAAATCTTTAAAATGAGCCCAAAATAAAATTCTCTGAGGAAAAACTTAGCCAGAGAGAATTTATCACTGGCAAAGTTGCTCTACAAAAAATAAATAAATAATAAAAATTTTTTGAAGTTAAGAGAGATCTTCAAGGAAAAAGAAAATTGTGTTAGATAAAATAAAATACAGAAGAAATAGTAAAGATGTGAATTGAGTTAGATTTTTTTCCTCATTTTTTAAATTTCAAAAACAATTGGCTGTTTTAACTGGATGTGGTGGTGCATCCCTGTAATCCCAAGAGGCTGAGGCAGGAGGAGTGCTGTGAGTTTAAGGACAGCCTGAGCTGCATAGCAAGGCACAATCTCAAAAAAAAATTTTGATTGTTTAAAGCAAATGAAATGTAGTGTGCAATTTACAACAAATGTAGAAGTAAAATGTATAGTGCTGGCAGTAAACAAGATGGAAGGAAGAAAAGTCTATTTCCAGGTTCTTACATGAAAATATTATTTTGAGGTAAACTTTGATCATTTAAAAATGCTATAATAAAGCACTTAAAAATAAAACAATTGTATCTATTAAGTATTATAAATAAAATTGTTTTTTTAATCTCATTTACTTATTTTTATTTGTTTAGGTACCAGGGACTGATTGACCCTAATGCCTCACTATTACTAAGTTATGCTCCCATCCCTGATTTTTTTTTTTTTGGGATTGAACTCAGGTCCTTGCGCTTGCAAGGCAGGCCACCGAACCACTGAACTAAATCCCCGGCCCCCTTGAATTTTTAATTAATACAAAAGAAAGCAAAAAGAAGGGAAAGGAAATGAGGAATCAAGGAAACAGTTAGGGAGCAATGGGCAGCTGATATGTTTAAGTCCAGCTATACAGATAATTACCACTCAGTGTAAACTAGGCACTCTCATTAAAGAGTGGAGGTTGTCAAACAGGATAAAAATTCTAAGTTCTAGGCCTCAGGATGTAGCTCAGTGGTAGAGCACTTGGCCTACCATGCATGAAGCCCTGAGTTCAATCTCCATCGGGGGAAAAATGTTCAGTTCTGACTACATACTGTCTCTAGCAGGTAAATTAAATCATGTTAATGCTAAGCATAAGTTGAATGATGTTAGTAAAAGTATTCAAAGAGGATGTTTTATAGCAATAAGGAAAAAAAAAATATATATATGCACCTAATGATGGACCTTTCAACTGCCTGATTAAAGACTGATTTTAAGAAAAGGGATAAGTAGAAAAAACATAACTGGAAGTTTCAAAATTCTTTGCTCAGTAATTGCCAGAAAAAAGTAGACATAAAATCGGTTAGCACATAGAAGACTAAAAACATTGTTAACAATGTTCACTTATTTGGTGTTGATAGCAGTGGTTCCCAACATTTTTGACACCAGAAACTGGTTTTGTGGAAGTCAATTTTATTGTGCATTTTATTTCTATAATGATTTTATTGTAATATGTAGTGAACTAATTATACAACTTGGTATCATGCGGCTTGAGTTTGTTCTCCTGTAACAAATGGTCCCACGACGGGAGACGATGGGGGTGACAGGAGACAGTGACATCCGAAGTGTGTTGCTCATATCCAGTCTGCTCTGTAGTTTGATTTTGTCTGCTGTTAGGACAGAAAGTCCCTGCTTCACAAAGGCAGGATGTTGGAAATGGAAGCAGGCCTTTCAAAGCTTTTGTGGGAATCTCAGGATGTTCCACCTTGACTTTAATCCAGATCATATGGAGGAAGGAAGTTGTCTCAGACATACTTTTAAGGCCATACACTTTTAAGACATACACTTGTAATCTGAAAAAATTGATCCTATTCCAGGGCAAAGTTGATTCACCTGGGTTATTAAAAAATGGGTCATGCTAGGCGTGGTGGCACATACCTGTAACCCCAGCACTTGGGAGGCTGAGGTAGGAGACCAGCCTGGGCTACACAGTAAGTTCCAGGTCAGTCTCAACTACGTAGTGAGACCCTGTCTCAAAAAACTAAATAAATAAAACAAAAATGGGTCATGAATCCATTTCTTCTTTGTTCGAGAGTCTTTTTTGGTTGGAGGTAATCCTCAAACTCTTTTGAACTCTTGGATATGTGATATGCAACAGCTAGGAGAAAGAAGGCCCTAGCTCAGTCTCTTTCAAAATCTCTGCTAATGTTTGCAATATGTCAAAAATCCCAATGTTGACTCATTGCCCCCGTGACTCCAGTTTGGCTTTGAATGCAGCTATTTTGTCTGCCAACTTCAACACAGTTGTCATTCTTCGCTGAGGTGACAGAATAAGTTCATTGAGCAGTTTGAATATGTCAGAAGCAAGGTTTGCAATCCATTCTTTGTTACTGAAATGCACTGCCAGTGGTAACTACCTTTCAAAGAAATCTCAGGTATAGCTCTCATAACTCAAAAACTCTGGCTAGTGATTTAACTTTAAATCTACCTTTAGAAAACCATCTTACATCTGCTTATAAGAAATTTTCTTTTCAATCCCTTCCACATGCTCTGTATTAATCTCTTTACAGAGCTGTGCCAACAGATATGAGTTGAGAGCATGTATTTTAGTGTGGTTGATAATTTTAAACACATCCTGTAAAATGTTGTTAAACTCCAATGACATTTTTTTCAGCTAGCCAGTATTTCTCTCTGGATGACACAGTGCAAAGAATGACATTCAGAAGTGGCAGCCACTCCATCTGTGCATACACCAATGCAAAATGACCGATTCAATATGTAATTATTCAGACTTGAATATAGAACATAGTTCTGCCGCTATGGTATTGGTTGACAACAAAAGTCCACGTAACGTATTCTCAGGCACATCCTCCTGAAATGTATATCACACAAAACAAGCATTGTTGTAGATTTGTCAATCTGGAGTGCATATTACTTTGATTTGTTAATCCTCTCTAATAATTGTGCCTCAGTGTCCTCTGCAGTTTCATCAAATCATTTAGTTATGGTGCTGGCCAAAACAAAAACACGTCACATTTTGAACTGCAGCCTCTCCAAAACATTCATGATAAACGTCCTTACCAAGACACAAGATCAACACTTCACTGATGGCAAAGGGCTTCTTAGGAATGCCATTAGCCACTAAGAATGGTGCTCTC
This sequence comes from Fukomys damarensis, assembly GCF_012274545.1. Classification (NCBI taxonomy): domain Eukaryota; kingdom Metazoa; phylum Chordata; class Mammalia; order Rodentia; family Bathyergidae; genus Fukomys; species Fukomys damarensis. The sequence continues at coordinate 26,463,719 of NW_022900948.1, read as the reverse complement.
AGTGCAGACACATTTGATGAAGTAATAGCCTTCAAAAACTATCTCTGTTCTTTTGTGTTTCTATTTTTTCTTTTAAAACAAAACTTCAAAGCCTTGTCTTTTAATACAATGTGCTTGGTGTCCATATGGCAAAGCAATTTTAAAGGTTTCATGGCTTTGTTGGCCAGCCAGTAGATACATATTCTACAAAATGGGATTGGAGAATGTGAATCACCTATTGCAATGGACCTGCAATTTAATAGGACTCTTGGTATTTTCTTTTAAATACATCTTTCTTTTTGTTGGCAGTCATGCAGTCTTCTGCTGTCTCATCACTGAGTCTTTCAACTTTTTCAGTGGAGCTCTCCAGTGACATCTGTTTTTCACTTATCTTGGCTATAGTTCGGTTGTGGGCTTGCCAAAACTATGAAACAAGTGCACCGTGCAGGAAAGAGGTATGGACAGAAGTGGTAATAAATTAAATACTGGGTGGCCACCTATGGACTATAAAACATGTTACAATCTGACTTAAAGCCTATCACCAAATGTACAACTGAAGTCCATCAACTCACTTGCCACTCTAAAGGCTGCCAATAGATGCAGTAAACTGTCACTTGTACCTAATTAATAGGGCTTTGAGTCTGCAATCAGTTGATTTATTATACTTTCTGTGCAGTCAAACCTCTCTGTCATTGTTAATCTATATCTGCAGCCACTCCCCACTGCTAGCATCACCACCTCAGCTCCAACTCAGATAATCAGGTATTAGATTCTTAGAGGAGTAAGCAAGGTAGACCCCTTGCATGCAGAGTGCACAGTAACGTTCAAACTGATATAAGAATCTTATGCTGCCACTAATCTGACAAGAGGCCGCACTCAGGCAGTAAGTTGAGCAATGAGCAGCAACTGTAAATACAGATAAAGCATCACTTGATTGCCCTACCCGTCAGGTCCAAGACTGTTCTCATAAACAGTTGAACCTGGTAGTAAGTTGCTACCAAAGAAAAGAAAACACAATCTTGTGTTCCTTTTATAGGAAATTACTTTTTCTACAGGTGCTGAAATTGGATGGACTTTTATTCTGACAGTATCACCTGAGTTCACTACCCTGGAGATCCATGCTGAAGATTTAATGGAGGACAGGGGGCTCTGAGATTCTCCTTCCTCAGCCTCCCTGGTGGTTCTCAGATTCTCTTGCATCTCCATGTAAAATTTGGGGGCCTCAATTAAGCCACCTGCATAAGCATAGGGGAGAAATCTCACGCCATTTTCAAGAAGATCCTGCACCAGGTCTGCAGGCATACAGCACCCCCTCTTCAGCTGGATCAGTGGGGGCAAGGGTGGACAATGCCATGGGTTTCATCACAGCAGAACCAGTGGGTTGCTTTCCTGTTCAGAAACAAATATCATGCTGAGTGGAGAAGGGTCAAAAACTAAGGAGAGGGGAATATGGGCTGTAGTAGTGGCTAATGGGTTTAAGAAAGAAGATTTATTTATTTAAAGGGACAGGGTGTGGATAAGAACAATCTTCTTAGCAGACAATGACAGCAGATGGAAGATGGTATAGAATATAGACCAAAGGAGAAAGTTGGAAAGCATGAGACACAGCCCAGCGTATATGCATCAAAGCAGAGTGGGCTGGAAATAAGAGAAAAGTCATAGACTTCCAGACAGGGCCATGAAGATAGTGCCTTCCAAGGAGCAGTGAACTCTAAAAAGTGTGTAGAGGATAGAGGAGGAAATTAGAGGTTAACCAGGGTCACGGAGGCCTCGCCCTGGGTCAGATACAACTCCCAGTCCTTGGAGAACACATAGAAAGTCACCTGCATACAACAGGTGCAACTGAGCTGGAGCTCAGTGGAGGAACTTTTAAAACACTGAACTATGAAATCGTGTCCTGGTGCCTTTTCTTACTAAACTAGCCTGGGGGGCAGGGGTTGCTCTTCAGTTCACAACTAGAGGCAGGAAAATGGACTTGATCTTGTAATCTTCCCAGGTTCATGGCTTCTCTGTTCTAACCCCGTTCCTGGCAACTAGTGGGCATGGGCCTCCTGCTCTGGAAGCTCACTTTTCCAGCTGGGGGTCAGGACCATCACGGATGCCCAGGGTATGGGCAGCCAACCTTGCCCTCCTGCCCTGTGGACAATGCCCAAGGCTTTCTTTCATGAAAGACTCATTGGCATTGGTTGAGGATTCTGACACCCTGATCCTTCTTCCCCAGTCCAGTTATCCCCCGCAGATCTCATTAGGGTTTTTCAAAGCCTTTTTTGAAGCACACACAAAAAAACTGGCCCTAGAGACAACGATCAAAAAAGGAGTCTGCCCAGCACTGAGCATCCTAAGACTGTTGTGTTTTGGGAAAGTCCCTGGGAATATTCTTTCCCATCATCAGAGGCAAAAAAAATAAAAAAACAAAATAAAAAACAAACTAACTAACAAACAAAACCATTAACTTTCTGTTCTGTTTTTAAGCAGAAGCCTGGTTTCAGGGGCTTCCAAGGTCAGCTAAAAAGTTCCTGGCAGCTCTTGACCTACTACTGTAGACTGTCCGGATTGAGAGAAAAGTATACCACTGGTGTGTGTTTGTTCTGTGTCTACCATGTTTTTGTTTTGTTTTTTGAGACAGGATTTCACTAGGTAGTTCAGGCTGGCTTTGAACTCACTCTGTGGCCCAGGCTGCCTTCAAACTCATAATGATCTTCTTGTTCATCCTTTCCAGTGCTGAGATTCCATGTGTTCAACACCACCTCTAGCTACTGCATCTATCATCTTGAACAGGCCTCCATAAATAGGAGACAATCTTTTATTGGGCACTCCTATTTGCATGGTGAAGGCCGAGGAGTTAATATCATCTGCTCCATTTTAGAGAAGAGGAAAGTCAACCACAAAGTCAGCTGCTTTTCTCAGCCCGTGAAACCAGAAAGTTAGGAACCCAATGCCCTCTACCACACTTTAGAACTCAAACTCCCAAACTCCCAAACTCTGGGCTCTGACACTGTGCTATTCAGTACAGCACCTACCCACCACCATGGTAGCTGTTTACATTTAAATTTAAGTGAGTTAAAAGTAGTAAAATTTAAAATCTACTCTCTAAATTGCAATATTCACATCCCAGCCACATGTAGCAGCCATTATATCAGAGAGCTCCAATAATAAAACATTTCCACCCTTGAGGCAAGTCCTCCTGCACAACCTTGAGCCTGATACTATTTGCTCCTATACCTTGGCAAGAAGCCAAACCACTGGCTCACCTCACTGCTCAAGCCTTCCCAATCCCATTCTCTGAAACAGCTGCACATGGTTCTGCAGGGCATTATGACCCTGATTTAACCTCCATATTTTGCAACCACTTCTTTCGGGTTTCCAGGAATATGCCCAGAGCTCTCACTGCTGCGACACAAATAAAGAATAAGGTGAGTGTTAAGAGTGGGGTTGTGATGGAGTTGAGCCTCCCTGTCCTCTCTCTGGTTTTCTAGCATGAGAACCGCCACGAAGAGGGTCCCTAACCATGCCCCCACCACTGACGGACAGACAGGCTGTCTCAACCTCAACCTGAACATCGCTTATGGTTCTCACAGGAATCAGAGTGCCTTGCTGGCACCCAAACCGTGTTATGACCAGTTGTCACTAGAAGCAAGGCCTCTAGACACCTGTGGAGTTTCAGTGACCAAGGGAAGTCAGATTTTCCTAAGGCCTTGGATTCCTCTTGACTTCTCTACATTCGGACCTTACAGCTGAAAAATACCTCTCATTCTCACCCCAGCTTCCAGGCAGCTCCTTTTACAGATGAACTTTGCTGAGGAATTTTCCAAGCCCACAGCCAGTTGGTCATCCGTGTAGGAGGCACTTAGGCTGGGCCACCTTAACCTCCAGAGCCTCACCCTCGAAGCTGTCCAACTTCTTGCCCTGTGTGCATGTCGGGCCCTCAGTCCCCAGTCTCAGGGCTTATCCTTGCTACCTTCACCTCTCTTTGGGCATCCCCAGGCCCACAGGGCAGCCAGTTCATGTGTGATCCAAACACAGCCTCCTGACACCACGGCCTTTTCCCTCTGGCTCTGGGTCCTGCTTAACTACTTCTCCTGTAACCCCCTCCCCAGAGGCATAAAAATGGATATAATTTCAGTTTTCTGGCTGCTTTTGTATCAATTCCACGATGAAATAAAAGTCAGTATGTCACCACTTTGCTCACGGAGTGCGTTCCAAGCTCAAGGTCACATGACCAGCCGGCTCGGGATCCTGACCATTATCTTCTCTTTTCCCTGAGTGGAGTCTCTAGAAGAAAAACCAGGTTTGCCTCCTCTGCATCACACTGGGACGTGGTCTCCAATGGACACATCGCCCCTACAGAGTGCCCCTTCAAAAGGCCTCCTTCCCCTTGGTTCTCATTCCCTTTACCTTTGAATCTGCAAAGGGCAAGTGTTAAGAACCCTCTTCCTCTTTGGTGGAAGAAAGCAGACCAAGCACTTGTGAGAAGAAAATATTAGGGCAATGAAGGTAGACAGGCAAAAGTGGAATTTATAAAACCCTTTGCTAACGAGTCACTCACTGTCAATCTATATTCATAGCTATTTTATGACTGTAAAAAGAGCCCATACAAATTGATCAGAAAATGTGTCTATGAAAACTTTGGGAAAAAATAGGCCAAAACTTAATGAAAAGGCAATTCTTACACACAGAAAAATTGAAATGTCTCTCTCTGTTTATCTATCTATATATTCAATTTTATGTATAGCCTAAAAATATAATTTAAATCACACTGAGTAGGCAATTGACACCATTAGTTTGCTCAGTATTTAGACAGGGTGATCACTCTCAGTGCCAGAAGAAGAATGCTCCGCCGAGAAGCTCAGAGGTCTACAAAGTTACCCCACTTGCACAATTTGGTTTCTTTTTCTTGTCTTTATTAAATCTATTGGTACATATTAGGTATACAACACAGTTACATTTATCATTAGTATCTTGGTTTCTACACACACACACACACACACACACACACACGCACACTTTGCAGAAATATAAGACATGAGATGATTCAGAAAAGAGGTTTTCCTTGATACAAACAGGCCAACAGCCACGAAAACATTGTCCCCCTGGTCCCTCCCATACAGATCCACAGGTAAGTTCTTGGACAAGTAGCAGGTTGAAATCCCCATAGATGGATGGAGAACAATGGATTTTTCCATTTGTATGTAAGAGGAAAAAGTCAGTCATCCCTGTTGTTCCAGAAAGGAGAGGAGAAAAAAACCTTTGTTTTTTCCAGAGGGGCTGAAAAGAATGTTGGATTCTTACTCTAATATTCTGAAAATAAAAACATTTCTTCAAGAGCCAGCAAAATCTCAGTTGCCTCAAGAAATGTCCCCAGGGTCTGGGCTTCAGCACTTGAAATGTAAATATCTATAACTGACAATGTGAAATAGGAAGGAAAGGGTAACTTTGTAGAGAAAGTGGGAAGGGTAGGGGAAAGGTAATAAGGGAAAAGAAAAAAATGAGAAAATGAAAAAATGAAAATAAAGCTTTTGTAAATAGGGAAGGGAGAAGGGGGTGAAGTGGGGCAGGGGTTAGGGAAAAAATTGAGAACCAAGACCTGTCATGTAAAGGTACAAGATCCCAATGATGAATGTAACTGTACTGTATACCTAAATGTACCAATAAACTCAATGTGAAAAAAAAAGAAAAGAAATGTAAATATCTAAAGAGATTGCACATCAGTCTTCCTGGCATTAGGGGAGCTCACCCTAGGGTCCTAGTCCAAGCTTTAGCCATTTGGCTTTGTTAAGGAGCTAAGACGTGTCACTGCCTTTAAGAGTCAGAGAAATTAAAAAATGAATCTGAATCTAAACTTCATAATGTATGAAAAACGCAATGTCCTTTGGCAAATGAAGACAAACATTCTTTGTCTTTCTGCCCTACACATTTCTTTCTCTAGAAGCTAGAGGGTTTTAGAAGAGCACTGGAAAATCCAGGAAAGATTTATTTCTGCACACAAAGCTGCAGAAAGGAAAGGCTATTTTGGGGGCATTCTGGACAGAAATGTGAATTGTTATCAATCACTTTTGGAGGGGGAACAAACCCAGCAAAATCAACTCTGAATACAAAAGGCTCTGACTGCCAAAATTCCACACAATAGAAGGTATCCAACAAAAGAAGAATGAGGTCAAGAGAATATACCATCAGAGTGTAAACTGCAGGGTTCATAGGAATGGAACAGAACACAAAATGTGCATCAGTAAGAGCCCTGGGATAAATTGATGAAACAACTGACCCCTGAAGTATTAGGCTGTTCTTCTCTAAATGATGCGTCTATATCTTGACCCAAAAGAATTTCTATTATATATTTAAGTAAGAAAGGCAGAATGCAAAAGATACATGTCCTGCAGTATTTGTAGAACAATCTAGGAGATTCCATTTTTGTAATATAATGAGAAAACTCCCATGTACTGATCACAGAGCAAGAAGAAAGAAGCAGAGAAAATAGTCATAGTAATTGATCTTTGAAGAGCGAAAATGGGAAAGGAAATAGGATTTCAATGCAAAAAAAAAAATAGGGCTCAGTATCAATGGAAAATACAGAATATGAAATTATTTATGAATTGAATCCACTTGTGAACAAGGGGCTAGATACGAGAGCAACAAATGGAAATACCTTTCTTAGGGACTCAGATTTATTTATTCACCTAACACATATATTGGGTGCCTATTCTGTGCCAGGCACACTACACATCCCTGAAGATACAGTGCCTTAACCTCGTGGAGTTTTCTCTCTAGCGAGGGAGATGGATCATGAATTATGTCCAAAAATAGATGCATCAGAAAATGTCTGGTGACCATAAGTGCTCGGATGAAAAATTAAACAGAAGAAAGACCAAAGAGGTGGGGCTGCTGTTTTAAACTGGGTGATGAGGGACGACCTCCCTTTAGAGAAGTGACACCCAAGTAGAGACCTAAATAAAGTAGGAAGTAGTCAGATGCTTTCTCTTCCCCATTCATACATCACCGGGCTCCCAGTGATCCTCTTTAAGGACTCTATTTTGTAGAGCCCAAGGCCAGAAACAGCACTTGTCTGTGTCGCTGAATAGAAGTGGTGGACACATACCTACCTGTTGCCTGGCAACAGAATAAAATTGTTCTGGAGGCAGAACAGCATGAGTATGAGAAGTGTGTAATCTGAAGTCGCACTTTCTAGGTTGAACTACCTCCTGGCTTTACTATTTACTGGCTGCATGACCTTGACCTTATCAACAAACCAAGGGATAAGAATACTATCTAGCCATATAAATAATTAATTTTAGAGTCTTCATCATTACATAAGTGCCAATTTATATAATTATATATATCTTATTGTTGTTATTATGACTATTATTATTGCTACTGCTACTGTCACTAACTTAAAGGTCACCCCTTGTAGTGGATTGACTACTGGTCAGTTTGTAACACCCAGCTGAACTGAATCAGTGTGGTCTGGTTGTGGAGGATCCACTTGAAGATCGTTACCGATAACCGTCAAAAGAGAACTGGGGAGGGAGATCTTGGCTGTTGATTTTCTAGGAGGAGCTTGCTGCGGATGGTTTTCCTGATGAAAACTAGGCTGTTCTCATTGGGGGAGGAGCTCAGGGCCTCGCTGACTTTGGGAATGGCTACTCTTTTTCTTAGGGGAGCTCTGATCTTCACCATGAGCATAATGTCCTGGCTGCAATGTGGATCCTTCAGCCTGGTGGCACAGATCCTTCATTTCACTGGCACAAGTTTTCTGTTTTCCACCACTGGCCTTTCACCTTTCAGGTGCAGAATCCTCAATTTGGACGAGCATGAGACATTGTCGTGGGCTCTAGGCCACTGGCTGGACTTGAGGAGGACATCGCCTTGGACTTGAGGACATTGCTTTGGACTCCAAGCCTTTAGCTGGACTTGAGTGTGAAACTGCTAGGATCTAGGCCCTCAGTTGAATGTTTGGACTTCTAGTGTGCGGTTAATCTCTTGCACTCCTTTGCATTTGATTCTTTGGATAATTATCATTAAATAATCTTATAAGTTTTATGTCCTGTATTTAATGTATTGCCTTGCCCAACCCTGCTGACTACAACACTCCTCCTATGTACTGACTCACAATGAATCTGTAGAATTTCCCCCAGCTTTATTGAGGTATAATTGACAAATAAAATTCATCCACATTCAAGGTATTTAATGTGATGTCTTGATATATGCATGCACTGTGAAATGATCAACAGAATCAAGCTAGTTAACAACCCTCACTTCATACACTTCTCATGTACGTGTGTGAGCATGCATGTGTGTATTTATACCTGAGATCTATGCTCTTGGCCAATTTTAAAATATACTATACATCATTATTAGGTATGGTCACCATCACCACACTGCACATGAAGCCTTCAGAACTTATAACTGAAAGTTTGTATCCTTTAACCCAACCTCTCCCCATTTCCACCATACTCTGTGGCAGACAACTTTCAGTAAATTCAACATTTTTGTGTCAAATGCATAAGTGAGATCATGCAGGCTTTCAGTGTCTGTCTTATTTCATTTAGCATAATGCCTTTGTAGTTCATCCATATGGATGCAAATGGCAAAATTTTTTTGTTTTGTCTTTTGTTTTGCTTGGCTTTTGAGAAAGGGTCTCCTTGTGTAGTCCAGGCTAGCCTTGAACTCACAATCCTCCTATTTGAGCCTCACAGTATTAGAATTACAGTTGTGCATTATGATGCCAAGCTTGATTTGATTTTTTTTTTTTTTTTTGGTACCGGGATCAAATTCTGGACCTTGTGCTTGCAACGCAGGTGGTGGAACCCCTGAGCTAAATCCCTAGCCCCAGTATTCTTCCTTTCAAAGGTTTAATATTATTAAATTACATTTTTGCTATTTCATTCTTTTTCCATTCATCCATCAATGGACACTTGAGTTGTTTCCATGTATTTGTGAATAATGCTACGATGAAATGGAACTGAGGATATCTCTTTGACTTTACCTCCTTATGGTTTAGATCTAGAATGTCCCCCAAAAGCCTCATGTGTTCAGAAGCGGGGCGTCTGGAAGGCGACTGGATCGTGGCAGGACTGTACCCACCCGTGGACAACTCCATGCATTAGCTCACCGCTAAATGAGCGTTCTTTGGGAGGTGGGGCCTGGTCCGAGACAGTTCTGGGGGCGTGGCCTGGAGTGGTGGACTTGCCTCTCTGGCTCCGCCTTTGTCACACAGCTTCTTGAACACGATGATCTGAGCTGCTGTACTCCACAGTGGGCCCTTCTACCCGGCCATTTCTGCCTTGGAACCAGCAGACCAGGTACCGTAATCAGGAACCAAAATAAATCTCTTCTCCTTTACCTTGCGGGTGTCACATGTTGTGTTTCAGCCACAGGACAAGTGAATAAGACATAGACTCGGAAGTAGCATTGTGAAATTGTATAGTAGTTGCGGTTTTAATTTCTTAGGGATCTCCATATTGTTTTCATAATGACTATACTAACCCTATCAAAAAACGATCCCCTTTATTATTATGGTTACCTATACCTTAAAATATGTATGTAAAGTTATGCAAAAAAAGTCTTTGAATTTTTACACAGAGTAAGTTATAATTTGGAGAAGTCCAAGAAATTGTCATGTCTTGCTCCTAAATGCTTAAGATAAATATCTGTCAGGAATTTGGAAGCACAATTCTCTTGTGGAAGGAGCTAGACAATAACATATGGAATAAATGGATAAACACAGAATAAATGGATAACACAGAAGCAGATAAAGACAATAAATTATTCTGAGGAAGGCTTTCAGCAATCACAAAAGATGGACCAATGAGGCTGGATGTGCAGCTCAGTGGTCAGTCACTTCCCTCACTTGTGCAGGACCCTGGGTTCAATCCCCAAAGGGGAAGTAAAAGACCTAATGGAAGAGGTAGTGATGAACTTCAACTTGAAAGATCAAGTGGGGGCTCTCCTGCAAGGAAGAAAGGGAGGAAAATGCATTACAGACATCAGGCACTGCCTGTGTGGAGGGAGGAAAACTGAAACAGGCTGAGGGTGTTTCGAAATGACCAGAAGCTGGGTGTCACCGTGGCGTAGCAAGGACAGTAAGTTGCTAAAGGAGAGGACGCAAAATTGGAACAGATGCAGCATGCCTCGCATACCATGCTGGGGTGCTCAGTTTATAGGAAACCAAAATCACATCCTGGATCTGATCAGGATAACTATGTGGAAGGTGCCTTGGGCAGCAGCATGGCTGACAGGCTGAGGTCTTGCTTCCCAAAACTTCTGTCAGGATTGCAACAGGTCATAGCAGGACATGTCCTCGTTTTCCTATCTCTGCTTTGCACTTTAGAATCACTTTTTTTTTTTTTTTGCTGGCAGCATTGACAGAGATGAAAATAGCTATTTTCTCTTATATGGGAACAGAGCTACCTGCTTTATCATAGCACAAGGCTACTGGGAATAGAGATAGACTTGCCCATCTCCCTCATGCCAAGAGTTAAGTTCCAGCCCTGAGATGTAAATGGAAGTGTTGTTGAGTGCTCTAAAAATCTTATAAGACCATCTGAACATGCTTTTACCCTCTTCTTTTACCATTTTTATTTACCTGGTGTGAACTGAGTTTTCTGTTCTTCATATGGATGCTATTAGTTGAACTTGAGCCATCATTACCTGAGATCAACAAGGTGGGAGACAAAAGAACCAACCTGGATCCCCCATGAATATGGGGCTGCCAATCTAGCCTTGACATCTTACCACTGAATTTACTTAAGTGATAAGTCATCTACTATCTTTAAATCACTGTAACTTTGAGTTTTCAGTTACTTATAACCAAAGTCCTAGACGAGGAAAGGATATGTGTCTTTTTGTTTTTGCTTTGTAAATATCTTCATCTTCCAATGCTGTTATGTTTATGGGGGTGGGGGGAATGGTCCATTCTAATGAACTGGAGTTTAGAGGACAAAGACCTTTCTGGAAGCAGACAGAAAGGCCTGGTGTAACTGCTGTGGCCTCTTATAGCACTCCCACATTCTCAGTCCAGCTGGCATATCATTTTCTTTGTTAAATCATACTGATTTCACAAGGGCTGTTTTGTTTGCCTGTGGAAGAATTTTTAAGGCAGGATTAGCGTAATTTATCCTTTCCTCTGTTCACTATTTATTGAGCACTTACTATGAACCTGGCATTTTTATAGACACGTTGAAAAAAAGAAAAACAGTAAAGCTGCTTGAGGAAGGGCAGATTCAACTGATGGGTGCAGGGTCACTTTCTGAGTGGAACATCAACAAATTTGAGCATATCCAGAATTAAACCAGGATGGTGAATGTCTCTGCCCAACCATAACCTTACATTTTAACACAACTTAAGGCATCACGTAAGCAGGTGTCCTGTTTTGTGCTAACCAAAATCATCTACCTCCCATTCTGGTTTCTGACATCCTTGTTTCATGGAAGACTCCTCACCATTCTTTGGGAATCTGGTGGGGCTCTCAGATGCAGCATGTGGGCCTGCAGCCACCGAGACAGACACATAATCGGAACCAGACCAATCAAAGCCCTTACCCAGGATTTTAGCCTTTCCCCACAGAGATTAGGAGTTAAAGGGTGAATATGCAGTGAGGTTAGGATTTGTATACTCAGCCAGGAGGAGAAGTTTGGAATAATGGAACAAATATACAAGCAGAAGGCAACCTGAGAGGCAGAGAGACGGAGCACCTAGATCCAGTCAACCATGCAGATAGCTCTACGGCTCTGTCCTCAGCACTCCACAGCTGGCTTACAGACGGCAATAAACATCCTTTCATGTAAATGTGCATGGAACCAGGGATTGAGTCCAGGCCCTTTGCACTGAGCCACATCCCCTTGCAAGCCTCCTGCCTGACTCAGCCACCCAACCACCCTCCTGCTGGGATTGTAGGCATGTGCCTCCACATCCGTCTAAATGTCTTTTTAAATTTAGTTAACTGGTTAGAATTAGGTGTTCTACAGACATTTCTCAGACAAAGAAGTAAAAGCAGCAAGTAAATATATGAAAAAATGTTCCACATCACTGCTCATTCGAGAGATGCAGATGAAAACAACACTGAGATTCCACCTCACCCCACAAAGAATGGCTGCTATCAAGAAATCACACAATAACAAATGTTGGTGGGGTTTTGTGGGGAGAAAGGAAACCTTCTCCATTGTTGATGGGAGTGCAGACTGGTACAACCACTATGGAAATCAATATGGAGATACCTCAAAGAACTAGGATTAGAGGGTCCATTTGACCCAGCCATCCCTCTGCCAGGTATCTTTCTAAAAGATTTAAAAGAATCATAGCACAGTGATATACGTGCACCCATGTTTATAGTGGCATAGTTTGTAATAGCTAAAACTTGGAAACAGCCCATTTGCCCATCAGCTGAAGCCTGGATAAAGAAGATGTGTTTTTTCTATAAAATGGAATACTATTCTGCCATAAAGAATGAGAAACTAGAGTCACTCATAGGAAAATAGATGTATATTGAGGTCATACTTTTAAGCGAAATAAATAAGTCATACATGTGTTAATACAGAATAGTTTCTCTGGTGTGAAAAACTATAATTGTAAATAAGATCCAAATGGTATAACTGACAATGTGAAATAGGAAGAAAAGGGTTAAAGGTGTAGGGGAAGTGGGAAGGGTAGGGGAAAGGAAATAAGGGAAAAGAAAAAATATGAGAAAACAAAAAAATGGAAACAAAGTCTTTGTAAATAGGAGAGGCTGGAGGGCGTGAAGGGAGGGCAGGGGTGTGGGGAAAAAATGAGAACCAAGATCTGTCATGTAAAGGAACAAGTTCCCAATGATGAAGGTAACTATACTGTATGCCCAAAATGTACCAATAAACTCAATGAGGAAAACAAAAAGAATTAGGTGTTGTATCACTTGCAACAGAGTCATGAATAATGCAAACCATGGAATACACACACACACACACACACACACACACACACACACACACATATCCTACTCTTTGGTAGCTAAAGAAAATGTGGTATGAATATATACACAAGGGAATATTACTCAACCATACAGAAAAATAAAATCAGATCATCTGCAATAAGATGGATGGAACTAAAGATGATCATGTTAAAAGAAGGAAGACTCAAAATGTCAAACATCGCATGTTTTCTCACATGTACAAGCTAAAGAAGTGCAAGAGGATAACAGGAAAATAGAAAGGCGACTATTACCAAAGAGGAAAGGGATTATGGGAGAGGAAAGGAGGTAATGGGAGCAAAAATCATCGAAAGAATCAAGAAATAGAAAAGTCTTTAAAAGGAGACAGACAATCTAAACAATACCACAGGTGGGGGAATTTACCTCAATGGTTCCACTGCCTGCCTTGCAAGTGCAACGTCCCAAGTTCTAGCCCTGGTACCCCCCCCCAGAAATATACCGCAAAAGGTTAGCTGTGCTAGGACAAAAGTGTGTGACTCAGTGATATAACAAAAGAAATACTGGGAAAAGTGAGGATGGGACAGTGCTGAAAACATCCGGAAGGTAGCAGTGACACCTGTATTAGAGAAGAAGCAATGGTCGGGCAAATGCCTGATAGGAAGGAGGCGGGGTGTGAAGTCAAAGGGTACCAAGACTTGAAATGCCCGTGGGGAAAAGAAAGCAATAGACATTGCTGTCAGGGGTCAACAAAATCTCATGTAACTAAGCAAGTGGGAAATGTTCACTGAAGGACTGTAAGCAGAAAAGAAATCTGACCTGAATTTAAGTTTTTAAAAGATACGCTAACCGTGGCATAGACAGTATATTCAGAGCGGGCATCTTTATAATCTTCACAATCATAGATATCTGTTTTTCATCAGCTATGTTTGATGTTTTAAGTCATAGTGAACACTAAGGCATTCAAAACCCTAGAGTCAAAAGATCTCCAGTGAGGTCCAGGCTCTGTCATTCTCTAACTATGAAGCCTCAAGCAAGTCATTAAATTATTCTGAGCCTCAGTTTCCTCATCTGTAAAAATGAGGATAATAACTTTCATGCAAGATTGTTACAGAGATTGAATGCAACCAATCATGTGAAAGCACCTTGTAAACACTGCATAACTACACAAATCCCCAGATTTGTTGTTTTGTTTTGAAGGAGATTTTTGTCAAGGTATTATTATAATCAAATAAAATGTATAAAAATCGTAATGCCTATAGAGTATAACCAGGAAATTTGGAGATGACATGGTTTTTCTGAGGTGAAAGATAGACAGGACAGAGAAGGCTGGGCCTTAGGACTTAGACACAGATGATCAGAGATCATTGATTCATAAGGAGGAGTTAGAGACAAGAGTCCAAACCAAAAGATCAGAACAAGAGAGAAGGGTCAGGAAATGGGTACCACAAACCAAGGGTCAAACTAAATACAAGCTACACGAGCCTATCTAGAAAGGAGAAACAGGCAATCAACAGAGATCCAAATTGCACCCGTAGGGCAAAGATCTGCCCTACGGGAGTAGGTGGTCTGAGGAGAATTTGGCAAAGATTTGGTTTTGTTCATTCAGCAAACATACACTGAACACCAATCGCCTTTGAGGTTCTGGGAATACAAACTTGATTAAGGTAAGGGGCCAGTGAGGCAGAAAGACACAGAAGATAATTCTAGTATAACCTGATAAGAGCAACAACCAACGTAAATACAGGGCATTTGTAGAATGTCCAACAGGGACAGCTAATCCAGGCTATGTCGCATCTGGGACACTTCTGGAGGAGGTAACGACTGAGTGGAGCCTTAAAGGATTCTCTGAAATTAGGCAGGTAAGTCAGATTCAGTGGGAAGTTAAGGCCAGTGCCAGGCAGTAGGAACAGCATGATCAATGGTAGGGAGGCAAGAAGCAGGAAATAGAAACAGTGCTGCATTGCTGTGCCATAAAATCAGAGACAAGAGTCAGGGAAGGGTGGCTCCAGGGGACAGGAGCGGAGGCTGGCGTAACTGACAAGCTCAGTGGGACAGCCTGGGGAAGCTGAGACTTCATTCTGAAGGCTGTAGGGAGCCATGGAAGTATTTATCAAATAAGTAGCTGGACTGGAAGTACGTAACTGAGAGCCAGTTGCTCTGACAGTGGAGACAAAACAAACAACTTGGGCATGGAGGAGGTAGTGGATCAACAAGACACAGGGGAACAAAGGAGGCTAACACTGGAGAGAGTCAAATAGGAAGAAGAGTATGGCCTGGGGAAATAGTGAAAAGGAAATCATAAGTGGACAACAGAAGAATTCGAAATTGCGATCCAGGTAAAAATCGAAATTTATTGAAAGAAAAAGATGTTCATTAAATATTGTCAGTAAAAAGGGTTGAAAGGCAGCATTTCACATGTGTGAAATGGCTTCATTTAAAAGCATGCTTTGTAGCCAGGCGTGGTGGCGCATACCTATAATCCCAGCACTCGGGAGGCTGAGGCAGGAGGATTGCTGTGAGTTTGGGACCAGCCTGAGCTACATAGTGCGTTCCAGGGCAGTCTCAACTACATAGTGAGACCCTGTCTCCAAAAACAAACAAACAAACAAAAGTATGCTGTGTGTGTAGGGGGATAGATGTACCCCTACTTAGAGAAGTCTAAGAGGATAATCACAAAGATAGTCAATGCAAACTTTCTTTGGATATTGAGATTCCAGATGGCTTGGACTCTATTTTATGCCCTTTTGCATTAGCTACTTTTGTTTTTGTAACATTAGCTTTATATTTTCACGATTTACACGCATTACCTTTAGACTCGGAAAAAGCAATAAAGTTATCTCAATTTTCTAAATAATAGTTTGCAATCCAAATAAACGCCTTACCAAGTCCTCCTTTGCTTCTTCCTTCTGCTCTTTCTGTTGCCCCTCATTAATCAAGCTCCTTAACGGAAGCCACCGGGTCTCCTGTGATGTGGTTCCTCCTGTGAGAATATTGGCTGCTGACCATTGTTCTGGCCAAATACCCTCCCTGCCTCACGCTGCCCATCTGAGAATATGAAGCCAGCACCGACCTGACGTGCCTCATGGTGTCTCCTTCTGAGCATCCCTCGCTTTCTCTTGTATCATTGATTCTTTCCCTCTCTCCAGTGAATGATTACACTGTACGAGATTCAGCCCAAGGTCTCTCAGCCAGAAGCCATTTCTTGAGTCTGAGCTGAGTGCCTCTGCTTCAGCCTTCCAGTCGAACCCAATACGTAACTATCACAGCACCACTGTATTGAATGATTTATGTCGGCTGTGGGGTGTGAGTGTGTGTTCTTCAAGCCCTGGATGATGTGGCATTTTCCTCTGTCTCTCTCTGTTCCTGATTCACAGCCAGACTCAAGAACTTTGGGCTAACTAAATGGATTTTTTCTAAGTGATGTAGAGATCAAGAGAACTGGAATCTAGCTTATTTATATTTTATCATGTGTGTAACCATGACCAGTAAAGCTTTAGAAATGGAGGCTGTTAATCATACTCTAATTCATAAGATCCTTTTTCTTCCTCCCACCCCTGCATCCACCATATTCCCTTTCTTTCCAGAAAAGTATTTCTCAAATTTTGGCACATGAAAAAACTAATTAGGTAGCCTGTTAAATGCAGATTCCTAGGCCCTGGTCACAGTTCTGATTCCTTAGGTCAGGATTGACCCCTGAGACTCTGTAGCAGATTTTGAAAAACACTGTCTGAAAACACAGAAGTCCTAATTCTTATCATCTCCTAACACTAACCAAGGGAGATGTGAGTGGTACCATCTACAATATTTTCCATTTCCCAGATATATTTCCTGATCTTGCAAACTCAAATGTATCTCATTGATTCAAGCTTCACACATATCCCAAGATACAGAGAAGCTTTCTGAGTAGTTTAAAGGATGCCCTTGGCTAAGTAACAGCTTCCCAAACCTTCAATGCACTTGACTCACGAGTACAGTGACTTTGCTTCATTATATATCACAACAACAATAATTATCACCACCATCATGACCACAATAACTCCAATTTTTTAAGCCTCTACCACGTGTCAAACAGTACAAACTATTTTACTAGCATTGTCTCTCTCAACACTCACAGCAACTCAGAGAGGCAGATCCTATCATTATGCTCACTAAACCAATGAGAAAACTGAAATTAGGGAGATCATACTCAAGGTCATGAACTCATAAGTAGTGGAGTCATTTGAGCCCAGACCTACCTAAGAGCAAATCCCATCCTCTTCCCACTTAAAAGCTCTTGCTTTATTTTCCTCCCCAAGATTTCTCATAGCAATAGCAACCAGGGCCTCGATGTAGTTCAGTGGTAGAGCACTTGCCTAGCATGCACAAGGCACTAAGTTCAATCCTCAATAACATAAAATAATAATCAGAAAATAAAATAAAAATATGAAACCTGAAAAGTATTAGGACTTCTGGTGCCAGACAAGATAGAAAATCCACCACATCGCCTCTCTCCTTACTCTAGCTATAACTAAAAACTATGAACAAAATATAAGAAGTAACTCCCTGAAAAGTAAACAAAGCAGGCAGATGGGTAATGGGAGTCAAATGTGTAGTAGAAAACTATTCAAGGACAAGCTTCCAAGTTCTGCTCCCTTTCCTTTCTGCACCATCATAGAATTACATAGCAGCAGCACAAGCAGCCAAAACTGTTTCCTTAGTCCGGATAACTGGAGAAGGAGGTCCCTGAAGTCTCAAAACTTTGGAAAGAATCCTTGTTTCCTTTTTATGTTTTTCCTTTTGCTTCTTTGCCCTAAAAGCAGGTCTTAGTCACAGAGCTGTGCTGCAGTCCCTAGGGTATAAGTGACAAAACTCTAAGAAAAACCCCATGTTTCTTGCCAGGAAAAGGGTACTCATGAGCTGACCATACAAGAAAGAAGTTACCTAATTCTGACTATTCCCAGGCCTGAGCTTCAGCTCCACACACACAAGGGGGAAATCAAAGCAACAAAGAAAAGTCCTTGATATCTGAATTATTATTTAGACACTACTCAAGACTTGGACTAACCCTTACGTGGCACGAATATGGGAAACCCCAAACCCCATTACAAAGGATTACAAAGTAAACTTTCTTTGGAAAAACTACAGAGAAGAGGACATAGAGCATGCAATGTGAGTCCAATGGGGCCTGCTGAAACAAAAATCCACATTTTTTAGAGATTTTAATAAGATCCAGAGTCTCATAAAGTAGCATTTTAAATGTTCAGGACATAATCCAAAATTGCTTGATATACAAAGAAGAACAAAAACCTGTCTCAGTATCAAGGGAAAAGACAATCAAATGATCATTCAGATGTTGGAATTATGAAAGAGGTTAAAACAGCTATCAAAATTAACATGGTCCAGGAGATAATAGACAATACTTTTGAAATGAATGGTAAAATAAAAATTCTCAGCAGGAAAATAGAACCTATAAAAAGAACCAAATGGAAGCTTTGAAGTTGAGAAATATAATACCTGAAATAAAAGATTCACTGGCTAAGCCCAACAGCAGAATAGACTCAACAGAGGTAAGAGTCAGTGAACATGAAATTACATGGATAGAAACTGTCCAATCCATAAAGAATGAAAAAGAGTTATCAGAGCTCTAAAGAATTGTGAGATGTCACAAAAGGTGTAGAGTTCATGTCATTGGAGTCCCAGAAGAAGAAAATAAATCAGTGTTAAAAAAAATGTAAAGCAATGATGGCCAAAATTCCCCAAATAGAGTGAAAAACATAAAATTAAAAACTGAAGAAACTCAGTAAATTCCCACAGGATAAACTCAGAAAAAATCATGTCCAGACTTATAATAAAACTGCAAAATATCAAAGAAAAATATTGGAAAATCTTGAGTCTAGGAAAAAATAAAACATTACTTCCAAATGAGCATAACGCAAATAACTATTCATATTTCCCATAAACCACGCAGGCCAGGCAAACAACTTTAGAGTGCTGGAATAAAAGGACTTTCAACCCAGACTATTACATGCATAGAAAAATAGCTTAAAAGAATGAAGATGAAATAAAGGCATCACAACATAAAGGAATTTTTTAGGCGAATAGGAAATAATACAAGAGTGAAATTTGGGACTTAACAAAAAAGCAACAGAAAGACTTTGTTTCCTTTTTTTTTTTTCATTTTCTTATATCAATTCCAGTCCCCCTCTTTCCTTTCTCCCACCCCTCCTATGTCCCCTTCCCCTTTGCACCTCTTCTTCCTATTTCACATTATCTATTATACATTTTGGTCCTTATTCACACTTTTGGTTTCTCACGGCAGAGATACTATTTGGTATTTACACGTGTCTTCTTTATTTCACTTAAGAGTATTGCCTCAGTGTGCACCCATTTAGCTATAAATGTCTCTAATTTGTCATCCTTCGTGGCTGATTAGTACTCCATTTTACTGAACACAAACACACGTGTGCGCGTGTCTTTATCCAGTCTCCAGTTGATGGGCAACTGGGCTGTTTCCAAGTTTTAGCTATCACAAACTGTACCACTATGAACATGGGTGCACATATATCACTGTGATATGATTTTTTAAATTCTTTTGGGAAGACACCCAGCAGAGGAATAACTGGGACAAATGGACCCTCTAATCCTAGTTCTTTGAGGTAGCTGCATACTGATTTCCACAGTGATTGTACCAGTCTACACAGAAATGACAAACATCTGGGGAAATAGAGTACCATTTTTCCCTCTTAAAATTTTTAATGTAACTGCTGAAAGCAAAACATATTTTCAACATATGAGAGATAATATGGAGTTTTCAACATATTAGAGATAATATGGTAGGGCTTTCAACATATCAAATATCATAAATATGATACTTATAAAAGGGAAGAAACATATATGATTGCAAGGTTTCTGTATTTGACCTGAAGTAGCAATATATTAATGCTGAGTAGACTATGATAGGTTAGGTATGAGGTATGATTTAAAAAATACAGTAAATTTTTAAATTTAAAAATTATTCCAATAAATGACATCCTGCCCCTAATCCCCCTCAAAACACTACCCTCACTTTGAACACACTTATCTCATTGCCCTCACCTCTTTCTGGAGGAATTCTGAAAGTCTTCTTTTTTTAACAGCGCATGTTTACAGTACATAATGATAACATTTATCATGGAGAGCACATAACACATCTTAATTATTTGTGCTTCCCCTCCCACCTCACCCTCCGTCTCTTGCAAAATCTCTTGCACCCCCTTCCCATTTGCAAAATATCTGTCTCCTTGTTTCCTATTCTTCATCTTTTATTTTGCTCTTTAAATTGTTTATATTTTGGGTTTCTCCTATGGGAGACATCATACGATATTTATGTTTGTGTGGCTGACTTATTTCACTTGACATTATTGTCTCAAGATGCGTTCATTTTCCTACAAATGACTCAAATGCACCCTTCTTCATAGCAGAGTAGTACTCCACCGTGTATATACACCACATTTTGTGTCTCTATTCATCTGTCAGTGAAGATATAGGCTCTTTTCAAGATTTAGCTATTAGGGATGGGATATAGCGCAGTGGCAAAACACTTCCCAGGCATGCTCAAGGCCCTGGGTTCAATTCCCACTATCACAGAAATAAATAGAATTTGACCCACCAACATTTAGCAACTATACTGCTATAAACATGGGCATGCATATATCATTGTAATATGAAGTCTTTAACTCTTTTAGGAAGATACCTAGAAGTTCTTTTATGAGTTTCTTTAGTTGTACTGTTGTGGCTTCCTCAATGTCCTGAATTGATTCAAAATATTTGCCTGTTGTGGTCATTTTACATTGAGGAAGAGTCAAAAGTTACACAGGGCCAGATTTGGTGAACAAAAGGGATGCGGACACATCATTATGGTTTTACGAGTCGGCCTTTCCATTAGATCACATTGGACAGCAGCATTCACTGCAGTTTTGATCACAGCTCTTACAGACACAAAAAAGGACTTCCGATACTGCTTCAGAATGTGGCAAGAACAATGGTGATAGAGCAATAATACACAGTAAATATGCCCTTGCCTGCATGCTCTGTTTTCCCCCCATAAAATATTTTGTTCTGGAAATGTAACAGTTTGTGTTGCTGGGCACCGCTTCTGCCCGATATATCAAAATGTTTTGTGACTGAACTGTGTGAACTTTCAGGAATGTTCTGTTAAGTTCTGCACCCTCACAAGAACGTTCTGTAAGCTTCACCCCCTTACAAGAAGATTCCATTAAGCTCTGAACGCTTGCAAGAATGATGTGTAACTCTGCCCCTCTGCTTCCCTGAGCATGCTCACGCGCCATGTGTTTCAGGAATGTTCTATAACTCCGTCCCCCTGTTTTCAGTGAGTATGCTCACCTACCCTGTAGATCCCTTTATAATGAGGTTCTCATTTCTGGTAGTGCACTCAGACTTTGAGTAGGAACTCCTCTGAGCCTGCCATGGAATAAAGGTTTTTCTCCACCTCAGGGAGTAACCACTGGATTCTTGGAGTCTTCGATTTGTAACACTGTAACACTTGGCTGTGCCTCAGATCTCTAGCACTTGGCTGTAGCACTGCTGTTCTGCTTTGCCACAACAATGGGATAGGTGTGTTCAAAGTAAACTGAGTATTTGGGGGAAGATTAATGGTATAGGTCTTTCAGTGCAATAAAATTTAAAAATTTTTAAAAAACATACACCATAAGATAGGGAAAATTTTAGAGAACTGACACAAAATGAGTAACAAAATAGTAGACTAATTGGTTGAAACATACCAATTAAAATACAAATGTTGTCATGTTGTTTTTTTGTTAAGACCCAACTAGATACTGTCTATAGGAAACCCAATTTATATTTTCCTTTTTTCTTTTTTTGCTGCTGCCACCACTGCCCAAGAATCCCACTTGAAATATATAGATGTAAGTTAGTTAAAAGTAAAAGAATATTAAAAGATATATCACAAAACCATGAATCAAAAAAAGTTAACACACCTATGTTAACATTAGACAGAGTAGACATAGTGACAAGGGGTATTTATTACCAGATACTGTACAAAAAGGAGCATTACATGATACTGAGAGTTCGTTTGGTCAGTTTACCAAGAAGACACCACAATCCTAAAAGTGTATGCACTTAAACCTTTAAAATAGAGGAAACAACAAACAAAGAGTAGATAAATGTACAATCGTAATTGGAGTACTCCCTATTCCTGTCTCAGCAATTGATAGAACAAATACACAGAAAATGGGCCAAGAAACAGTGAATCGAAGTAACGCATTTGGCCAGCTCATTGACTGACCTTTACAGCCACACCATGCTACAACAGCAGAATATGTCTTCCTTTTCAGTTCTCGCAAAGCACTGACCATGATAGTGGATAGAATAAATGTTAACAAATGTAAAGGAATTAAACAAATCATGAAGGATATTCTACTATCCTGCGGCCATATTAGTATTTATATAGAAAAATAGGACAATTTCTTAAGGATTTCACGAGTGTGTATTGGGGTGTTAGAGCGGCGGTTTACTTTCTCTTATATACATCCGAGTTTTACTTTTTTATGAGGCCCATTTCATAGTGAGGAAATGGTATGGGAATTTTTCTGTTCTTCCTGTTTGACAAGTATAGGCATGTTTTTCCTTAAGATGAACCCAGATCTCTTGGATGTCCCTGGGGATGACAGTTTACTAGACCATCAAACCCTTATAATTCCTGCTAAAACCCAAGGTCCTCAGCAATCTCCTTCCCCGATCTCTGTTCAGTTCCCACTCTGGCCACTGGTGGTCGTTATGTTCTCCACACCAAGAGCCAGCAAACACACAGCTCTCATGTGAGCTAGTGTGTCTTTTTCCCCATTAACTGACTTCTCCCTGGCTGCTACGGGCAGGAATTTTTAGTGACGTAAATTTTCTTCTCATTTGAATTATGTGGAATCCAGAAGTTCACTCCATGTGTTAGTAGGATGAACACAGAACTTCCTATCAAGGATCCAGCCTAAAATCGTAGCTCCATCACCAGCTGAGTGACCTTGGGCAGCTTGCTCTATTCTCTGAGCCTGTATCTCTGCATCTGCAAAATGATTTGACAGGGATGAAAACACATATGTACTTACAAAGAGTAATATTCCCTCACTTTTCTAATCCAGTAAAGAAAATTCTATCTTTGTTTCCTTGGGCTCTCCTCTCCCTCCCCATCACCCCATTCCATTACCTGCGACTTGCTAAGGACATTTCTGTCTTTGCTAGATTTTTCCCTCAGATCTTCTAAGCAGATCACATTGAAAAGGACGGTGAGCTGCTGGGTTGGAAGAAGGAAGAAGAGAAGGGGAGGGGAGGAAGGAGGAAGAGAGGGAGAGAGAGGAAATGGAAGCAGGCAGAGGTTTGAAGTATTTATCTTACGCCAGTTTAGCTTGAGCGATTTGGAGTCTGTGTGTGGACTGAGGAAATAAAAAAGCTTGGTGTGCAATAGTTGAGTGGCTGATAGATATACGATCCACAGGCAGATGGTTTGATAGAACAAATGTGAAGGGAAAGGGAGGAAAGAAAAGAGAAGATGAGAGAGGAGGGGATTTGCTCTGTGCTATGGACATCCTGTTTCTCTGGCACGTTTGGGAGACAGAAGTAAAAGGCCAAGTTATTGTGCAATGTCAGATTGCTGTTTTTCAGTGAGGAATGGCCCCGAAGAGGCCGCTGAGTGACCCTAGTTTTATATGGGTCGCACGGAAGAACCTGTTAGCTCTCACTAGGATGGACAAGATTGGGGAGAACATAGATAGGTACAGATTATCGTTGTTTTCTCATGAAATTTCTTCCAGCTTTCCACGTGGATCTCAGCTCAGATCAGTTACCCAGTGTGGTGAACACCAAAGGGCTCGGGAACAGGGCAATTGTAGCATTGGCACCGGGTCTCCCAGAAAGGCACACCTGTCACCTCATACCACCTTCGAGGCAGCCACAACGCTGCACTGCTCTAGGTCACACAGCCTTTCTAAGCCTGTTTTCCATTCAGGGGCCCCCCTGTTTGTTTCTCTGCCTCTCTCACTTGATTTTGAACATTTTGAGCAAAGGTCACCACCTGCTCATCCTTATGACCCCCCAATAATACCCCCCCACACCAGTCTAGCAGGGAATCTGAAATATGCAAAGCAAATATATTGAGACATTACGAGGCAAGAAAGCTTGCCCCCCACACACACATGCACTACAATAGTTTGAACTTAAAACCCCGAGAAAAAGAAAGGAGAGGAAAATGTCTGATCGGAGAAAATGTAGAATTGACTACATAATTTAATTGAAGTTCTAAAGAAATAAAGCTACCTTTTTCTGCAGATCTAAATTTTGAGCCCCACACTTCATACTCATTACAAGTGTTTGTTGAATGAATGATTGAATGAATGTTGAGTAAGGGGTTCTGCTGCCACAAGATCTTGGTGGAGCAGTCTTGGCTGCTTTCCAAGGAAGGCAGTAATTGCTAAAAGTGATCTTCTTTCTAGTCCTTGCTTGGCTATTTAGTATCTGGGGTTCTTCGAGTAGGTTACAGGCCTCAGTTTTCTTATCTGTATAATGGACATAATGATACCTGCTCTGCCCTCCTTCTAATGTTATCAGGAGGATTAAAGGACATAATATACGAGAAGGAATTATCTGGTGGGGATCACCTCTCTCTTGTGGCCTGTGAACTCAAAGACCAAAGGTACTCCTTCGGGTAGGGTACTCCTTCTTCTCTACCCAGCTTTTTTCCAGAACTGGCAAGGAACATTACTAAGTGGTCCCCAGAGCCACGTGGGTACTGGCAGGAGAGTAGAGGACTGGACACAGTGTATCAGAAGAGCAACTTCAGCAAGCAGAAATCCACAGGAAGCAAAACAAATTTAATTTCATTCATTGTGAAATCGTCTGCCATGCGACAACAAATTAAGCTCCGGGTGACCATTCCTGTAAAACACGTCCTGCGCTGAGCACTGCTATTAAGGGGCGGACAGACAAGGGAAGGAATCAATTAAAAACTCTGACACACACCATGGAGTTCGAAGACCTGTTCCGCAGGTTTCCCCTGTGGAAAATAATCGTGTTACATTAGACCTTGGAAGCTGATTGAGGCAAGATTTCTGAGACAAGTTCTGAGGTTTACCAGACAGACTTTGGCTTTTCTAAATCCTTTCTGAGGAGCTATTTAAAGGATTACAGCTCTGTATTCGCCACCGGCTGGCCAGCATCATGGTGGAGCAAGAGGGATTATCCTCACACAAGCACCCTCTGGAAAACTGTAAGTCCCCAAACTATGCAGTTAAAGAGATGGTGAAAATGTTGCAGTGTTTGTATTTATGCCCATTTTGAAGCAAAAGCTAAGCAAGGAAAATCACTGGGTGTTAAAACAAGTGCCTATTTTTATCATCAGGCTGTAGTACAAAATGTGCCATTAAGAGCTGTCTTTTAAAAAGAAGTTCTAGAATTTCAAGAAAAGCCTCACTAAAAGTGGGCAAGAGGGTTAATTCTGGATTAGCAATACTGTTAGTCTTATCACAGCTTAAGCTACACTTCCATGCCAGCAAGTGGGAGTGTTAATGAGAAGCACGGGGGTTGGGGGCTCATTCAGACATCTGTGTAAACCATCTTTTCATCTCATTGCCTAAAATAGATTCTGTCTCTCAACCTGAATAAATAGAAGATATTTTGAGGTTCAGACAGTGTACTTCCAGAAGGGTTGCCTCCAAATGAGCTTCAACAGAAATAAAGAGCCAAACAGGACCAAAGGAAGTCAAACGTCAGTAATAACCACGGTTGAGTAAGGTTTGCTGGTGCCACCAGAGTGCCTGGAAATGGTTTGGGGGACTCAGCTAACCTCCAGATTTGCAGATTAACTCAGAAGCAAAGAAGTAGAGAGAAAAGACGACGTGGGGGTGGAGTAGAAAGGTCACGTTTTCAAGACAGTTCACCAGAAGAGAGGGACACAGAGAAAGGAGAGGAGCTCAGAGAGTAAAGACAAGAACAGGCCTGCCCACGCCCGTGCTCTGCTTCTGGACAGAGCAGGATGTGCTCTCATGTGGCGGGAATCCCTGCAGTTAGGAGAATAAAAATGCTTGACAATTCCGGTCATGAAATCTGCCTGCAATATCTTTTCATTTTAAGTATAAAATAATAAGAAGCAGGTTAGAAACCCCCTGTTTAGCCAAGGATACTACTTAGTATAATTTCTCAGACGTTTTTTTTTTTTTTAATTCTTTTAAATTCATTCTTTCTCTTTCTATATCTTTCTTGTACTGAGAATGGAACCCAGGGACTGATGCACGCTAGGCAAGCGCTCGACCACTGAACTACACCTCCACCTTTAGGTTGGCTGCTCTTTAAATCCTCAGTTCCCCTCTCCTGCCTGGAAAAAAATATTTTTGAAGGATAATATGGGCTTGTTGATGCTTCCGCAATCCGTAGAACAAGAGCCTCTCAGAGCCTCTGGGAGAAACTCAGAATATACAGGGACCTGAGCGTCCTGCTGAGGACCTCGGGGTTACATGTTGGGGTAGCAGAGGGGGTGTCAAGCCAGGTTCCTGTCCTGCCCTGCACTTGGCCCTCCCACAACTCCCTCCCGCTCCAGTGCTCATTCCAACTGCACTGTGCTCTCAGTCATGAGTTCATAGGGGGGAAGAAATGCTCTCACTGCTTAAAGCAAACAAAAACATGGAATATCACTGAAATAATCAAAATATTTGACAAGGAGGGTTAGAATTGAGCTTCCTGGATAATTATAATGAGTTAGTCAAAGGTAAACCAATAGTAAAAGCCAGGAATGTGGAGAACTAGTTCTACCACATTGGTCTTCCTTTCTCTTTGCTCAAAGAAATTGGTCAGGGCTGCTAGGCCTCATCTACTTCCTGTCCTCACTTCACTCATCTCCCAAATTCCAAAGCCTTTCCACACGCGCCATATCTTCCTTAAGGATAGAACTGCCTGTGACCCCTTTAGAATCAACCCCTCAGGAGCCTTTCGAGTGTTTGTGCACCCCTGTTCCAAGTGGTGGAGAGGTATGTATGATTCAAGACAGAATCCCTGCCCTTCAGTGTGCATATGCACCATTATAGTCAGAGGCATCTCATCACTGAACTATGACAGGGATTATTTTATTTCATTTTGTTTTGCAGTTGTGGGGATTGAGCCCACTGAGCTACATTCCCAGTCCTTTTTGTTTTTTACTTTGAGAGAGGGCCTCACTAAGTCACTAAGTTGCCCATGCTGGGCTTTGAACTTGAGATCCTTCTGTCTCAAACTTCCAACTGGGATTTGATATAATAATGCTGGGATTATGAAATTTCCTTGAATGTAGTGGATCACAAAAAAGCAAAACAGGAAAACAGTTTGGTGATTCCTCAAGACGTTTAACACAGAATTACCATCTGAGCCAGCGAATCTGTGTATACGCATATAGTTTACCCAGAAGAACAGAAAACAGATATTCAAACAAACACATGCACTACTCACAGTAGCCAAAAGGTAGAAACACCCAAATGTCCATCAGAGGATGAGTGGATCAACAAAGTCTCATATATCTATCCAGTGAAATATTACTCAAGGAAAGGGAGTGAAGTTCTGGTATGTGCTACCATGTGGACGAACCTTGTAAACAGTATACTAGGTGAAAGAAGCCAGATACAAAGGTCACAAATTGTATTATTCCATTAATATGCAATATCCAGAATATGAACAGCCATAAAGACAGAATGCAGACTGGTGGCTGCCGGGGGAAGGGGAGTGAGGCGGTTTCTTCAGGAGTGATGAAAATGTTCAGAAACCAGACAGCAGCAATAGTCACGCAGCATGGTCGAAGTACTAAATGCCACTGGATTGCTCTGCTTAAAGAATTCATTTTATGTTATATGGACTTCATTTCGATTTCTAAAAGGGGGAGAAAGAGATAGGGGAAGTGGAAGTCTCTAAAGAAGCTGTGTGGAAGCCAGGAGGGAGGGTGAGATGAGGGCCAGGTCTGGGAAGCCTGAGCTGACTCTAGGCATTCCTGTGAGGACCAGATCATCAGCAAGATCCTCAAGCAGTGGGCTGACTTGACCAGGCCTGCACTTTAGAAAGGGCACTTTGGAGTAGAAGGCTGACAATAGTCCGAAAGTTTCCAGACTCACGAGAACAACACATGGAATCTTCTGCCTCCGTGAGAGGTTTTTGAGGTACCAGATATAAAACACCTGCCTGGTCACGTTCCAGAAGAGTCCCTGGAAATACCTCTGTGAGATTCAAACTCAGTGATACCAAGTGGGTGAAAAATATTAGCCGCCACTCTTTTGAGCCAACTTTTAAAAGAACAAAAGCCCATTTCTTTTTTACATCCCAC
The DNA here is from genome assembly GCF_012274545.1 of Fukomys damarensis. Lineage (NCBI taxonomy): Eukaryota > Metazoa > Chordata > Mammalia > Rodentia > Bathyergidae > Fukomys > Fukomys damarensis. Next base: position 26,435,526 of record NW_022900948.1, on the reverse strand, counting down.
CAGCTTTGGAATCTACCAAACTTTTTAAGGTAAAATTAACCTACTTCCTGTTCCTGTGAAGATTACACACGAAGACTTGTCCTTGGACAAATATATTACCAAGGAAGCAAACCTATTTTTGATCAGAGCAAACTGCAATCTGAAAACAGGTTTAGAAAAGAAAATGCGGTCCAAAGTTAATATATTTATGTCAAGAATACCACACACTGTGACTTTGTTAAAGCAGCCAACTGATTACTTGACAGGGGGTAAAAATTTGTATGAAGCCAGGATAAAAATCTGACCTGCTCCATATTTATTTAAGAGCTAAATTCAATGTAACCTATCCAAATCATATAGAACCTATCAAATCAAATGTTAGCAAGACCTTGTATCAAAATAAAAAGGGCTGGGGATATAGCTCAATGTGAGGCCCTAGGTCCAAACCCCAATACTGAGAAGGAGAAAAACCTGTAAAAATTTTGGCAAATGTACGTAGTCATACCGCCAACAATATTAAGCTATAGAATATTTCCATCTCCCTAAATCTTTCAGTGCTCTTTTGCAAATAAGGTAGGGGCAGAGTCATGTGACTCTGTCTGCCTGAGATAAAGAGGAAAAGCTCCAGGTAATTAGCGTGCGGTTGCAGAATAAAGGTTAGGTGGATTCCTTGGTAGAAGGAATGTGAGAGGTAATGCTTGCCTGTGAAGTTGCTTCTCGGACTCAGCTGCACACTAAGAAGAAAGGGAGAATGCTCCTAAAGTGCCCCTGCCTGGACCCACCCCTCAGGGACTCTGGTTACTCCAGCCTGGATGGAGCTCGGGACTGGGCCCTCTCTGGTGATATTCATGTGCAACTAAGGCTGAGAATGATTGGACTTAAAGGAGGTTGTTTTCGCAGGTGAGGGGGTTTTTTAATTTGTAAAAACGATAAAGCGACCATCCCTAAAGCAGATTATTTTTAAAACATACCTAATTCTATCATTCTCGCACAGCAAATTCCTCAAGACTGTCCCTACGCAGATCTAATTTTTGCCCAACTATATTCATTCTGACGGCGCAATTTCACTTTGACTTCCTTAGTTATCACTTATCATAAACATCTTGCTTCTATCCCCACCTGGGGAGGCAGTTGAGGGCTGTGATTCCCAGCAAGGTGTGGCTTGGAATTAAAAAACCCTGGATTCAAAATGGCAGCTTCTTCTCACACAAGCAGCAGGTCTTCAGCAAACTCCTTAACACACCTAAGCTTCTGAGTCTCCAGTTGTGGCACCTGAATGACAGTGCCTGCCTCACAGATTCGTTCGGAGCACCAGTGTTTGTAAAAGCACGACAACAAGACTCCTGGTGCTCATCAGGCTTGCAGTGAATAGGAGCTCTTGTTACTGTTAGAACAGATGGGGTCATCCACGGAAAGCAGTGACACTTTAAGGCAGGAAGTACAGACAGACCCAGGAGCTGGGAGAAGGAAGAAAACTCATCCACACTCAGCAATAAGGAGCCAGGCACCCTGGAGGATGACTTGAAAAAGGAAGTTGTACGTGTATTTGTGGATGTGTGTGTACATGTTTGTGTGTGTGTATACTAAAGAACTGGGATCCAGGCCTACATGTGCCTAATTCTGGAGGAGGGAGAATTGAAAAGGTCTCTGGATGGTCTGTTTCAATGACAGCACAGTTAGCAGTCACAGCAGCCATAGAGAATGGGATGTCCAGGCCAACCGAGCACCTTTCCCATCTTTTTTTTTCTCCTTGACTTTAGAAAAGCAGACTGATTCTGAGAAGGGCTAGAAGAATATTCCTGGAGTCTTGCATTTATCACAGGCTATCAGGCCCTGAAGGGTGAATTTAAGAAAGCATTCTTGTGTCAGGTAGAGTAGGAATGTCAAGATTTGAATAATATAAATCTATAGAGACATAAATGCTGGTACTGTCATTTAGTCCTCCCAACAATCCTATAAAATAGGTGTTATCACCATTTTGCAGAAGAAGAAACAGCGGCATGGACCTGTTAAATTAAGTTTTCCCAGGTCACACAGTCAATGGTAGAGTCAGAACAGAAATCAAAGAGCCTAGGTACCCCATGCACATGACCTGGGGCATTCACTGTAACTAATTTTGAGCCGTCTTCATAGAGGTGCTGTACCCTAATTTCCTCAAGCACTCTCATTAGTGTATTCTACCTTTAGATGGAATCAACTTTTTTGTGAATATAACCTTTTTTTAACTTCTGTCAAATTATCTCTTTAGGATTATTTTCCCTGGCAGTATTACTTGGTCCAAGGGGATAAATAACTTTAGAATTATTGCCACCTATTTCTGTAATGCTTACCACACAGGCTACCCCAGTTCACAGGGCCACCAGCAGGATATGAGTTTACTGCTTTCACCACCACTTCAAGTGGTGTAGGTGGAATTATTGGTATAGATAATATACACTTCTAATTTTTAATTTAATAGCTACAAAGCTGGAAATTTGAAGGATCTGCTTGGCTGGTCAGCTACGTTTCTAAAGTTTCTCTTTATTTAAGACCTCTTCATTCACCAAGTCAGTTCCGCTGGGGTTGGGACTTTATCCCCTGTCAGACTAGGCCTTGGGCTTACGTCCAGACTATCAAGAACTCAAGAGCTTTTGTCCTTTCATCTACAGCCTGCACCAAATGCTACAAAATAAGGTTTCCTTTTCTGATCCCATGGAATTGGAAGGAATACCTGTCCAGCTGGTCTCCAAAGCACCTGGAGACCTTGTTTAAATGAAGATTCTGATTATCTGATTCTGAGAGTCAAAGGAAGGGCCTGATAATCTAATAAATGTGCTGTTGGCCTACAGACCACAGTCCGAGTAATAGGAACCCGAGACTCCTCTGTTCCTTAGATGAGTCAGACAGAGCCCAGAAGACCCCCACCCCATAGAACTCCCTAATGCCAGCTCTGCTAGTCAGGTTCCAGGACCCTGGTCTACATGGGTGTCCAACCTTTTGACTTGCCTGGTCCACACTCTGAGTGAAGAGGAATCATCTTGGGCCACATAGAAAATATTATGGTTAGGTATATATGTAGCAAAACTTTGTTTGTTATTTTTTTTTAATATTTTAACTTACTAAATTATTTTACAAAACAACACAACATGCCCAAATCTAATAATTAAATCAGAAAACTTGCACATCTGCTTAATAACAAAACCCTTCTGTCTTCACAGGTACACACATGTGTAGGGAGGCTGAAATACTATTATTGATAATCACAGGTTTGATTTGACTGTGTGTGGCAGGCACAGGAGGTGGAGTTACCACTGCACTGTGCCCTTCCCCATTCAGCTTTCTGTTGTCACCTACAGTCCATACTCAAGCACCACACAATCAAATCATCACAAATATCACTAAAAGTCACATAAGAGTGTTAAAGCTTACAATCTTGTGGGGCAACATAACTAGCTGTCCAGGGTCACATGCAGCCCATAGGCCACAGTTTGAACACACCTGGTCACCTCTCTCTCTCTCTCTCTCTCTCAGTTTCTCCATCTATATAATGAAAGAATTAGACTAGAAAAGACACTCTGAGTTATTTCTATAGTTCTCATTTTCATCTTGAAATTATTTAGCCCGTTCATATTATTTCCACATAACGTTCGCCCACCGAACAGTTTTTGATCTCCAAGGATGGGCACAGACTCCTGTTGGAACACTGGAAATACTGTGTAAGGATCAACAACCTAGACGTAGTGCCTGCATTCGTGGGAATTCAAGTCCTATGGGAAAGTCAGGCAAATTCGAGTTGGAAAATACATGGTGTGATCAAAAACTACGGCAAATACGGTGAATGTTAACATCTTTCAAAATTTTATTTACAGTAAAAGACACACTGCCATCAACCTCCCTCGAACTACTCCCTCTGGCTTCAAACACACTTCTCCCATCATTCATGCCCCTTTCTGAAGCAGTTGTGGACGTCTTTGAACGCACTGTCGTGGCCACTTTGATGTCCTGAACAGATTCAAAACACTCACCTTTCACTGTCCTTTTGATTTGGGGGAAAAAGACAAAAGTTTCATGGTGGTAGGGTCAGTGAATAAGGTGAATGAGGACACACCATCATGTTTTTAATTGACAGAGATCACCAGCAGCATTTTGAATCTATTCAAACTTCAAAGCAGTCACGAAAAGAAACTCATGAAAGAAAACTTCCAGAACTGCTTCAGAACAGGACAAGAAGGATGCATGAGTGTGCTCAAAGCAAGGGCAAATCCTTAACCACTGAGTCCTTTTTAATCTCTCTTTTCTCACCTTTTCTCTTCCATGTTCTACATTCAGTAACCTCTTTCCGTTTCCTACAAGCCTCACACTCTTTGCAGGTTCTTTTGCGATGCCTTCCCTTCTGCCTGAAGCATGGTCCTGCTTCTCTAACCAATTTCTCTTGGATCCCACATCTCATCCTTCAAGTGCCAACTTAGAAATGAGTCCCTATGGGACGTCTCCTCTGATTCCCATTGGTCTGGGTTAAGACCCATTTTCTATTTGTTTCCATGGCATCCTGAGATTTTCCAAGCAAAAAACATATCAAACAAACAGGAATCGGGGCTGGGATTTGGCTCAGTGGTTCTGCCACCTGCCTCTTAAGCACAAGGTCCTGAGTTCGATCCTTTGTACCACCAAAAAAAAAAAAAAAAAAGTGTATCACAAAATAGGACTTTGTGTGCCATAGGTGTAGGTAGGCATTTTTCTAAAAGTGATTGTGGGACCTAAAGAAAGGATGACTAGTTGAGTTTTAGAAAGATCATTTTTCCACATTTTTATTAGGGTATATTGGTTATACAGATTAATGGGTTTTATTTTGACAGATTTGTACACACATGTATCATACTTTAATTATTTCCCACATCATCCACTTGTCCCACCCTCCCCCAATTCCACATGATTTTTTGGGGGGTGAGGGAGGTTCAATGTATATAGTTTATTTTGGTCATATTTATGCCCCTAATCTCATCCTTATACCCCCCTACCTCTTCCCCTTCCTCCCTTCTACAATGTCTACTTTTTTGTCAGTTTTAATTCCACATATTAGGAAGAACATGCAATATTTGTCTTCTGAGTCTCACTAATTTCTCTCCATATGATGATCAGCATATCCCTCCATTTTCCTGCAAATAACAAATTTTCATTCTTTCATATGGCTGAATAATAATGCATTATAAATATATATAGACACACACACAATATATATATATATATCACATTTTAATTTCTTTCTAGTCCATAACTAGTGTATAGAAAAGTGATTGATTTTTCTAATGATTTTATATCCTACAACTTTGCTGAATTTGTTTATCATTCTAAAATTGTTTTGGTGCAATCTTTAGGGTCTTCTAAATATAGGATCATATCATCTTTCAACATGGCTAATTTGACTTCTTCCTTTCCTATTTGTAGCCCTTTCATTACTTTCTCTTGCCTAACTGCTCTAATTAAAAATGTCAAGAACTATATGAATAGGCGTGGTAAGACATCCTAAATTTTTTCCTGATTTTAAAGGAAATGCTTTCAGTTTTTCCCCATTCAGAATGTTGGCTGTGAGTTTATCATATGTGGCCTTTATTTTACTAAGGAACAGTCTTTCAACGCCTAGTTTCCTCAGAGCTTTTTATCATGAAAGGCTGTTGAATTTTGCCTAATGCTTTTCCAGTTGAGATGCTCATGTGAATTTCCATCCTTTTTTCTGTTTATGTGGTATGTTATATTAATCGCTTTGCAAAAGGGAAATCGCATTTGCTATAGAGCAGAGATTCAGTTAGAAGTGATGAGATCCAATGTGAGGAAGCCAGGAAGAAGACCTGAAGGACTTCAAACAAGAGTTGATAAAAAGCCTGAACTAGAACAGTAACATGGGAAACAAGAGACGTGGATGAACCAAGACGGACATGGGGCAGAACCAACAGGTCTCCATTGGATGAGGGGAACAAGACGCAGAAAGGTACACAAGTCTCAGTGGCTCATGGGTCAGTGGATCTGCGGGGCTCCGCTTAGCTCAGCTGGATGTGCTGCCAGGCTATAGGTCAAATTCAGGTCTGCCCTGACTCCTTCTCAGGGACCCAGGAGGGGGACGCAACAGTCATCACAGGCATCTGCAGCCTGTTTATCTCACCATGGACAGCAGGAGCATGGAGGGGGGCAGAAATGCAGGTCACCCCCTGCCGGCCCCCCAGAACAGTGTCAAGAGAGCCTCTGTCAGGAGCTACCACACAGTCATTCTCTCACTCAAAGCAAGACCTGTGGACAAACTTATCTTCTCCAAGGCAGAATGGGAAGGGAGAGTATTTGTTAAACAATATTATAGTCTAGAAAAGGGAACTAAGCCCAGCTCCTGGGGGAGAGGACCTCACTGAAATAAGGAACACAGGACTGAAATACAATCTACCCTGGAATGTGCTAGGCGGAATTGTCACTGTACAGTTCCAGTAGAGGTGTCAAAGAAGCAGTTGGATAGATTCGCAGAAAGATATGGACTCCAGATAGTTACTGGTGAGTGTCAGCCCAAGGCTGGCCAGGAGAGGTGATGAGATCATCTACAGAGAAATCTGCAGAGTTAGATGTGGGCAGGCCTAGTACAAAGCACTTGAAACTTTAAGGAAAGGTTCTCGGAAGAGGCTTCTGCAAAGGAGACTGCAGAAATACACTGTCCTTAGAAGCCCAAGGACCAGAGCATTTCATGAATATTCAAAGTCCACTGGGCATGATCACAGGAAATCAGCAGTGTTGGCCAATCCGAAGCTAGCTCTTCAGACAGCAAACGGAGAAAACGCTTGTCAAAGACATCTATAAGCTGCCCCTAACCGTGGAGCAGGCTGAAGGAGCTTCTACCCCTTTCAGTTTCAGTACACAAAGAGAGGCAAGCTATGTGAATTCTGTGTGCACATATGTGGACAGATCCATGCATTCACAAAGTGACCACACGTGTGTAACCAGCACCCGGAGCATCTCAGAGCCCTTCTTTTGCTCTCTTCTAGCTGCGGACACCCTGCTAATCCCCCCCCTTTTTTTCAGGGCTTTTTTTTTTTTTTTTTTGGTACCGGGGATTGAACTCGGGCCCTTGCGCTTGCGAGGCAGGCCACCGAACCGCTGAGCTAAATCTACATCCCATTTCTGAAAAGACACCTGTGCACTTTGAGACCAGCTGGAACTATGGCTCTTCGTGAAGTTCCCCGTTCCAGACTCAGAATTTCCCCCCACTCTCCGCTCCTCTCCACCCTCACTCTCATCCAGCCTGCTGACTTCTTTTGTTCATTCATCCGTTCATCCATTCGTCCTTCTCCGTTCTCATCTATTCGATGCACTTGAACAGAGGGCCCGTCGTAGCCTGTCTTAGTGGGGCAGAGAGCGACTACAAAGATGAGCAATACCAGGTCTCATGCTTAAAAAGACAGACCTGTCTTCGGGCAATTAGCATACAGTGTGATAACCATAATCACAGAGGCCGTGCTGTGCGTGGGTGTAGAGGGTGTACGATGCTCGGGAGCAAGCGCCCAAGAAAATGATGGAAATTGTGTGGGCAGGGACAACAAGACGTCCAAGTCTTTGACGGAATGGGACAGATTTTTTTTTCTTCATGGCAATGTAGTCTTCAGTGGTTGCCCTTGGTGGTTCGCTGCTTATTTCAGCCAAAACTTGACCATGGGCAGTGCTGAAACTGAACAGTAGAGGGCACCAAAAGACTCGGGCTTGCTGCTAAGATGAGGAAACAGATGTGGCCAGGACCACTCAGTTCCCCCTAAGTAGAAAACACCAGAACTATGCAATTTTCTCTGTAATTCCTTCAATTATCCCAAATTCTTAATTCATATAATTTATGTAATTTACAACACTTTAGAAGCTTTTTAAAAAATATTTTCAGGGATTAAACCCAGTCCCTCGTACATAATAGGCAAGCCCTCTACCACGGAGCCACATTCCTGATCTCTTCTGCTTTGAGACAAGATCTTGTTAAATTGCCCAAGCTGGTCCTGATCTTGAGATCCTTCTGCCTCAGCCTTCTAAGTAGCTGAGATTACAATTGTGCCCTACCATTCCTAGATGCTTTTTCTTTTAATTAGAAACTAAGGAGTGAAAGGGGAACCATGCTGTAGAAGCATATTTCACTTTGCATCTTACAAATACACTATAACATTGGGCTCTGCGTTCTCTTTTTTCCTAAATCTAAAGTTGGTGTGGAGTTCCTAGGTTCAAATCTTAGGCTCTGGAACACATGCAAGTTTGAAAATAAGTTCAGCCTCTTGGTATGCTTGTAGATGCATTTCTTCAAGCCTCTGGATCCCGTCCCTCTAAGTCAGGTGATGTTCACACAAACACCTCACAAGACCGTCAGCAGGGATAAGTGAGTTGACGCAAATTACCCTGAACAGTTCCAGGCAAGGAGCAATTACTCTCTTAAGGAGGGTTCTTACCCTCAATCTCCTGCTTCATCAGCTGCCCTGCATTGTGCCCGGGAGAATAAGAAGCCCAGCTGTGCATTCTCCAACCTTACAACCAATAGGTGGGCTTCAAGTCTGTCCTGCCTTGTCATCTTTGTGTGTGTGGGTATTGTGTGAGAGCCTTCACTGTGCCACATCCCCCCGATCCTTTTTTGTCTTAATTTTGAGACAGTCTAACTAAGTCATAAATTGCCCAGGCTAACCTTGAACTTGTGATCCTCCTGCGTCACCCTTCCAGAGTGCGGGGATTACAGGCATGTGCCATCATGCCCAGCTCTGGCTTGTCATTTATGGGCTGTACAATAAATGACACAACTTCCCACTCTATCATTGGCTACAATTTCCACATTCCTCCAACAAGGGTGGCACCTCGAGACCATAATGTTAAATGAAATGAATCAGATACATATGCTTAAATATCGCATGGTTTTTCTTTTATGAAAAATCTAAGTATAAATAAAAAGCAAAATAAAACTAGATATTAGAAACAAATAGATTTTTTACAAATGGAAAGGGGATCAAGAGATGGAGGAAAAGAGGATGTAAGATGTGTTATGTACACATAGGAATTCTACACAAGAAATGTAAACGTTATGTATAGCAAACATATACTAATACAATTTTTTTTTTTTTTTTTTTTTTTTGGTACCAGGGATTGAACTCAGGTCCTTGCGCTTGCAAGGCAGGCCACTGAACCGCTGAGCTAAATCCCCGGCTAATATAAATATTTTTAAAAGATATTTAAGAAACAGGAATGATAATATCATCATTATTCCTACTCCTCCTACAGCAGCAAGAATTCCTCTTAATTCAGTTCAACAAATGTTCCACCCTACTATGCCTTAAGCCCAGGGTGTGGTTCTGGAAAATAAGCAGACAAATTGGTCAGGGTAAATGCTTGAGGGTCTAGTGCCAAAGACTAGTGACCATACACATGACCAGACCTTTACAACAAGACAAAGAACACCACTTATGGGCCTTCCCAGAAGGTTTATTGAAAGGCCTAAAATCTCATTGGCTTTTGAAGAATGAACAGAGTTTGGCCAAATTCGCCTTCCTTTAAAATCAATGGAGATAGGATCTCTGGGAAATATAGACTCATGGGAATTCTGAGCTTGGTTATTTCATAATTTGAACCTAGAGAATCACTCCCAAGTGATGGGGTCCGATCATGTTAGTTCCCCAGCTATGATCTCTAAATACCAAGGATCCTCACTGATCCATTTGTCCAATGCTCCTAAGTATGAACTGTGTCCAGGAACACACTGGGAAATAAGAAGCCCTGCCTGGGAGCACCTAGGATAATTTTAGGTGCCATCTGGGATTCTTCCGGAGTTCCACACTTCATCCCCATTGTGGGAATGACTCTGCTGTATTTTTGCAAGCTCTGGGAATTCAAAACAGCAAGCCAAGCCCTTGGGGTCACCCACCATCTACTCACCCTGAACCAATAACATCTCTCCCAGGAGTCAGCTGCCCACCTGACATACACATCCCTCCTACCCACATGCACCTCAGAGGGCTCACTTTCTATCCCCTCCTACCCATAAGGCTTCCAAATTCCCAGAGTGAGTGGCATCCTGTCTGCTTTATTTTTTAAGCAGAAAGTTGGAATCCGTTGTTGACACCTCCGTCGCCTGAGGTTCAGGGTCTCAGGCTATGCATTCAGCCTCCTAATCCTCCCCCCTGTCTGGTGTGTCTGGTCACCTTCATTACTGCAGTGCCCCAACTTCCTCGTCTTTCCCCAAGGCGTTGTTGCCAGATGGACCCTTTAAATATGCAAAGTCGAACAGCTCACTCCCCAGCTCACATCCTCCTGCTCCCCCGGGGCCCTGAGGAGCAATCCGGACTCCGACTCCCAAGGGCTGCACCAGGACTTTAACGCTGGAGTTTCCGCCTCAACCCCTCTGCGACCCACTCACTCCCCTCACTCCTGCAATTTCATTCTGGATCTGAAGTCCTCACGCTTCTTCCTAGAAGTACCTGGTCAACTCCTCCCTGCCCGTCAGGCTCGGAACTTGAGATCCTTCTCATCCTGAAAGTCCCTGACCCACCAGGCAGAATGGATCTGTTCCCCCCTGCAGTGTTTCCCGAGCTTTAATTTCTCTGATAGACTGGGGGGGGGTAGACTTTTTCCCCTTTTCCCCATACTTCTTATTAGGGCGTATTAGTTATACAGCTAATGGGTTCCATCGTGGCAGATTTGTAGGCGCACAAACACGCTTTAATCATCACCCCATCCCTGTGCCCCGGCCATCCCTGTAGTTTCACATCTTTTGGGGGGGGTTCAATGTGTATGGTGTATTTTGATCATGTTCATCCTCCCATTACCCACCTAGCACCCCCTCTCTCCCATATTCCCCGCCTCTTGTCTAATAAGTCTCCTTTCTCCTTTTCTGTCATTTTTTTTCAGATTTAATTGAGTTTATTGGTACATTTTAGGGATACAGCACAGTTACATTCATTGCTGGGATCCTGTACCTCTACATGACAGGTCTTGGTTCTCATTTTTTTCCCTTGTCCCTGCCCTCCCTTCACCCCTGCTCCCCTCCCCATCTACAAACACTTTATTTTCATCTTTTCATTCTCTCACATTTTTTTCTTTTCCCTTATTACCCTTCCCCTACCCATCCCATTTTTAAAAATTCTGCATTTTAAGAAGAACACATGATATTTGTCTTCCTGAGTCTGGCATATTTCACTGTTCAACATCATAATCTTGAGATTTTTATCTCACCACCTTGTGATAGTCTATTTGCCCCTTCTATTTTTCTGAGACCCCTATAAGAACAGACTGGTTATGTCTCATCTGCTTTTATATCCCAGTGCCTAATGAAGAGCCTTCCAGTCCCCGTGAGTAAGGACAGATGAACCAAATTAATAATAATCTCTGATAGAGAAAGGGATCTCGTAGGAGAGGATGTAGGGCAGATGACTTCATTAAACATGCTAATTTTGATGGGTTTCCCATCTGGTTTCATAACAGGTAGGGAACACCCAACACTTTACCAGGTTCTGTGCCAGCGTAACAAGAACAATTTCACCACTCAAGGACCTCCTAACAGGTAGGGAGACCTTATTTTAGTTAAGTCCTTTCATGCTGCAGAGGTGCTGATGTAAGTGGCTATACTACACGTAGTCTTCTATACCTTTAAAGTAAGAAATTATGAGAACTCTCCTTGTAGTATCCCAATCCCTCTGGAATAGCACCTCCAATGCAGAGATGTCACATAGATCTCACAAAATATAGACTTAAAGCCCCTTGTATCAGTTAGCTTTCTCCCCAACAATGCTGTATAACAAGCCACCCCCCAAAACTCAGTGTTGTAAAGCAACTGTTTATTTGCAGTTTATCTAGCACTTTTCTCCTTCTTGGGGCAGTCTTTGGTGGCAGAAGTGAGAGTACAAGAGGGGTGAGCTTAACCATACAACCACATTTCAAGCCCCTGATCGCATTGCAACTGCTAACCTCTCAAAGTAAGTCAGAACCAAGCCCAAAGTCAAGCAGGTGGAAGTCCATCTACTTCTCATCGAAGAAAATGCAAAGTCATACCACAAAGAGCACAAATACCATACTCCTCACTTCTCAACATAGAGCTCTAGTTACCTGGTCATCTCAGAAGCAGGTATCTTCTTCTCATGTACAAGCTCCATGGAGTTTCAATCTTGACTGTATCCCCCAGGACCTAAAACAGTGCATGGCATATGCTTAGTGCTGATGAATATTTGTTGAACAAATGAGTTCAGGATGTCCCTTCTGCAAGAGGAACAAAAGATCTCATGCTGAATCCTAATTAATTTCCTAAAAGCTGATGAACTGTTTTAGTACCCTGCGTGACATACTTACCATTAAAAGCTTCAGAATCTTTCACATGATGTTTCCAGTTCCAATGTGTGTTCATACACCTTACTTAGGTCCTCATGGCATTCCAGAGACAGCTGTTACCACATCTGTTTGACATATGAGATATTTAGAAGGAATCTCTAATAAATACTTACCATCATAAAAACCTTTCTTCAAAAAGCCTGACAGCTTAATGCAACAGTGCTCAACTATCCTTAGTGCTTTCTCTGTTCTTAGGCATGAGAAGACTGTGTTTGTTTCCGTGTGATTTCCAGGCACTTCTGCCAGCTGGGCCAGTGATTTCCAAATGCCCAAATAGACCAGGTTCACCCACGGGCTTCCCGGTAGCACAGACTGTGAGTCTCTGCCTCTAGGGAGTTTCAGATTCAGTAGGACAGAGGTGAAGATTGGGAACTAACATTATTAATAGGCTTTCCAGGTAATTCAGATGCACAGTCAGCTGGAAAATTGGTTATACCTGGTCCATAGGTCATGCACCTCAGCAACAATTAGAAGCTTTAATAACAACATGATTGCCTGAGTCAGAATCTATCAGAGATGGTCCCTGGCATCTCTATTTTAAACAAACTCCCAGGATCTGTATGTTCATTTACAGTGGACCCTTGACTTACTAACTTGATCAGTTCCTGAGAGTTGGTTGTAACTCAAGTTGGTTGTAAATCAATACAGCTGAGATCTAGATGTTTACCTGGGTACACACTATAGATAACAAGCGGCAGATGACTCTTCCATTAACCTAATCAAACAAGTTGTTCATATGTAAAGCTGATTGTAACTTGAGGGTCCACTGTATTTAAAAATATTGTTAAAGTTCTAGCCATGTGATTCTAGACACCATTCTAGGCATGGGGACATTCCAGTAAACAAGATCAATAACGTTCCTCCCCAATGACACTTTGCACTTTGGCTCAGCTCTTTGAATGTTTGGGCTTGAGAACCACTACATTGCAGTAATGCAGGGTTATTGTAAGACTAGGAAGTAGAGTGAAAGGTGAGACAAAGAATCCCAGAACAGACACTCAGCTTGGTTTAGGTGAGCCAGGTGTAAAAAAAGCAGTTTGGAAAAAAAAATAGATTCGTGGGGTAGGCTCAGCAACAGGAGTCCCTCTTGTGAGTACCTTAATTATCTATTGCTGGTAAAAAACCACTTCTAAAACATACTGGCTGAAAAGGATGATTTTTTTCCCCTCATGATTAATGGGATGGCTTGGTAGTTCTACTAATCTATGCTGTGTTCAGCTGAGATAAATCTCACATGTCTGGGTGTCTTTCCATGCAGTTGTTAATCCCAGGCCTTCTGGGGGAGGAAGGGTGTTAAGCCAGGGCCTCAAGCATGCAAAGCAGGCTCTTGCTCATGAGCTACACCCCTCACCTCAATCCCAGGCTTTTAAACAGAATGGTGGTCTCCAGGTCCTATCCAGAGCCCAACGTGCAGATGTCCATCACGTACCGGTATTGTGTTCACTGACGGGGCATGGACGAAATCAAGTCATGTAGACAGGCTCAGTGTGACAGGGAATTCACAGACAGGGGTGTGGATCAATCACTTCTTTGGAGGTCCCTGCATTCTACCACATTGCTCTGGTTGTCTCTTGAACTAGGGGTCTTTTTCTGAACCTTCTCCCTTTTTCTCCTTTGTAATCCAGCCCAAAGTTCCCCCATGAAAGAAATGCAACTGATCTTGCCCAGCACTTGGGCTTCATGTGCTGATCCCCACTGGCTCGTGGGCAGCCCCACTCGTGGGATTGGGAGACGCGGTGCTGCATGTGGAGCTGGAGTGAGGGATGACGAGGACACCGTGAGCATCTTACAATCTGTGACCCTAGGAGGTCATGACATTTTCATGGTCAGGGCTACTGTCGCCCTGATATAAAGGCGTACTGTTCTATTTTTATGTATTTGCTCCTGTAAAGTTTTGTGTTTGCTATTGCTTACATAGATTTTTCCAAAAGGGTTCTTTCTAATTTTTCAAGTGCTGCCAATGTATGAGGTAGTTTTTGAAAAATACAAAAAAGATAAAATCATTATTTAGAAATAACTTCTCTCAAACTTGTTAACACATTTTCTTTTACATTTGTGTGTGCTTAACTGTGCTTTCATTACAAAGTTATGCTGAGAATACACCTTTATGCTTTACGATCTTCACCTAAATTATATCACTAGCATTTTCTCATATCACTACACCCGCTTGTAAAGTAATTCTGAGTTACAAAACAGTGAGAGGGCTGGAGTATAGCTCTGTGGCAGAGTGCTTGCCTAGTATGTGTGGGAACCTGGGTTTGATCCCAGAACTGCAAAAAAAAAAAAAAATCAATGAAAAACACCATTTTATGTCCATTCAGTCACTTGTTTCATACTTTTGTCAATTATAACCAGTGCTATGATAAGTCATTTCTGTTCTTAACTCTTAATATGCATTTGTTTTTCCTTTCAATAGATTAGGTCTTTTCTTTTTCCTTATAAACTGAAGTTTTCAATATTGGTTCATTGTTTCCTAAAAGAGAGCTAAAGAGAAAAGTTTTCCCTCCTGAAGGGGACCAATATTTTCCCCTGCTTTTTGTGCCAACGCTGGCCTTATTGAATGAGGACTTGCAGAATGGGCCTATTTCCTCCTGCTCTGGCTCCTCCTGTTTGACAGTCCTCATCTGCCCCCATTTCTGTCTGGGTATCCAGGAGAGCCAAGCTGGGTGGGCTTTTTATTGACTTTATCAGAACTAGAGAAAGAATTGTACCTGTTCCCACAGCCATGTCTTCCTCTGAACAATGAAAAACTGGCTGGTTTTCGTTTCATAACTGGCACAAGCTGTGTTTGGTCAGGACCCAACATTACCTACAGAACTGACCTCAATCCACGGAACTTCAGAGAAATCTGGATAAAACTGTTGAGAAATTGTTCCTCATATGAACCGGCATTTGAAATATGTACTAGTATTATGCACATTATTTTCATATCACTGAACCAAACAGAATGGAAAATAATATACCACTCTTAGCAAATCAAGGGACTCGGCTTGACTTGACATCTCAGCAAGGTAACCCAAGGACTGAGGTTGTGGCAACGCAGTAGAACACGTGCTCAGCATGTGCAAGGCCCGTGTTTGATCACCAGTGGCATAAAATAAAAATAAGGCAATCCTATTTCAACAAATTCATTCATTCATCACACTCTTAGCAAGTAACAGATTCTATCTGGGCTCCCAGCATAAGAAGAAAGGATGCGAGAGCTCACAGTTGAGAGTGTCAGACTTATTCAATTGTACATAATGTGTTAAAGTGTGAATCGAGTGGGATCTAAATGCAGGAGGGGTCCCTCCACCTGCCTGTGAAGTCAAAGAAAGCCTGTGCCTGCAGACTGTGTGAGGTTGAGATGAAGGTTGCTTTCAATGCATTTGCCCCAAAATATTGTCACAGGCTGACAAAGTGCTGGTGGCTTCCCATGGTTGAGATTGTAATACGATCAGGAATTGCAATGAAATTGAAACCACGAGGAATGCAAATGATTTTTAGCTTCTCTGCTCTCTGTCCTATGTGGGATTTTTACTGACCTTGTTATTCCTAGTTCTTCTCCCTGAACTTGGAGATCATGAGCCCTGGAGCTGGTCTGAAATTAGTTCACTCAGCCTTAGCAATTCAGAGGGGTGCACCCTTCACCTGTAGACCTTCTACACCATGACTAGGTGATTCTGAGGGGTGAGAAGCTGGGGATGTCTGAAGTCCTTTAATTATTTCACACAGACAAGAAATCGAGAATGCGTGGTGACCTCTAATCATAGATATTAATTATATTTTATTTGGGACACTGCTAGACACATTTTGCTACTTCTATTTCTCTTTTCTATTTAATAATTATTATCAAACTAGTAAGCAAAATTCTGGAAGGCTATTAACAAGCTATTTAGATACAACACAACTCTTCTTGCTTATTGCAGAAAGGCCAATGATAATTCAGAAGGGGCGCATAGTCCTTTACATACACTGCTTATAAATCATAGTCACAGCCCATGTGGCATTGGGAAGAGCTTTCAAAGGATTTTCTAAGGATCTTCCAAAAGGGACAATCACATTAATAACTAATGCAAGTCAAAATGTGATGAGATGCATAAAAGAACAGACCAAATACCCCACAATGCAGGAGTTCAAGAGCACATGACCAACTACTGAGATGATCTGGGAAGAAGTTGCTTCTGAGACCTCAAATGAGGTGCAGGATCTCAGCAGGCAGGAGTGGTAGGCTGGGTCATTTTGGGTGGTTCATATGAGCAGCCTTATTCTTCCAAGAGAAGCAAGAAAGCTTTTGCAGCCTAGGATGACCAAGACCAGACAAGGTAGTGACATCAGGGACCAAATTGAGAAAAACCCTAGAAGGCTGCTATGGTCTGAATATGACTTATACGCTACAAAAATCATAGTGAATTTTCTTTCTTTTCTTTTTTTAGTACCAGTGATTGAAGCCAGGGCCTTCACATTGTTACATCCCCCCTTCCCTCCTTCCTTCCTTCCTTTCTTCCTCTTTCCATCCTTTCTTTCTTTCGTTTTCTTTTGACACAGGGTCTCATTCAAACACCCAGGCTGATTTTCCTGCCTCAGCCTCCAGCTGGAGCGGCTGAGATCACAGACCTGTGCCACCACGTTTGACTCATGTTGAAGTCTGATTCTCACGTCTGAACATCTCTGGCAGGCCCCAGTGCCTCTCAGCACCATTAACACGGAGAATCACATTGAGTGTTTAGATGCAGTGGACCCTCTCGGTACGACTGGCATGACAAATGAACAACTTGGATTAATTAGATTAATGGATCTAATTCTGCATCTTGTTATCTATAGCACATACCCAGGTAAACATCCAGATCTCAACTGTATTGACTTGAGTTACAACCAGCCCTTGGGAGCCAATCAAGTTCATAAGTTAAGGGTCCACTATATTTAGCAGGGTTTAATTCTCCCAGGACTGATTAGTTATTTTGAGAGCAAACAGACTGTTACAATGTGAGGCAGTTCTCGTGTTTTGTCTCTTAATGGAATAATTTTCCTTTCTCACTTCTGCCATTTTCTGAAGCAGCATGAAACCCTTACTGGATAACCATATAAGGCTGCACAATTTTTAACTTCCCAGCCCCAGAACTGTGTGCCAAAACAAACCTCTTTTTTAAATAAATAGCCTGTCTCAGGTATTTTGTTATAGCAACAGAAGACTGACTAATACAAAGATGAGGAAATGGAGGAAAGCAATGTAGCATGCTATGACCCCTGGAGTGCTACGTCCCAGGAGGGATGAAGAGGAGCAGTGTTTGTGTAGGCCCCAGCATCTTGGCAGGAAAGCCTACAATCAACCCTCTTCAACTTGAACCCTTTATGTGAAGGTGGTGTGCCTCAGAAACTGCTGTCCCGGGCTGATTTTGGATCCCTTTAACTTCACATGTGACTCATGTTTACAGAGGCATCGCTGGACGATCTGTTTGGACTTGGATGCGATGACTGTATGTACCATGGAAAAATTGAGAAAGACATCCCAGCAGGACATCAGGGCACAGTTGAGGAAATCCTGTGATGTGTCATTCCTGCAACACTAGAAGGTCACCAGTGCACGGACCAGGATCAACAGCACCCCTGTTCCTGAAATGTCACCAGGCGCTGGGAGCAGTTTTCTCCAGGGCCCAGATCAAGTTTTCAGCCACTGAGGGATGAAATAGTGAGCCAAGCAAGAACAGGCTCTCAGGTGACTCTGTCCGTGGATGTGACTTCCAGGAGAGCTCTGGGCAGCAGAACTTCTCCACCTGGCTTCTCTGACTATTTTGTTATCGGCTCTGTGAGGGAGGCATCATTTCTGATCCTGAGGTCACAGAAACCTTTTTTTTCCCCTCTCTCTTGTATCCTCATCCAAAACCTCTCTTTTGTTCCATGTGAATTGAGCCATGTGAATTTCCAGTAGGACTAAGAGTTTCAGAATTACAGATATTTATTTCTAGCAAAACATAGACATTATTGTGCCCGGGTCACAGTTAGAGTCTTGACTTGTCAAGTGACCTGGGTTTACATTTGGGCAGAAAAATTTAAAGGGATCCAAAGTGGAAAACAAAATAATTCTGAAAAAATATTAGGCCTACTTCCCTTATTTTTTTTTAAAGAGACTTGTTTAGTTTTATACAAGTTAGACATCACGTGGTAGAAAATTCAGAAGATACAAAAAGGTTTAGAGGTTAAAGTAAACTTTGGACCCCCCCCCGCCCACTTGTTCAGTTCCTCCTTGAGAAGTAATGACCTTCCCAGTTTCAGTTTTGTGTGTACCCTGTATACTTTGACGTGTTTATTTTAAGGTCCACTTCTCTTTGCAAACATCACCATAACTACGACCCTGGTTACTCCCTCCTCTTCCGTCACACGATGAGCTTGCTGGTGGCCACAGGAGAACAATGATGGACGACTTATGGCACCTAAGGTCAAAGGTAGACAGTCTGACACCTGGGAGCCCCTACCGCAGAGGATGCCACCTCCCTTCTCTTCCTTTCCCCTCTATTCCTTTATATGGACATCCCTTGATGATGTTCATGCTTGGACCTGAGGTCCTCAGAGCCATCCATCCAAACATCAGTGATACCTATGAGACCATTTTATGCTTCAGTAAAATTCCCCATCTTCTTAGTTTATTATTCAGTCTGTGTTCCTGGCTTACATATACCTGAGACCATGGACAAACATTCTAAAACTTCGGTATAGGGGCTGAGGATGTCACTCAATGGTAAAGCAACTGCTTAGCACTAACTTGTACAAGGCCCTAGGCGCAATCTCCTGCACCTTAATAAAACAAACAAAAAAATCTTTTGGTGTACATAAGATTCCTATAGTGAATTATAAAATGCAGGAGGCTGGCCAGGTGTGGTGGCACACACCTGTAATCCCAGCACTCAGGAGGCTGAGGCAGGAGGATCGCTGTGAGTTCAAGACCAGCCTGGGCCACAAAGTGAGTTCCAGGTCAGTCTCAACTACATAGTGAGACCCTGTCTCCAAAAATAAATAAATAAATAAATAAACAAACAAAAAACCACCATAAAATGCAGGAGGCTGGCACTGAGACTCAGAGTCTGCTTTTCTGTAAGGATTCCCTTTCCAGGGTGATTTGATGTAGTTCCTAGGTCACACTTTGAAAAACACTGCCTTCAGCATTATTCCTGACTCCTATACCTCTTCTATTAGGGATTGCTGAATGTTTTCATCATTGCTGGTTTTCCAGTCATGACCACTATATGGTCATTAGACATCACCAGTCAGTTTCTATCCTCTGCTTCCCCATAGTATTTTTTTTGCTTCTAAAGCCACAACTTTCCATTGATGAAGGCATCCTTGATGGTTTGGTCTCTCAAAGCAGGATTTCAATGTCCCTAGGCTGACACTTCTGTTTTCCCAGCAATTATGCAACTCTATTATAATCTGGTCTTTTGTCAGTTCTTTTATATCAGAAGACACCCCTACTCACCATCCACCCCACCCTCCACCCCGGTCTCCAGCACTGGACGTTAACCCCAAGGAGCAATGAGCTACATTCCCAGCCCTTTTTATTTTTTATTTCCAGACAAGGTCTAAGTTGCTCAAGCTGGCCTCAAATCTGAGATCCTCCTGATCCTCATCCTCCCAAACAGGTGGCATTAAGGCACGTGCCATCATGTCCAGGCAAAAGAGTGTTTCTCAACTCCTTGTATCTCTGGGGGCTTACACAGGAATCCTTAAGGGCCTGAGAATCTTCTTAAAATAATTGTTTAATGTTATCTTTCCACTTCTATGACAGTCTTTAAAAAAACATGTGCATGGTCTGGTTGACCCCCTTTAATGGAGGGCTATTACTTGTTTTGGGTTTCCTTATTTGGATCTGGGTTTATCATCAAGCTGGCATCAAGTGGCCAACTACAGGTAAAGCATTTACCTCTTCATATGTGGACAAGCACACGTGGCAACCAGTTAGTTGCCCTGGCTTCTGGTTTAGCTCAGACTGGAAGGCTGAGTCCTTCCTGGGGCTGGTGGGGAAAGGCCCTTAGGTTCCTGCCCCATACCTCTTTAACTTGTGTCTTTTTTCATTGTTGAGACAAAATACCCAACACCCAAAGTTAAAAGAGGAAAGGTTTATTTTGGCTCACATTTGTAAAGATTTCAGTCCATAGCTGGCTGGCTCCAAGGCAGAGTGGCAGGCAGAGGGGCATCGTAGAGGAGAAACAGTTCATGGCAGGCAGAAGACAGCAAAAGCAGCAAGCAACAAGAAACAAGTGACAAGCCTCTTTCTGTCCCTTATATTTTGTCCAGGCAACCCATCCTTAGGGTGGGTAGCACTCACACCATTGCATCCTTGATCTCAGCATCACATACCCTAGATCAGCCACCTCAGAAAGCTCCACCTGTGATTGCATGAGGTTCTTTTTGGCGGGGGCATCTAGATACAAGCCATAACAACATGTCTTCTGCAGCTTTCTCTGATCCCATCTGCCTCCTTCCTTTACATTTGCTACCTCACGGATGTTTGGGACTGGCTCTTTTCCCCACCAAGAAGATATTTCCTGCAGATGTCTGCATGAATAACTCCCTCCTCTCCTCCACATCTTTGCTTAAGTAATTTTCTCAAGTCTATGTAAAATCACAGCTTCCCTCCCACCTCCATCATCACTCTGTCAATCTTACAATCTTTTTTTGTTTGTGTATGTGTGTGGTAGTGGAGATTGAACTCAGGGCCTTTAGACCTAGCTACATTGTCTAGCTCTGTTTATTTTTATTTTGAGACAGGGTCTCACTAAGTTACTACATTGTCCAGGGTAGGTTTGAACTCAAAACCCTTCTACCTTAGTCTTCCAGAGTGCTGGGATTACACGCATGCACCACCACAAACTGGCTCATCTTTATCATCTTTACAACTCCTATTGTTATCATAGCTGTTGCTTTTGGTTCACAGTGGCTCACTCCATTGGAATGCATGCCCACAAGAGCAGGGATTCTTGTTTATTCTGTCCACTGATGTCTCAAAATACTTAAAGCAGAGCCTACCATGCAGTAGGTGCCTAATAAATATTTGATAAATAAATGAATTCTCTCATGCCTAATTGACAACAATCACCTTATGGCTGCCCTTGTACTCATGCTAAATGTGTCAATCAGTTTTGCAGAGCAAAACTCTTTTCAGTGATATTTTCAATGGAAAGACATTTTTCCATGGATGAAATGTCATGCTTAAATGTATTTTTCTGGCAGCAGTGTAGCTCAGTGGTAGACTGCTTGCCTACTATACAGGAGTCACTGGGTTCAATCTCTAGCACCACAGAATTAATAAAAATAAATGTTTATGTTCCTCAAAGTGGAGTTCAGGAGCATAGGCCCAGGAAGTGAGAGGTCCTGGGTTTGACTAATATTTCTCTAGCATGTTCCCAACTGACTGCTGACCACCCCCCCAACTCCTGAGCCAGGAACAGACATCTTGTTACCACTTGCCATTACGAGGGACTCCTTTTTGGCAGTCACAACCTGCTTTGCCCTCCATGAGAAGCTTCTAGCTTTTTTGTACAATTCCAGAGCAACAGTTTGTCCTGTCTTTCAGCGTTCTCTTTGGCTTGCCAATTTTTAAATGCCTTTAATTTTTCCTAATAACAAAAATTGGATTTTTTTTTTGCTTATTGAAAAATAAGATTTAGTGAACTCTACAGACATATAAAGGAACAAATACCCCAAAACTTGAAGTCTTCCAGATACATAAAATACACCTTCTAGAGCTTGCTTCACTTCCTATAAATTCAATACCCCACCACAATCACCAGTACCATTCAGATACAATTCTTTCTTGTCTTTTCACTATGGCACTTATTGGTTGAAATTCAGGAAGCTGCTTGTGTTCAGTCATTTTTTTATGGCAGTTTTATATGATTCAAACCAGTAAATTCACACAGTACAGTCCATGCTATGCATATGATTTTATACTACATTCTTTTGGTGTCATTATAGCTGTACTGCTTGCCCATGTATTTCCGGATTCTTGGGCCCTTCCTGAGCTTGCATTAACAGCACAAATAATTCATGAGCCTTAGCATGTCACCTGGGAGCCCTGCCCTGTCAATCAGTGCAGCGGTTCAATTGGTGCCCAGACCTCCTGAGTGTTGATGTGAAACTTGATCCTCTGTGCTTCTTCCAGAAAACTTCCTATAAATGCCCCAATAGCTGGTGTTCTGTGCCCTGTACCAGATCTCTGGCCCAAAGGCTGTTCTGAGACTGCTGCTAATAACTGTCCTCCTTGCTCATGCCTCACTCCTTCGTGAATCTGGTTCATTACTAATGACATACATTTAGTGTGTGGCGCATCTCCCTCCCCACTGAAATTATCCTCTGATTTGTTGTTGTTTCATCATTTCTGGGCGGGGGACAGTCTGCTAGCACTATTGACCGAAAGAGCTTCCTGGTGTTTGAGCTACAGCTGGAGCCCTGTAGAGCTACTGAGGGGCCCCAGCACCAGGACCATCATCTTTTCATCCCAGCAGGGTTGCAAAGAGTCTACAGCGTGTTGTGTCCTTCCTCCAAAGTGACTGCCTAGGGGCCAATCATACACGCGGGTCCTCTCCGGACCAGGGCCAGCATGGGTATCTGGAGCTTGACACGGCCCCTATTCCCAGCTGGGCCTAATTTGCTCTAGATCTAGCTGGTTTACCCACAGACTAAGAAGATTATGTGTCCATCCAAAAGGCCCATTTGCATAAGATTTGGGAGCTCAGGATATAAGATCAACTGTCACTGCTGATAATGTCATGTCACACGAGACACAACAGATTAAAGGGATGGACTTTAACATTTTGGCCCTCAGAATAAAACAGTAACAGGAGAGTGGAACATTTCAGAGTAATCCATAACCTACAAATACATCAAAGGATAGAGAAAATAAGGCAAAAACAGACACAAAGTGAAATAATACCAGCCTCCTGTTGTTATCAATACAGGGTAAAAGCTACACCGAGACACAGTGGACCATAACCCAATGCCCTGGCCCAGTGGTCAGATAGACTTGCTGACCCTCTTATAGCTGTGAACAGGGGTGGGATTGTTTTCTCTTCTGTAAAACCAAGCTAAAAAAACACCCGCTGTAAGGATTCTAAAGATTAAAGCAAGAATGTGTGTAAAACCCTGACCACACCTATCTTGATTTTTTTTTTTTTTTTTTTTTTTTTTTTTTTTTTTTTTTTTTTTTTTTTTTTTTTTTTTTTTTTTTTTTTTTTTTTTTTTTTTTTTTTTTTTTTTTTTTTTTTTTTGTACTGGGGATCAAACTCAGGACCTTGCACTTGCAAGGCAGTGGCACCACTGAGATAAATCCCTGGCCCTGGATCTTCATCTTTGCAATTATTATTAGACTTTTACAAAACAAAAAAATTTAAATTTTATCTTTATGTTTATTATTGCAATTACATTATGACATTAATAAACTTTAAAGAAAAGCTCACATAGATAAAATAAAACATTTTCACTATCAAACATCTCAGGCCATTATCTACATTTTCCTGTATTTCTTTTTCCTTCTAGTCTTGGGGAATAAAAGATCAACACCATTTTTACACAATTTATTTGTGTTTCCAGCATTTTCACTTATCACTGTACCATAAGGCTTCCTGTTAGGGCATGCACTTTCTAATTTAGTGTGAAACAGTTATTATTTCAATCCATTTTACCATAATCTAATTAACCATTTCTTTATTGTTGGACATTTGGTTTATTTCCAATTTGAGAAATATTGTATCATTTTGATCCTGTTCCTGTTAGGGCGACTTGAAATCATGGTTTAAAATTATTTTAAAGACTTTAGTTAGGTCTTTCCTCCGATGTGTATGCATATTTCTAGCTTGAATTTAAGGATACTGCTTAACCTGATCATTGTCAGTGGGAAAGAAAAGGTGGTTTGTGTCTAGTTGATAGAAGACCGGTACAACTCTAGAATTCTGTCTGTGAATGTTTCCTTACTTCAGCAGTTGACAAACTGGAATGATGTCGGATAACTGAGACTGGCACTCAGAAATGTATCTTGGGCTTGGGAGTGTAGTTCAATGGTAGAGCTCCACGCTTAGCGTGTACAATACCCTGGGTTCAACCCCCGGCACCAAAAAAAAAAAATTAAATGGATCTTTAAAATGGGTTTAACAAGTTCATGTTCTTATTTTAATCAGTGCCCCCTCCCCATGCTGCCCAGGTCAAAGCGTAGGTGTTCGTTCATTTGAAGCACAGAGAGGGTAGGCGATCGCCCCGGATCACACAGCAGCTGGCAAAGGATCGGAGTACTCAATCTGTTGACTCTGAACTCCAACTTTTTCCACCACGCTAAAGAAAAAATTGTTCCTGAGCCTTTCCAGGGAGGTGGCAGGGGGAGGAGCCCGGAGAGCCAGGTGGGGCTTGGCAGGGGCTGGGGGACTCCTCCTTCCGGCGCTCAGCCCCCGCCCCCGGGCTCTGAGCATGCCCAGTGCGCTCCCCGCCCGTCCGAAC
>NW_022900948.1:26408767-26409955 GCF_012274545.1 Fukomys damarensis | reverse complement strand
TCCCGGCCCGTCGGAATTCCCCTGCGGGGCTCCAGTGCCAGGCCTGGCGGGGTCCGTGTGGCCCAGGGACAGACGGCCCTCCGGACCTCAGACACCGGGTCGGGGCCGGAAGGTCCAGCCACCCCTCCATGTGTCTCACGTATCCCTTCAGCAGGTAGTTTCGAGCCTCTACCGTGTGCCCGGTGCTGTCGTAGGGCTGGGACAGGCATAGCGACAGCCCCGGAGCTGGCGTCCCCGAGAGGGACACACCTTAAGAAGCTAGCCAATCCGAGGAAAAGCCGGATTACCGACTCCTCTGTGACCCTGAGCAGTCTTGCGGCTCAAGGTCTTTCTACTGGCTGCCCCCTTCCCGGACTGTCTTGTTCCCGTTTACCTTCGTGGCTGAAATGTCACCTCTCAGTGTCACCCGATCGGCTTAAGCACCCTATCAGATCTGACCACCTCACTGAAAACTGCACTAGCTCTATCCCAAGCCTCCTTACCTAGCGCCTTTTCCCTCTACGGAATTTACCATCTTCCAAATGCAGCATCCTTTGCTAATTCGTTATCTGTTACCTGTCTCCCTCTCCCAAAACTCCATCGAGGGCCAGGGCTTTTGTCTGTTAACCAAGTATAAAGAACCGGACTAGGTGCTCAGTAAGTGTTTGCTGAATTCTTGAATAGAGACAGTGATAAATGCATCTTGGAGGATGGTGAGAGACAGAGTTTGGAAAAGTGAAGCCCTCTCCAACGAGGGGACATTTTTGCAATAAGTGGACAGCTATGTGAAATGCTAGACAAAAACATCTTACCCCGAAGGAAAGGTATGTGCAAGGGTCCTGAGGCTGTTCAAGACTTAGTGTCTGATGGCCAGAAAGGTGCCCCCTGGCTGCAGGAAGACAGATGAGGCCGGAGGCAGAAGGGGCGTGCGGGAACACAGGCAGGTAAGGGACCCCTTAAGCCTTGGGTAGGTTTCACCCCAGACGTTTAGTAGGGCAACCTGCCATCACTGGACCGGGAGTCAGCCGGACCCCCGCTCAGCCACAGACCGTTCACGCAAGGCTCCCTCTCATTTTAAAGACCTGTCAAGGCCAACTCTTTCTCGGTGTGAAATGACTGAGGGCCTGGCACACAGTAGGTGCTCCATCCGTGCTCCCGAGGGAACTCCGGGCCGCGGCCGGCGGGAGCGCCCCGGGCCAGGGAGCTGCG
>NW_022900948.1:26374053-26408192 GCF_012274545.1 Fukomys damarensis | reverse complement strand
CCCGGCTCTGGGCACCGAGGGGCGCAAAGCCCGCGGAGGCGAGCCGATCGCGGCGGCCAGACCTCGGCTCCCGCGGTGAATCCGCCTCTGGGCTTTCAAAGATGGCATTTCTTGGGCCTGGCACGAACTCCAGCGCCAATAAATCCTCCCCATTCCGCGAGCGATAAGGAATGATTTATCAGGTAACTGCGGTGAGACAGCTGCGGGGGGGGGGGCGAGTGGATGTGAGCGCCCAGCTCCCCGGAAATACCCTTTTTTTGGCCACCTAAACTTACTGAGAAGTTGTCGTTGCCTTAAAAATTCATGGGAAGTTGAGACAACTTGACACCTGGGTTTTCCAAGGTGGTGGGAAGAGCCTGTGGCTAGGAAACTGGAGACCTTCGTTCAAGTTGGGCTCTCTTTCGGCCAGCTGGTGACCTCCAGCGAGTCTTTTAACCTCACTGAGCTTCCACTTCCTCCCCTGCAAACAGCCGGTAATAATGCCCACCTCACTGGGTTGTTGATGGATTAAGTGGGCTAAATTATGTGGAGGTGTTTGGCTCTGTGCCCGGCACAAAGCAAGCACACAGTTGGCGTGATGTGAATTTAATTCATTTAGAGACCCTCGTGGCTCCCATTTCACCAGGAAATTAGAATTAGGAAAGCATCTTCAAGGCCTGTCTTTGTGCCCAGGAGAACTTCTGCTGAAGGCAGAAGCTTTGGAAAAACAATTCAGCCGAATTGTAATCAGAGAGCACCTTCTTTGAGGGCAGTTTTATGCATTCAGAAACTCCAGAAGTTGGGCTTGGCTTCGCTTACACAAGAGCTGTTTTGCAAGATGATCCATCTTGCAAATGTTTAAAGCAGATGATTTGAGAAAGTAAAGCCTGGTTAGGAAGATTTCTGTTCTTCCAGACCCACCTGTAAGTGATTATTTAGATCAGAGTTTCTCAACCTCGAGCAGTTGACATTTAGGTTAGATAATTCTTTGTCCCGTGCATTGTAGGAATCCTCGGTCGCTCCTCAGAGTATAGTAGCAGTCCCTGTTCCCTGTAGTGCCAATCAGAAATGCCCCCAACATTGTCAAACCCCTACCATGTTTCCTCCTTAGAATCACCAATTTATATGATTTGGGCTCTCTGTCATTAACCTGGGTTGTTTGAGAATTTTCTCTCGTACTTTTATAATAATACCTTTATCTCACTTTACAGCGCTGTTGAGCGTGCATGTATTATCTCTAATTTTTACAACTCCCCCTCTGAGGTTGTGTGATTTCCATTTTACAGATGAGGAAATTGAAGCTCTGAGTAGCTGATTACACAGTGTGTGTGGCATAGCAGGGGTGTAGCCCAAGTCCTCTAGTTCCCAGGGCTGGTCTTTTTCTTCTCCATCAAGTGGCCCTTTCATGTCTGGAGACCTTCACGTAGATGACTTTCCTGATGATTAATCAAGATGTAGAGTATATTGGCAGCTGGAAACCTTCCTGAGATTGACTAGTTGAAAATTAACAACAGTAAGCTATTATCTGACAGAGAGTAGGCTGTTCTAGTTAAATATTCTAGTTTATAGCAAGCTCCCATAACTCTCGCGTACAGTTAATGGAATACCAATTTGCGAAGAATTAGAGTAGAGTAAGCCATGCCTAATACTCTGTATCGATCCTACATGTCTCTGGTGGTTTGTCTTCTCCTTAAAAGGACTCATATATGCAAATTAGACATTAGCTGAGGCTTGTAAGAGGTCAAGTTCCTGAAGGCATTTGGGAGTAGCTGAGGCCTGCCATTGGACAAGCATTTATTGAGCTGTGTCCCTGTGAGGGTGCAGTGCTGTGTGGGAATTCTGAGCCAGCTGCTGGGCCCAGGGAATCCAAAGTCACTAGATGAACTACCTTTCCCTTCAGGCCAGGCCACACAGGAGGGACCCTCAAGCTGACTTGAGTGTGCTGGGGTGAGAGACAGAGCCCAGCTGACCCTGAGGCAAATTCAGGTCCCCACACTGTGTCATACTCCTGTGCCAGTCCTCGTTTTGTCTCTTACTGTGCCAAAGGTCCTCGTCTAGCCTTTCACATTCTGATCTATGAGAGAAGGTCATGGACAAATCTTATCCCAGAAAGAATTTAGGTAATTGTTAATTGGTGTCTGGATTGCAACCCTGCTCCTTGACTGCTGCATGGTGAACCAGAAATTTAATTATAGTGTTGGTGCCCCCTCCTCCCATCCTTTTGCAGGTGAGCTAGCAAAGATAGCCTATGACCAGGAACAAGAGGACTAACTGTGACCTGAACTGTAGGTCCAGGCACACAAGCAACACTTTTTTCTAGAGCAGATATAATCTGGCAGAGGGCCCCAACTTTGGGGAATGGAGACAAGAAGACTTGATACTCTCCTCTCCCCCCACTCACAGGCACTGTGGCAGGTTGAGAAGAGACCAGCAATTTGTAGTCCCCTCCTTCTTTACCCAAGAGAGCTCCTCTTGACTGTAATCCCCAGGCTCAGTGTCCTGCCACCAGACAATGAATTCCTGGAAAGCAAGGCTGATGCCTCATCTCTCCCAGGGTCTTTTGTAGGGGCTGGAATGCCAAAGGCACTATGCTCAGCACATACCCTGCCCTGGCTGGGCCCTGAGGCAGTGCAGCTTACCAACCACAGGCTCTTCTTTTCAACTCTAACACAGATGAGATGGCACCAGGTCACGTCCATAACACTCTTTTCTGGGCCCAGGTGACCTCAAGCTCTAATCTGACAGGCTTCTCATTTCCTGCACCTGAAAAGAAGACTTAAGCAGGTGCTTGGTAGGCCCCTGGCTGAAATCTGATCTTTGGTGACTTCTAAGACCCAGAGATCTTGCATTTCCACAGCTTCTGCTTGTGTCTGCACCTGAAGCCTCTTTCCACCTCCCGAGTGAACTAGTTATTCCAAGAACAGCTGTGAGATTAAACAGCAAATTCAGACTTTTGTGAGTCTGTGCTATGTGTTAGGCTCTAGGGCTGCAGAGAGGGCCCTGCCTTGGAAGGATTCATGGTGGAATTAGGAAGATAATCGTGTGTGTGTATACATACATATGTCTCCAAAACATCCATCCTCCATTCATCTAATAACTATTGTAAACTGCTTAAGGGGGATTAAACCAAATTCCAAAAATACTAAATGAAACAGTCTTTCATTCTGAGGGGCATCAAGAAATACCCTAAGGAGTAGTTGATACTTAACAGTAAACCTAGACAGAGGAGGCATTTGGGATGCATAAGACGGCTGGAACAGAGGCCTGAAGAGACCTCTTGTGTTATAGGCATGCTTCTCTTCTCAAGCCCCGCCTCTTTTTCCCCCTTCTTTTAGATAAGCTTTTGCCATATTCCAGACTGGCTCAAGAGATCCTGCTGCCTTAGCTTCCCAAGTAGCTGGGATGATGGGCCTAGCAGTGATGCAGGACTCCCTCCTATACTCTCTGGCATCTCAGTCTGGGGCCGGGCCTCACCCAGGGCAGGCTAAATGCTATTTCTTTTTATCTTCCCCAGATTGGGAGTGTTGCCTCTGAGTGGCCTTTAAGGCAGGCAGAACTTCTGCTGGGGATGCCTCTGGTACTTGTTCAACATGAATATGGTCTCTCCTGGCTGCCATGCACAATTCCGAGTGTTTTCCTACCATTAACTTACTTGTTTATACCACACTGCTTGGTAGGTAGGTGGGGACAGAGCTCATCTGCCCAGTGTGCTTCCCGATATGGGTGACATTGTGATAGAGGTGTGGTCACCACTGGCTGGAGCTGACATCAGTGTGCAGAGAAACAGCCGCAAGTGTGAAGAAATGCTGACTGCTGTGGATTTTTGTTTCCTTCAGGGGTCCAACAGCACTCTGCTGACTGCATTTTCTAAACCAAAGACAGATCTGTAGCTTTGAGAAAGAAAGAATATGCTGCTGATTTGTACAAGAGGCGGTTCAGGAGGTGTTTTGGATGCTGAGAGAGTGGAATTTTTGAGACATTTTAATGGCTTATGTGGAAAGTTAGGACAGAGGATTTGCAGTTGGGATAGTCCTGGAAATTCAGGTCCCATGACTTACTGTCAGGTTACACAAGCTTTCAGCAAATGTTTATGCAGCATGTAGTTTGGAGTGATTTTCTGTACTTAGCTTCTGGTTTCCCACAAGGGAACAAATGATGCTTTCTAGCCCTTGACTCTGGGTAATTTCTACCAGTCCCATTGTACAGATGGAGTGAGAAAACTGAGGCTCTGAGAAGTGAAGTGACTACCCTAGGATACAATATTTAGAAGCAGCGTGGTGAAGATTTGAACCCGCATCTGCTCATAGATCATTTATCTGTAAAGATCAGGGCAGACCCATTTGCCTTTAAATTGACTTCTAAACAAGCTGATGGCCCACTAAAATTTGGCAGAGGGTCCCTTCCCTTTGGGCTAGACCCTTGACCTTCCAGACAAGGAAGTGTTTTGGTGAGTGCTGGGTCACTTCAAGAGCTGTGCACTGTGACCCACCCTAGGGCAGAGAGTCTTGGTTCTCAGAATTTAACCAGGGGAATAAGAGGTGGGACACAGGGTCACAAAGGGGTCCTGCCTGGCTGGGTGCTGCATGCAGGAGGGGCCCTTGGCTTGACCGTGGGGTGTGGAGACCAGGCCTCCACACCTGCTGCCCTCAGATGAGTCAGCCTCAAGAGCTAGACCAGAGGTTCTTAGAGAGGCAGCAGCCAGCTCTGTCACCTGTCCCTGACCACTCACTACGACTGGGCCTGCAGAGGGGATGGTGACTGCCCAGTACCACTGTTGCCCACCGTGGTCCCCCATCCTCCCTAGGTATGGTTGCCAGATGTGTACGTTATGTTTGTAGAAAACTAAATACCAAGGAGCAGCAGGAGCATATTTATGGTGCTTCTGGAGGCAGCTGTCACAATGCCGGCCACTGCAGTGGGCTCAGCATGCCCTTTCACCCTCCCAAGCTGTTTTCTACTCTGCAGCCAGGGGGGACTTTAGAATGCCCCTGCTGCTCTTTGAATAAAAACAGCAGGGATCTCCATGGTTTCTCCATCAGGCCCTGCTATGCAGGCTCTGGCCCAGGCTCTCCCCAGCCCTGGCTTGCTGTGTTCCTGCCCTGCGAGTGAGAGCTTGGAAGTGCCTGTCTTCCTCTCTGCTTTGGTGTGCTGAGCATTTGATGTTCTCGTTCACACTCCCCACGTGGGCTACACCATCTGCTATAACTGCCTGTGCCACCAGAGTGCTCTCCTGCGTAGCAGTTTTCATGGTGGCAATTTTGTGGTTCATTAATGTAATTACTTATATTAGTACCTGTCTCCACAGCTACCCTGTGAGATCTGTAAGGCAAGATCTAGCGCGTTCCCTCTTATGCTTGCGTACTTGCTCTCCGTTGCTGTCTCTGTCTCTTGGTCTCTGCCTCTCTCTCTCTCAACTTTCCGTAAGCTTTTTTTTTTCTTTTTCTTTCAACTTTTTATTTGACCTAATTCAGACTTACTGGAAAGTACAAGGACAGAACAAAGAACTTCTATACCCTCTTCAGCCAGATTTTTCCAAATTACCATTTCATATTATTTATTTTATCCTCCTAAATGTATAATTTTCCCCAAACCATTTGAGGATCATTGATAGGCTCTTCCTTTCCCTCTTAGTATATTTCTTAAAGGCAGTGGCAGTCTCTTAACTACAGTACAAAATTTTGGGGTCATGAAATTAATGTTGTTACATTGCTGTTACCTACTGTGTAGGTTGTGCCAGTTATCTCAGTGACGTGCTTTTGTAGCAAAGAAAATTCATAATCATGCATTGTATTCAGATATCATGTCTCTTTAGTCTCTTGTTTTAGTATTAAAATCAACCTTGCTTTGTCCTTCACCAGCTTGACAGTTCTTTGGAGTGCACGGGTCAGTTATTTTGTCACACGGCACTCACTGTCGTGGCCCCAGTGCCTGGACCATCAAATGCACTCAGTAAATATTTGTTGAATGAGGAGAAAGTGAGACCGAAAGAGGTGGACACAGAAGAGTAGCAGGATTGCTAACTTCTCCCATCTCTCCCCCTTTCCTTGTTGGGGGATGTTATTTCTTGGAATCATACTGTAAATAGATTTGAATCCTGCTATTTTTATAACAGTGACTGCCCCCCCCAAAGGGCCTGCTGCCTCTGTAGGTATACGGCAGGTGCCAAGTGATGGCTTGGGAGTAAGGCTGGGAAGGCAGGTGGAACATTTGATGAGAGATGAGACTCACCCTGTAGGCTTCTCCCAACCCTAAGCAGCCTTTATGAATTGCACCTCTTAACTTTTCAGGCTTGGGGCCCAAGAAGAAGACCTAGAATATATCATGTAAAGAAGAACATTTTGAGAATGAAAGGGGGGTGCTTTTAATAATTGTGTCTTATTGACAGGTCCCAGCTGGGAGTGCCTTGGGCAGAGCAGGACGTATAGTTAGCATACCTAAGTGCGGCTTTGAGGTTGAGGTCATTCCCCAGTTCACCAGCCTGGGAGACTGTCCAGTGCTAGGAATCCTCTACCTGTATGAAGATAAAACTGATCAGTGTCCTTGGCATTGCCCAGGGAACCAGTTCTCATGGCTTTGGGTCCACACCTCTGTGGTCACCCTCCCTCAGGTGTGCCCCCCTCCATCTTGTTCTTGCTGTCCCAGCCTCTTTTCAGCCCTCACCTCGCCATGTTCCTTCTTAACCAAGGACTAGAAGGACCTGGAGCCTCACATCCAAGCTGGATGAGGGAGAGCAGGGCCAGATATGCACTAGATGCACATGGGGAAAAGCAAGCCAGCTGTGTTGCCAACTGACCAGGCTTGGATGGAATTTAAGAGCCAGGGCATGTAAGCAGGGTAGGGTGGGAGCCCCAAGTCCTTATCTTCTTTCTCCTAGGGCTCTTAGTCCCCTTCTAGCCCTAATTATAAGATCAGGACCAAGTTGCCAGCCTTTGGCAGAGGCAAGAAAGCATGTGGCATCAGGGACTGAGGCAAGGGGATGGGCATTAAATGACCGGTAGGTATAGACAGGACTTTGGATGTAGAGATACCTGGCAGGAAACCAGCCTGAAAGGCTGCTAGTAACAAGGTCACCCCAGGCCGTTTATCATAAAGCCTGGATTCGTCCTCAAGCATGTGTATACTCTGGGCACATCAGGCTTTGAGATCCAAGCTATTGGGCTGTTTTTTGGCCTAGGAGAAAACCCCAGTTTGACTTCTTGGGTTAAGAAGTATGAAAATGTGAAGAAATAGAGCAATTTGCTAGGAATTATCCCTGTCGTGGACTTCCTCCAGGGCAGAAGTGTGTTTTTATAACTCTAGGCATAAGTGGCTTTAATGGAAAAGCCAGTTAATGAAGAATTCTTCTAATGCAGAATACTATGTGTGTACACTAGAACTTTCTAGTTAACTATACTGTTAGATTTTACTGCTTAAAAATGTACTCCCCTCCCTCTGACACACAAATATGTAAAAGCATTTAGTTTGGGGTCACTTTTTACCGAAGAGTGTCACACAGTGTCAAAACTGAAAGAGACTTAGAAAAACCTGCTCCTTCTCGTCAGAGGTGGGGAAGGTGAGACCCTGGACAGAATGTAGCATTTGTGAGGCCGCACAGTGGTAGAGCAGCGACTGGTACCCACATCTTACCATTTCCAGACCCCAGATCCTGAGTGTGTTCATAGCTGTCTAATTGAGTATCAGAGGGGCTGTATACTTTTATTATTTTATTAATGCCCTTTGCGTTTCTCTCGCTACAAAAATAAGTTGTGTCATCGGAGAAACTTTTGTGGTGAAATAGGCATAGTTTAGAATTTACCATTCAACCACTCTTAGGTGTATGGTTTAGTGGCATTAAGTACATTCACCCTGCTGGCCACTTATTACCATGATCCCTGCACAGAACTCTGCATCTTGGAAAATGGAAACTATATACTCATTAAATGATAACTGCACATCCCTGCCTTCTCCAGCTCCTCGCAGTCACCATTCTGTTTTCTGTCTCTGTATTCATTGACTGTTCCAAGTACAGTGTCTGACCCTTTGTGTCTGGGTCACTTAGCGTAGTGTCTTTAACACTCATCTGTATAGTAGCATATGTCAAAATTCTCTTTAAAGGTTGAGTAATATCCTTTGAATGTGTGTAGTATGTTTTGTTTACCCATTAGTGGATACTTGGGTTCCTTCTATCTTTGGCTATTGTGAAATTGCTTCTGTGAGCATGAATATGCAAGAAGGGGTAGTTTTGGTTAACTTGCAACTGTAGGTGGAATGTTTAGGCACTTACATAGCAGCCGTAGTCTCCTCCACTGCCTGCAGTTACCAGATTTCCCCATCTGCTCTTTGACTGACACCAACTTTGCTATACTGGCCAGAGCCTGCTCACTTAAGACCAGGGGCTGGGTCTCCTGTGTCACCACTTTGGGTCTCTGTATGTTGGCCATGTGGGAGAAGTCCCTCTTCACCCCAGGGCTTCTGTGAGGTGGCTCTTCCTGCTCTCCCCACCCCCAGCCCACTTTGGTTCATCCTTTGCTGTTCTGTTGTTCTCTACCATCCAGCAGGCCTTCCTGAGAGAACTGACCTAATCCCATTGTCAGAGGCTACCAGCTCTATGCCATCGGGCTGGTCATCTCTGGATTTCTCTGGTCCTGTGTGTGTCACATCCAAACATCACCCCTGCAGTATCCCCAAGTTCTCCTCTGCATGTCCAGAGCATAGTTCATTACTTTCTGTTTTAAAAATGTCCTCTCCAGGGCCAGGGATTTAAGATCAGTGGGTCTGCCGCCTGCCTCGAAAGCCCAAGGTCCCAATTTCAGCCCCTGGTACCAAAAACAGAACACACCAAAAATGTTCTCTCCATCAGTAATGATTTCCCAGCTTGGAAAGGGTGACTCCAAGGTCACCCTTCTCTGGTCCCCCACACCTGCCCTGGACAGATCCTGCCTATCACATCTCAGAAATCCTTCTCCAGCTACCACTCTTTGCTACTCCCCTCAGCTGTTTTTTTGCACATTTTCCCCACTTGCCTCTACCTTTGCTTACTGTCGCCAGTAGGGCCCTCACACCCCTTCTCTACCACCAGAAACTGCTACCTTAAAGAGCACCTGCAGGCTGTTGTAACTGGCTCCATCTGGCCCCACCTCCCCATATCTTTCCGTAGCCCCAAAGACCTTTTCTCTGAGCTGAGGCTTCCCAAGCTTCTGGGATAAAACGGAGATACACATTCACCGGGGCTGGGGTGGGCCCTGTAGTCCGTGTTTCCAGGAAGTTCCAAAGCGATGCCAAGATACAGTGCACAGGCTGCCACAGGTGGGGCAGCTGGACTCTAGGACAGATCTGCATTTCACAAAGTGTGACACTCCTATTTTCATTCTATTGATAGTGCAATAATTTTTAAGTTTTGTGTTATAATTTTAACATTTTCTGGTTTGGGTTTTGGTTTTCTGAGACAGGGTCTTACATAAAGTTCAGGCTGATCTTGAACTCACTATGTATCCCACGCTGGCCTTGAACAGTCCATCTGCCTCAGTCTCCTGGGTGCTGAGATTACAGGTGTGTACCACCAGGCCCAGCTGAACATATTCTGTTGTATATAAAGTTGAATGTTTTCAATCACAAAGGCAGATTTCTTTGTTGCATTATTATTTGCTACTGAAAGAATTTTCAGACTAAGAAAGGCTTGTTTTCTTAAGAGATAGGTGCATGGATGGATGAAATGGCCCAGGAGAACATTTTCCTTGAAAGGGACTCCCTTTTGTGAGCTGCTGCAGTCTCAGGCTAGCTCACTTACTCTTCTCTCTCTCTCTCTCTCTTTCTCTCTGTTTCTTTTCTTTCCTTTTTTTTTTTTTTTTTTTTTTTTTTTTTTTCTTTAACAAGCTCACTAAATTGCTAAGTTGCTCAGACTGGGCTCAAATTCACAAGCTTCCTGTCTCAGCTTCCCAGAATGCCAGGATTAAAGTCAGGCACCAACACACCCAGAATTCAGCTCTGTCACTCAGGACCCAAGTGATGGGGGAGAGCTGTTTCTTAAGAGGCTGGGGAAAGGAGGAGTCTCAGGACTTGACTGGGGCAGATGAGTGTGGGAACACAGTTTGTGCTGGGAAGACTGGGCTTGGCAGGGGAGCTGTTCTGAGAAAGCTGCTGCCAGAGGTGCTATGCTTTGGTGAGCAGCGCATCAGGCCCATCCTATGCAGTTGAGGAACTAACTGGTTGGGCACGACACTTGCCTTTTTGGAAGTGTCTGTGGAGCTGGGCTTTGGCCTTGTCTAGGAGGGGCAGGTCTTGTGTGCTTTTAAACAGGCAGCATACGGTACCCCATGTACCTCGGAGTGTGACTGCATTAGCCACATGGGGAGGGTTGGAAATGAATTCCAAGAGTGAGGAATCAGCTGTGTGGGTGAGGGAGCAGGATTGATGTCAGAGAACTTTGGTGGTTTTGGTCAGTCTGCTCCAGAAACTCCACTGCCTTCCTGTCCCTTTCAGTCTGCCTTTGAAGAGCTTCACCCTTTAGCCTCTCCTGCTTCTTCCTCCCTTTTAGGACCCAGCCAGATTTGTTCCCCACTTCAGTGTGCAAGTTTCTCCTTGGTGCCAAAGGCTTTGCCAGTAGAATTGGCTCTGTCAGGCACGGAGTTCAGTGTTGTCTCTAGTACAAGGTATAAGCCTGGGGCCATTTCCGGACCCCCACTCATTCAAGACCCTCCTTCTGTCTTGTTTCCTCTTCCCTACACTGGGAGCAATACTGGTACCCACTGCACGAGGCTGAGTGCAGAGTCCATGCTGACATGGTGGCACGTTGTAATTATTCAGGCAGTGCTGTGGTCAGCCACTACCTAACCTGTGATATTTGTCCTCAGCTTGAGCCAGCACCCATAGAGGAGGAGAGAGCTGTAGTTTGTGCATGCTGCCTGGGCAGGGCTGAGGTGGGGTATGTCTGTGGGTGGGCACTGTGGAGGCTGGCATTAGGTCATTGCGTGAATATCGAAGGCTCCAGAAGTTGGCAGCTAGTAGCTGTGGAGGAAGCTGAAGACCTGGGGAAGTGGAAGGCAGGGTGGAAAGCAGAGCCTCTCACACTTCTGTGTGCATGCAAGATGAATTCAATTCTGGGGTCTGGAGTAGAGCCTGAGGGTCTGCATTCCTAGCAGGCACTCAGTGATAATAAAGCTGCTGGTGTGGAGACCACACTTGGAGTGCCAGTGGCATGGAACATGATTTATGGTGGAGAGCTTTGTGCAGACAAATAGGACCACAGTTTCCGTATACCATGTTTTTCTTGTATATGCATACTTATGATAAAATGTAATTTGTTAAGTCAAGCATAGTAAGAGATGAGCAACTAGTAATAAAATAGGACAGTTGTAACATATGCTGTAATAAAAGTTACTTAGAATTTAAGGACTGAATTTTAGGGGCACAGCTCAGTGGTAGAGTGCTTGCTTAGCATGTGCAAGGCCCTGGGGTTTCTTTTGATCTCCGGCACTACAAAACAAACAAAAAAAAAAAAACTATTGAATTATTCTGACATTTTCCACTTAATATTTTCTGACCTAATTAACTGCTGGTTGCAAACTGTGGAAAGCCAAACAGCCTACTGGAGGGGCTACTGTAAACCCTGAGACTCCCACTGGGCTTCATGCTGTGGCCCTGGGTCCAGAGTCTGGCAGTTCAGTTGGAGTCATATTGTGAACCATGACGGGTGAGGGCAGGAAGAGCCCCCAGGAGCATTTGGATCAGGGTGAAGTGATGTGATTTTGTTGGCTGATAACGTCATCCTTCCAGGGCACCCACACAGTTAGATAGATTCCCCTTGGAAGCGGCTGCTTTCTGTCCCAGGGTAAGCTGTGGTCACACCCTCGACAGTACCCTGGTGATCAGTGACACACACCTCTAACTTCACAGCTCTGAAAGGTGATTGTATCTGTCCCTGGGTAGCCTTTGAGTTTGTGGAGAGCTGGGACCTAAGACAGCCTCTTACTGCCCAGGAACCTGCCTCATCCTCATCCTGGCTGAGGTAGAGGCTCTGTAAGTGCCCAGGGTGTTACAGAGAGGGAGGCAAGCAATCTAGAAAGGAAAGAGGTATAAATTCCTGTGATCAAAAAGCGAGCAGGAGAGCCCAGCACAGAGCCTAGGCGACTCTGGGTTGTGGAGTCTGCAGAGCCTCCAGTAAAGGAGTCAGGAAATGTCCTCGGGGGCTGTGAGCTCTCAGGAGTGGACAATTCCACAAGGAAAATAAGAATTTTCATCAGAAATCAAGGGGTCTGGAAGCCAAGAGCAAACCTGCTTTTCTTCTGCTGTCTGGAGGAGAGGCCTGGGGCCCAGCTTGCAGCCAACGAAGGTCAGGAATTCTCCCCCAGCTCTCCAGGCCTCGGGGCACCTGGGTTCTTCCTTAGGCTAGGCTGGGTTGGAACATTGCATAGGCTCCATCCCTCAAGGGTCACTGAGCCCCTAGGGGCCGTAGACGTGCTCTGCCTCCTGTCCACAAAGGAGAAATGGTCTCCGAGGTTCAGTCACTTCTGCACAGCTGCCGGCCTCGGAGGTACCGAGGTTGCCTGGCCTGCCCCAGACCTAGGAGGAGTGGCTGCAGCTGTGCATAAAAGGCCTCCATTGTAGGGTTGGGGGTGCTGCAGGTCAGGTGGACCCTGATGCAAAGTGAGGGTAAGGAGAAGGGGACAGGAAAGGAAGCATTAAGCAGTTAAACCCTGGGCACCTGTAAGGAAAGCATCAGGCAATCCCATATTTTAAAAAGTCCCACCAGTTTCGTTTTCTTTAAACTCATTATTGTGCGTTATAGAAAATCACCCCTATTTTGATTTTACATCCAGATTTTTAAAATCTAATTTTCTGTTCATTGTTGAATTTTTCTGGGTACCCTGTAGCTATCTTGTGGCTTACTTAGGTGGCTCTCTGGCTGTTTTTAATTTTCAGTAAGATACGGAACCTTTGCAAACAAAACTTTGTTTTCACCTGAATACATGTGGTGGCAGAATTAACTCTTGTCAAGCTGCCTCCATCATGGTCATGATGGTGTGCTGTGTTAGCCCCGACACAAGCCTTCTCCGAGTGCGGCCATAAGCCTTGCGTGCATTACTTGTCATTCGTTCTTGGGTACATTTCACAAGCATATATTAAGTCCCTGTGGTAGAGGCCCCATTTTTTATGGCCCAGTCAGCAGAGTAACTGCTGCTGGTGTTTTGGGCTTGACTGAGGCATGCAGGAGTTAGGCTACCCAGGATGGCCAGCCTCTCCTTATCACAGTCCAGGACGCCTGGACAGCCTGGGGGTCCAGAAGTAAGCATGGGTACTCTGCAGCCACAGGATCGAGGGCTTGCCTACCCCTGTGTATGCAGCTGCCTGTCTTCCCCACTGATGCTGACCAGCACCAAAAGACTGACCTGCCATTTCCTGTTTTATCTGTGTATTCTTGCCTTGAGTCATTTACAGTGCTAGGCACTGTCTGCCATTGTAGAGAGGTAGCAATTCCAGCATTGATGGAGCTTGTAAGGACATGGGAATTGGAACGAGACAGGGAACAAATAGTTTATCTGCACAGTAGCGATAAATGCTAAGGAGAAAAATGGAAGGAAGTGTGGTAGAGAGGCAGGTGCATATCTGAGGGAAGGGTGTTTCAGGCACAGGGAACAGCAGGCACAAACGCCTGAGGAGGGACAGTTGAGTGGTATGACTGGACAGTGAGCGTGGTGGACTGAGTGTGTGATAAGGGCAGGGAGGAGGGCAGAGCCGAGTCATGCAAAGCCCTTACGTTGCAGAAGGAGGTCTGAGGTCCAGCTTCTCCCACCTGCTTGGAGTTTTGGAACTGGAGGGCCACGCCTGCTATTTGAAGCGATTCAGACTAACCTTCTTTCTTTCTTTATTTATTGGTACTGGAGATCGAACTCAGGACCTTGCTCTTGCACCATTGAGCTGAATTCCTGGCCTTAACCTTATTTATTTTTGTTGCTTGTGTATGTGGGAGATCACTGAGACCGAGTTTGCTAGGTGAGGCCCTGGGAGTAGAAGCTTAGTCTTAGAGAAGCCCCTGTGCCTTCCTGCCTGACAGTTTATTTATTGAGGAGACTAGAAAGAATGAGTGGAACTTCCCAGCATGGGGATGTCCCATCATCACTTGGGACGCTTGCTTGATCTTGTGTCAGTTTAGGTTAGCTAACAGAAATGGGTGAATGCCATCATTGGTACATACTAAGTCCTTAGAATGTGTAGCCTGCCTAATTACTTCAGCCCACCATGGATGGTCTTGAGCTGTCCTAAGAAGCAGGGTGAGGGGAACTGGTGATTTTTTTGGTCTTGCAGTGGGTACCTCACAGTAGTTTATCCCACAGTGAATTATTGGTCCCCTGCTGGGTCCTGGGTACCAGGCCACTGTTTATATCATGGTACTGATCTTCTACAGACCCAGATCAACCTTCACATGCAGCGGTGCGAGCTCTGCCTCACACCTTCTACAACAGTGAACTCAGAATAAATCAGTGACCCAAATACAAGGGCTAAAACCTTAAAATTCTTAGAAAAAAACAAGGATAAATCTTCATCACCATGGATATACTGAAAGATTCTAGGTGATGACACCAAAAGCACAATCAGCAAAAGAAAAATAGATAAATTGGACATCATCAAAATTAAAACTTTAATGCATTAAAGGACATTATCAAGAAAGTAAAAAAATAGCCTATACAGAATGGGAGAAAATATCTCAAATCATAGATCTACTGAAGGTGTAACGTTCAGAATTTGAAGAATTCCTAAAATCTCAGCAACCCAAATTAAGATAAGCTCAGTTTTAAGATGCAACTTTTTTTTTTGGTACCGAGGGTCGAACTCCAGTCCTTGTGCTTGCGAGGCAGGCAGCAGCACCACTGAGTTAAATCCCCAGCCCATCTCACTTTTAAAATGGACAGAGGACATGAATAGATGATTCTTGAAGACATACAAATGGCCCATAAGCACATGTCAAGACACTCCCAGTTACAAGTCATTTATGGAAGTGCGTTCAAATCTAAGCCATAGTGAGACACCATAGTACAGCTACTAGAATGGCTAAAATTTTTTAAAAAGGAAAATTGTGTTAGTGAAAAGGTTGGGAAACCTTGTACATTGCTGGTGGAAATCCAAAATGGTGCAGTTAAATGTGGACTTATCCAGCATCTCCACTCCTAGGTATACACTTAAAAGAAGTGAGCACAGTAATTGAACAGAGTCTTGTACACTGATGTTAATCACAGCACTGTTCACAGCAGCCAAAAAGTGAAAACAACCCAAATGTCTATCGACAGGTATATTGGTTTTTCTTTAAATGGAATGTTGTATAGTCATAAGGAATAAAGTTCTGAAACATGCTAAAACATAGAAGAACTTCAGAAACACTCTACTACATAAAACGAAGCCAGATACAAAAGGACAACTATTTCATGATTCTACTTCCATGAAATATCTAGAACAGGCAAATCTATAGAGACAAAATGTAGAGATTGCCATGAGTTGGAGGAGGGGTAACAGAGTTATTGCTTAATGAGTACAGAGTTTCTGTTTGAGGTGCTGAAAATTTTCTGGAAATAGATAGTGGTGATGATTGCATAACATTATGTATGAATGGAACTAATGCCACGGAATTGTATACATAAAATGGTTAAAACGGCAAGATTTTGTCCTATATATTTAATATAATACAACAGTTTAAAAAAAATAAGTTTGGGAGGAGCTTGATGTGTCAGGAGCCCCTTGGCTTTGGTCTGGATCTGTTCTTGGGTTCCCTCAGAGGCGTGCAGGGTGACCTAATGTGCTAAGCCCATTTCCTTCTGGTGTGAGACTGGAGTAGGCTGGTGCTGAGTGTCTCACAGACTGGAAATCTCTGAGGATGCCTTCCCATCTCATTAATTCTGTCCTTTCCAGGATAAAAGATTGTCCTGCCTGGTAGGAAAAACAGGAAGTTAGATGACTGTGCCAAAGTCATTACCAATGACCTCCCCTTCTGTTTCTCTGTTCGGCCTGGGCATTTGTCTAGACCCTTCTTCCTGTCAGCTCCTGCCCACTCATATTCGGTGGCTTTGCCCTAAAGCAAGGCTTCTGGGCCCCACATCCCTGATGTTTGTGTCTGCCCTTGGTCCATGCTACTGCTTCCTTCTCTGGGTTTACCGTGAGTTCTTTTGAAATCTGACCTCTACTAATTAGGAGTCATCGGAACACCCTGCCGTGGTTATGTGTACCAACTTGAAATACTGTAAAACCCGAAGAGAAAAGTTAATGGTGTGTTTAAAATGTCTGGACAACTGCTGGATTGTGATGATGCAGAGGAGTAGAATAGGTGATTGTGCAGATATTATGACTTTTTAGATAATGCACCCCAAACAAGACAACATTGCTGATTGGCTTGTTTTATTGGAGATGAGCACCTCAGAGTACACCCTTTGTAGCCAGCCGCTGATAAGCTGAGCTGCTCTGCTTCCCCTCTCGGGTCAGCTACCATCAGTGCTCAGATCCAGTTTGCTTTTACACAGTCATTCAAGTAGATTCTGCACTGCCCAAACATCTTGACTGGCAGTTTAGATGCCTTGAAGTGAAGATCCTTCCAGCCCCAGACACACCCAGGGTATTTCTGAGTTTATCAGCTACTGGTAGCCTATGACTATCTTTATCAGATCCTTGGATTAAAACCATCCTGTGTAACCAGGTATGGTGGTGTACACCTGTAATCTCAGCACCCTGGAGGCTGAGGCAGAAGGTTAGCTGCAAGTTCAAGGCCAGCCTGAACCACATAGTGAGACCCTGTCTCCAAAGAAATAAAACAGAAGCCTCACATGTGCCTCCAAAAGTGAGCCAGCAAGTGTCTGACTGAGCTCAAGTTCAATGGGAAGCCATCTTTTCTGAGGGCCAGAAGTGGGCCTGGCACTGAGACCCCTAGAAGTAGGTACAGGCAGAGGGTCACTGGCTGGGGCTGGATATAAAGCTGTGTACTCTGGACCTCCCTAGGAAAGAGCCACTGGCCACAGGCTAGGAGGAGCCCAAGGTCAAACCTAGGGCCTAACCTCAGGAAACAGGGTGGCCCTCTCCTGCTCTCTCTCACTGCTAATAATTAACCAGGGATAGCTGCCTGTTGGCTAGAAGGGCCTTTAGACAGCATGTGACACACTCCAGCAAAAGTGAGAGGAAGTCATTAA
Organism: Fukomys damarensis; assembly: GCF_012274545.1. NCBI lineage: Eukaryota > Metazoa > Chordata > Mammalia > Rodentia > Bathyergidae > Fukomys > Fukomys damarensis. The sequence goes on along the minus strand of NW_022900948.1, from coordinate 26,391,072 downwards.
CTCGATTTCCTCAATTCTGAAAGGTGCTTGTCCACATTTTAACATTTCTGAAATTGCCATGACTTTCATAATCAAAGGGTACTTTGGATGTCCTGTTTCTTTAATCTTTCTGAAGTACCTGCTGAATCAATTGTGTCATCCTACATTGGAAGGAATATGGTAATAAATACCCAAATCATTGCTCAGGTTTCTAATGCTGCAGAATTAATTAGGGGGAAAGAAGGTTTTCTGGATCATTTCCTTTGTAAGAGGAAATTTTTTACCTACATGGTAGCCTCAGGGAGTGTTTATAACTATTCTCTCAAAAGGGTAAGAATATACCTGTAGTCAGTGAATTGCAAAGAGTAGTGATTAGTGTGGGGCCCCTTTCACCCCCCAGTGAATCACATGCAGTTCACCTTTTCCCTGGTTGTGTGGGTTGGTGGGCTCAGTTGGGAGGTGTGATGTCAGGAACCATGCTGGAGATCGTCTTGCACCCAGAGTCTGATTATAACCTGATGGTTCTCTATGAGTCTGATCTACCAATCTGTAAGTCCAGGATAGCAGCACTGTCTGCAGGCCCAGTCTAAAGCAGTCGTGTTGGGAGTGAAGAGTGTGAAAGCATTTGGAAAGCTCAAGTCCCATAAGACTCATGGTTGCACAGGCCAGAAGTCCTGTAATGGAAGTGGTGTGGAGACTTAGGAGAAAGACGATGGAAAGTGTTAGATACGTCTCTAGTGGACCGGGTTCTCCACTGTGTTGGGTGTAAAATCGCTGCTTCTCAGAAATATTTGCAGATGTGGAAACCAAGACATAGAAAGTCGGCTTGTTCAGGGTCGTGGCAGAAAAGGTGCTAGAGCACAGCTTTGACTTTATTCTTCAAACCCCCAACTGGTCTTGGCCTGCTGAAACCCCTGGCCACCCAGAGCTTTGAGGCAAAGATCCAAGTTGACAAACATTCCTTGAAATCAATGCATGGGTCTTGTTCTCTGTAGTCCCAGCCCCTAGATCACAGAAGGCCTCAACAATATCAGCAACCAGATTTATTTTTTTAAGAGTTTAAATTTTTATTATTTTTAGTAGCAATTCTATATTTCTTTCCTATTTTATTTATATAGTTTAAGGTATATAACCAGATGTTTTGATATACATACGTATTTCAGTTATTCCTGCTTTTCTATTGTGCTGTTATTATGTTTAGCATGGTGGCATGCTTTGTGTAGGTCTATTTTAGAGTTTCTGTTCATTGATTTTTTTTTTTTAACTTCATTGTATCAAGACACAAAGCCCTGGAAATCTGAATAGTTGGCATAAAAATATATTTTATCTTAGTTTCTAGAGTCACTGGCAACCAGCGGGACTAGTGTCCTTGTACTAGTTTGCAGTATAACCTGAGATGGCCTGTTGGATTGAGACCTTCCAGGCAGAGGACTTTAAAGAGGCCTTGTGGGCCTCTCAGCTGGGAAAGCATGTCAAAACAGCGGAGTAGTGACTCTGCAGCTGATTAGAAATAAGGGCATGTCCTCTTTCGGTGGTGGGTGGGGGGAGGAGTATACATATTTTTGTGTTTCCTTGAGATAAAATTATGGCAAGGGCTACTAATAATGAGGATTGGGTTTCTCCACATGGCTTCAGATTCCTTGGCAGGAGCAGAGGCTGGTGGGATGGTCCAGTTGTGAGATTCCAGCCCCTTGGCTGGGATGTGCTGTGATTAGCACATCCCCAATGTTTCAGAGTGACTCTAGCTGTTTTCTTTTCTGAAGTCTTCTGCTGCTTTTGGCTGTAAAGGGGTGGAGGTTGGAGCCTAAGATAGAAATGTGGACTGACACCCAAATGGGTGTGTCTGTGCCCGAGGACAAATATTAACACAGTATTTTTATAAAGTTTATGCAATTTGATTCACCTCCATATAGAGTAAATTTATTCCATCCTGTTTTCCAGTCTGTTTGGAGCCTGGTGGAACCATTCAAAGAGAAAATAAAAAGGTTGGTTGTTTAATTTTAGGTAGAAACTGCTAAATATTGAACATATTCCATTGTCCCTATTTGAGCTATACATATTGGTTTTTGTCTTGTGTTCTTTAATTCCCTATTTTATGGTCTGATGATCTATTTTTCCTAAGAATGATCTATTTAGGTTTATTTCCCATGAAAAATCCATGTAGGAAATCTGATTTTGAACAGTGTTGCTGTTGGGTGTCTTTACATGTACAGAAATAGACCCTTGGTACCTTTGGTTTTTTGTTTTGTTTTATTTTTTTGGTTTTCTTTTTTTGTTTGTTTGTTTCTTGAGATGGGGTCTCACTATGTAGTTAAGACTGATCTAAAACTCACTATGTAGTCCAGGCTGGTCTCGAACTCACAGCGATCCTCCTGCCTCAGCCTCCCAAGTGCTGGGTTTATAGGTGTGCGCCACCACTCCGGGCAACCCTTGGTACCTTTGAATCAGAGGTCATGGTAGAATCTCCATCCTGGAAGCCCTTCTCCTCCAATTCTCAGTTTGCCTTCTGTAGCCTTCTCAGCATGGGTCTTGTGCAGCTCTTTTGTTTAATTACCTCTAGTGACAGGGAGCTCCCTCCTTTCCCTATATGTGTGGCATGTTCTAAAGCGCTTTCTTCTGTTGAAGAGAAATCTGTTTATCTTTTACCCTGTGAACTCTTGAGGCAAAAAAAAAAAAAAAAAGTTCTAATGACAGTAGCTAATTTGCATACATTTTCTACTTAGTGCTTAAAAACAACCTTGGAAAGCCGGGAAATCTCCCTTTTACAGGCAAGGAAACAAAGTCTCACAGAGGGTAAGCAGTCTCTCTAGAGATTCATCTCTCCACTCCTAAGTGGTTAAGCTGGAGACTGAACCGCAGCTGCCTGGTTCGGAAGCTGGTAGCTTTCCCACAACCTCATACCATATCCTCATTCCTGTTTTATGTGGAAGCCCTGAGATTGTCTGAAAAACCTAACCTTCCCTTCCCTGAGGTTCCCCTAGGACCTCAAGTATTCTTCAGGTACTCTTGCTAAATTTCTTTCCATAGAGTTGCTAAAATATGTGTGCTTGTCTGCTGGTGATGGCGGCACGTGCCTGTAATAACAGCACTTGGGAAGCTGAGGCAGGAGGATTGCCATGAGTTTGAGGCCAGGCTGGGCTATGTAAGTGAGTTCAGAGCCAGCCTGAACTACACAATGAAACCCTGTCATACAAACGAAATGAAATGTGCATGTCCCCTCCTGACCTATGTACTGCAAAGAAGTCTCCCCCACCACTTTCCCTTCACCCCCAAGATTTCCACAAAGCCTCAGTGACCTGGTCCCACCCACCCAAGCCAAGCAGGGTCCGTTCCCTGCAGTATTCTTCCGGTCCCCTGTATCAAGTAGAACTAGACACTCTGAGCACCTCTGCCTTCGCCACCTCACTTCCTGGCCTGGTGAGGCAACAAGTAAATGAATATTGAGTGAATAAATGATCCGAAACTCCTTTGTCAAAGTAATTAAACAAGATCTGCAGGTCCGGGTCTGAAACTTCTTCTGAGGTGAGAATTAAGCCAGTTGCTTGGAGGCTGTTGGGGGACACGCTCCCTGAAGCTGAGCCCTGGGGTCATCCCCAAAGCACGGCAGAGTCAGACTCCCCAGGAGCTGGCATCTGGCCAGTTTGTTCAGCAGTTTTGCTGGCTCTTAGGCTTCATTCATTCATTTCTTTGATACATTTTAGATATCCGAAATGCTGACATTGGTTATGGGAACTTGGACCTTTACATGACATATCTTGGTTCTTGTTTTTTCCCTGTTCCCCTGCCCTCCCTTCTATGCCTCCCTATTTACAAAGACTTTGTTTCCACTTTTTCCTTTTCTCATATTTATTCCTTTCCCCTACCCCTCCCACTTCTCCTTTGAACCTTTTCTTCCTATTTCACATTATCATTTATACGTTTTTTTTGTTGTTGTTGTTGTGTTTTTTTTTTTTTTTTGGTACTGGGGATTGAACTCAGGTCCTTGTGCTTGCAAGGCAGGCCACCGAACTGCTGAACTAAATCCCCAGCTCATTTATACGTTTTGATCTTTATTTACACTTTCAGTTTCTCATGACAGAGAAACGATTTGGTATTTACACGTGCATGTCCTATTTATTTCACCAGAGTATGTCCTCAATGTGCATCCATTTAGCTATAAATGACTCTAGTTTCTCATTCTTTATGGCTGAGTAGTACTCCATTTTTTTAAAAAAACATTTTCTTTATCCATCCTCCAGTTGATAGGCAGTTGGGTTGTTTCCAAGTTTTAGCTATTACAAACTGTGACGCTATCAACATGGGTGCCCATACATTGCTATAATATGATTCTTTTAATTCTTTTGGAAGATAACACAGCATGGGAATAGCTGGGACCTATAATCCTAGGTTTTGAGGTATCTCCACACTGATTTCCACAGTGGTTGCACCAATCTGTACTCCCACCAACAATGGAGAAGGGTTTCTTTCTCCTTACAACCCGACCAGTGTTTGTTATTGGTTGATTTCTTGATAGCAGCCATTCTTTTTAGAGTGGAATCTCAGTATTGTTTTCATCTGCTTCTCTTGAATGACCAGCAATGATGAATATTCTTTCATATGTTTGTTTGCAGTTTCTACTTCTATGTTTGAGAAATGTCTGTTCATTTCAGATGCCCATTTTTGGGGTCTTTATATTTGGGGGGGGGTTCTTATTTTTTAAGTTCTTTATATATTCTAGATAGTAGACCTTTGTCTGAGGAACAGCTAGTGAACGTTTTTTCCCACATTGTAAGTTGTCTCTTCACACTGTTGGTGGTTTCTCTTGCAGTGCAGAAACTTTTTAATAAGATGAGATCCCATTTGTTGATTCTTTGTGCTAGTTCGCGTGCAACTGAGGTTTTGGGCATGAAATCTTTTCCCGCGCAATGTCTTCAAGAGTTCTACCTAACCTCTCTTCCAGCCTGTTTAGTATTTCTGTTTTAATATTTAGATCTTTGATCCATTTCAATTTTTGTTTAGTGCACGGTGAGAGATACAGGTCTAGTTTTAATCTTTGGCAAGTTAGAACCCAGTTTTTCCATCTCCTTTAAAGAGGCTGTCTTTCCTCTAGTGAGGGTGTTCGGCCCCTTTGTCAAAGATGAAGTGGCTGGCTGTGTCTGGAGTTGTTTCTGCACCTTCTGATCTGTTCCACTAGTCCTCAGGTCTGTTTCTTTGCCAGTACCATGGTGTTTTTATCATAGTAGCTCTGTAGTATAGTTTCATGTTGGGGAATTTGATACCTCCTACCTTGTCTTTGTTGCTTAGAATTACTTTTGCTATTCTAGGTCTCTTCTTGTTCAAATTAATTTTTGGATTGTTTTCTCAGGGTCTGTGAAGTATGCTGTTGGAATTTAAATTGGGGTTGCATTGAATCTGTATAGCAGTTTTGGAAGTATGGCTATTTTCACTATTGGCTCTTCCTACTCAGGAGCAAGGGATGTCTTTCCATTCTCTGATATCCTCTTCCATCTCTTTTTTCAAAGTGCTATGGTTCTCAGAGTAGAGGTCTTTGATTTTTTTTTTCATTAGGTCGATTCCTAGGTATTTCATTTTTTTGATGCTATTGTGAAGGAAGTTGTTTCTCCAGTTCCTCTTTCAGTGAATCTGTTGTTCACATACAGGAAAGCTCTTGATTTTTGTGTGTTGACTTTGTATCCAGCTATTCTGTTGAATTTGGTTAGTAAGTGTAGAAGGCTTTTAGTGGAGTTCTTCTATATAGAGTATCATGTCATCTGCAAATAATGACAATTCAATTTATTTGTTTCCTCTCTTTATTCTTTTTATTTCTTTCTCTTGGCTTAGGTGTCTGCATTCACCAAAGTGGGACATAACAGCAAAATTTCACCTGTCACAGGTCAGTGACTGTGGGTGAGACTGAATCCCAATAGGCATCTGTGTGTTCCAGGAAGTAACGGGAGAGGGGTGTGTCCTGTGAAATTTGAGGATGTACACTTTAGCACAGCACCTTGATAACATTTTTAGAAGCATTGAAATAAAACTTCTAAAGATGTCATGAAAACAAAGCTGTAAGTCAGGAGGAGGTAACCTCTGGAGGGAAGATGTGACAAGAGGATGCAGGAGGCTGCCGCCAGGATTCTCGAGACCCACACAGGCAGGACTGATACTTTCTATGCTGTGATGTCTCAAGACAAAGCTTTTTTAGACAAAAATCAAATGGCTTTGTTCAGAGTGCTTAGCATGGCCTTTGCTGGCTTAGGAGGAAGCCCAAGTTTAAGTGAGCTGTGTCTGGTCCAGTGCTGCCCTGGCTCCTACTGGGGGAGCCCAGTTTCTCTTTTTAGCTACATTACCTCTTCCACCAGACTGCCAGCAGCCCTGCAGCATTCTTTATCTTGCCCTTCAGGGAGTTTAAAACGACTTCTTGTTATCCTCCCAGTATCAAGTATAACTTTTTTATTTTGTTAGTTTTGCAAGTGTCATGGTGCTCAACCTATAAATAAACCCAGACTCCATAATAAGAACAGCATTTGACATTTTGAAGTTGTATGAGAACAAGGGTGCTAATTACCAAGTCTGGTCTGAATACAACCTGATCCTACAAATTACTCCACCCCTGTCCTGGGGGCTTTCCTGGAAAATCCACACACTGAACAAATTAAAGGATTCAAGAAACAAATGATTTGATCCCAAGATTGTACTCCTGGAGCTTTAGGATTGATGACTGCAAGATAATCTTTGCATTGAGCTGTGTTGTTGAAAGTGACGGGGGTGTTTTATCCCATGTGGATAAGAATTGTGTGAAGTCCCTGTGTAAAAAAATTCCTAAATTCTCTTTTAATGAAGAGAAGTTATTAAATGCTTCTACAAATTTAAAACAAAATTTTTTTACACCAGTCATTGATTGCATTGTCAGCTATGATTACTATATTCATTCTCAGACTTTAAGCTTTAAAGGTGTTATTTGAAAGTTAAGTTTTTGGTATATAGGCTCAGAATAAATTAGTCATCGGCTTGTTAAAATAGCACCATGAAAATGCCTTGGTTGATGAATAAATTTTGTTTTGTAATTCAGTAGGTAATCTGTAATGATTGTTTACATTAAAACGTAATTTAAAAAGTGTTAGTATATTTGTCTTTGTATCATGGGGTGTTGTATATAGGAAATTAAGGGCAAGAGAAAAGGCAGAAAGTAGTGTTTATCAATTTAGGAAAATTGTATAGAGTAATAAGAAAAAAGACTCATCGTACCAGTTACATGGTAAGTTTGCTATCAACTGTATGTAATTTGAAATTAACAGTGAAATGTATATAGGGAAGTGTTTTCTAAGATATGGGCATTTTACAAATGATAAAATCACTAATTTTTAGTTGAGCAGAATTTGAAAGCCTAATAATTCACAAAAAATACACAAATCCCTTTTTCTTTTACTGCTGCCTTTTTAGTGCTGGTTGACATTCCTGTTTCTGAGAAAAGATATGCTTTGTGCCGGTATCCCGGCATTTTTTTGTAACTTTGACCTTATGAAATGTTGAGCATTGGTGTCTGTGAATGCGGTCAGCTACTCTGAGGGAACAAGCCACCTACCTGGTTACGTAAGAGCAACTGATAGAGTCCCCCCGCCCCCCAGCTTTCTTCTTCCCTATTTTGAAGATAGTGCTAAGCCCCGCACTGATGTACAGGCTGGAAAGTCTGTCACTTCATCAGCGTGATTTAGGAAGTGCTTCTCCCACGCTGAGTGATGGGGCAGCCGTTCAGATATGCGAACTGTAGTCCTGGGAAATCACTGTAGTTTATTGAGGAAAACTGATGCGGCGCATCAGTCCAGCCAGTGCGGCACAAAATAAGGAGTGAGTGATGTCAGTGGCCATGAGGGCTCTGGTTGTTCCCTGAAGACTTGGTTAATACAAAATGCCACCCCGCTTCTGTATGTTTACAGCAAAAAGGAAAAGAAAGCAATACTAGTACTATCTTAGCTCAATAAAACATTTATCTTCAGTACATTAAATACTGGGATTTGATGGGAATCGCAGCTGGTTCGATGAGTCACTGTCTCACATGGCTGATGGTACATGTTCTTTTCTGCGCTAGAAATGTCCCTCCCCAGATCAGTCATCTGTTGGAGCTCATAAATAGAAAAAAAAAAAAAAAAAGAAAAATGAGGAAGAAAAACTTTCCTGAGTTCATTGTGGAAGAAGCATTAGGAAAAGGGAATTGAGATACAGAGAAAACCTCATATACTGGTAAAGGGATTCCGGAAATACACAAGCTGAACTGTGAATGATAAACAAGAAAAGGAGCAGAGCTGTTTTTCCTTGAAGAAAGTCGGGGCTCAAGATGAAGTGTTTCTTCTGGTCGCCACTAGGTGGTAGCATTGGTCTAGGTCAGCTAGAGTACTGTGGTTCCTGGCAGCAGCCCCACAAGGTTCATTTATGCGGGTAACTCACATATTAGGTGTTTATAAGTCAAGGTCATCATCTTCTCCTCCTCCCCTCCCTTTCTCTTCCCTCTCCTCCTCCTCCTTACACCACCCCCTTCTCCACCTGCTCCTCCTCAACCTCTACCTCCTCTACCTGCTCCTCCTTCCTCTTCCTCCCTCCTCTTCCTCCTCTTTACTTTCTTCTCCCCTTTCTTCCTCCTCCTCCCTCCTCTCTTGCCTTTTCCTTCTTCCTCCTCTTTTGTTCTTCTTCCCCTACCCTCTTCTCCCCCTCCTCTTTCTGCCTCCTCTGTGTCCTCCTCTTCCTCCTCCTTTTAAAATGAAACTTGTATTTCTGAGTTAGAGGTGTGCCTCATTTTAAAAAACAAGTGTATAGCATAATGCAGACTTCTTTTAAAATGATCCAGAAAGAGTTGGGTTGGAATGCACGTCTCTCTTCTTTCTGTCCATGCCTCACTAGCTTGTGAAAGAACGGAGCTCCATGGATTAGCCTGAAGGAGACAGCCATAGACAGCCAGGAGGGACTGCGTGGAAAACCTATTCCCCAACCCCTGCCCCAAAGGCACTGCTGTTCACATGCCCAGGGCATGGCGATTTGTGACATCTTTTGCTTCTGACTCCACTGAGTCTGTAGAGAAGTTCAGATGTATATTATGTATCTGTAAAAATTACTTTTTAACTCTAGCAAGCTGTCTTTATTTAAATGAATACAATTTTTAAGAAACAAAGCATTTATATATCATCTGTAAGGTGTTTAAAGGAAGGCTACCCCTACAAAATCTGGACTCTATAGTCAGCACCTGGTAACATCAGAAGCTTCATGTAAATAAAATATGTCCTACATTGTGCTAGGCATTTTGTATGTTCTGTCTCTAGCTCTACCAGTATCGCCTGCACCCCTCTAGCTCGACAAAATGAGATGTTACTCTTTCTGTGTTCCCCAAGTATGATCTTTGATTAAAGATCATTCCTAGTAGAACCTCTTTTGCTTTGTGCAAAATATTCTACAGGTGAAACTGTTTAATGTTTTTAATTCTGCAAAGAATGGGCTTGGCTTTCATGTTGTAAATGGCATCAGCTGCAGCTGTGATCATTTGTGGTCAGAGAGGCCACTGTTGTGGCTTTATTTAGCATTAAGAGGCTTATAAAGGAAGCCATAGAAACCCTGAGTTCCCCAATTGCTGTGGTACAGGAAACAGGGCAATTAGTCAGCATCCATTGTCCAACCAAATTGTTTAAAATACAATTTCAAGACAACCTGAAAACACTGCATGGCTCAATTATGTGGTTGTTTAACATCAGGCACACTTCTCAAGGTTTGCTTTAGGAACAAATGTAGAAAGAGCATTTCTGTATAACTTGCATAAAATACCATTTTATGACATTGTCTTTAGATCCTTAGGTTGCATCGCTTTATGTGACAGTAGAGATGGAGGTAAGGAAAGGAAACCTTCTCTTTCTGGTTACTGGTCTGATTTATTTGGCCAGCCGGCTGTGTGGCCATGCTGGGCAGCACTGCTAACTGGTTAATTCATGTGCCGTGGGCCCCGTCCTGCATAGGTGTGAGTGGCTGCTCTGGGGAAGAGCAGTTTGTAAATCCGTGCCGGCACCTGGCTCTCGGTCCATGCGGATTTCATTGCAGGTTCCTGTTTGAAATCACTGTTGTTTTCTGTCCAGGGTCACTGTGTGATTATCTCTGCCCTGGCTGCTCTGTGGAACAACTGCCCAGCTCTTTCATAGATGCCTGTGGTGAACTGCTTAACTCTGCCGAGCCCCTGCCCCAAGTTCCATCACCCAGAACACACCCGAGTTCCCTGCAAGCCCACTCACTCCCCCAGGCCTTGACTGCCAGGCCGGGGCCCTGTCTTGCGGGCCTCCCAGAAGGAATCAACCTGTGCCGCATCCAGGATGCCCAGCCATTGTATGGGCTGGGGCTGCCACAGGCTTCACTTTTTCAACGTTCCCCAGGTGATTCTGAAGTGTGCCTCCCACTAAAACCACACTTGTAATGCTTCTATTGTATCTTTAAAACAAAAAAAAAAAGTTACCCACCTGAGTTTCTTAGACGAGAGCTAAGCTACAAAACTGACATTTAAAATTCAGTGTGGGTTTCAGCATTATGGAACACATTTGTTGTCTTTCGATAACTTTGTATTACTCAGAAAATGCGTCCCTGCTTCCTGATGACATTTTCATTGAAAAGGGCAAGGTGGAGGTGGTGGGGTGGGTGGAATTTTATAAATGATTGTTTTTTGCACTGCTGGTCCCAGGAATTTTCTTTATTAATATTTGAGAGTTCCTATCCTTATCTATAGAAGAATGGAGGTGTACCTATGGCTCCTTAAATATGTTGCTAAAGGACCAGAGTGTACCCCTTTCTTCCTAGATGTACTTTGTACCCATGTTTCAGTTCTGTTTTCTTGTACCAGGTCTGTGTCTGGAGCTCCCTGAGGCTCAAATCCCAGGCCTCCAGTCTGCTTGGTCCTCATCCCTGTCAGAGCTGAGTCACCTCCTTTCTCTGATGACACACAAATCTTCATCTCTAGCCCTTTCCTGACATTTGGTACTGCTTTTCCAGTTATCTGTGATTTGTGTGTCCCAGGATGAACCCCAGATCAATAACTGGGGCATCTCCTGGGAAACAGAGCTGCAGATGCTCAGGCCCCACCCAGCCTTACCAGAACCAGTCTGAATTTTAATAAGGTCCCAAATGCTCCACGTGAGTGCTCCGTGTGCACACTGCTGTTTGAGCTGTGCTGATCTGTAGGACTTCACTCTACCCTCACTCTCATCCCAGCCTTCTCTCCTGCCTACTCCCACCAAGCCAAGTTTGTAGAACAGTTTGTATGACTGTTTTTCCAGAACATAAATCATGGCTTCATTTTCCTTGTGTTCCTTTCATTTCTCAGCTCATTCAGATGTTTACTGTCAGCCTGTCAGAGCTGGATGTTAGAGATACAGTGAGCAAAACCAGACCTGATTCCTGCCCTTGTGGGACTTGGTGTCTAATGGGAGGAGCGGCTGTTACATCAAGTGATGAGTTTGAAGTGAAGAGCACTATAGAGTTTAAAACACAAATACGTGACTGATGGGGGAGACTGGGAAGGCTTCTATGAGAAGTAGTGCTCGTGCTGAGCAGATGGGTAGGAATTACCACAAGGAGAAGAGCAGAAAGCATTGCGAGCAGAAGGAACAGGATATGCAAAGATCAGCTCATCAGAAAAGGTTTCTAGAGAATTAATTTGCTCTCAAGGCCTTTATCTGCATTTGCTCCTCTACCCGGTCTTGTCGTGTTTGCATCTTCTCCGTTCTGTACACTGGTAGAAGTGCTTTATATTCTCTGTAGACCTGGGCCCTCCCACCGGCATGGCGTGGCCATGTGCTCAGCTGCACACCTTTTCAGTCTTTGAGTTTGCTGCTCCACAATTTGCTCATCATCAAATTTGTTTCCTTACTGACGCCAAATACCAGGGTCAGATTTTTAAACTGCCCACTAATTCCCTCCTTGTAAATGCAAGGGTGTTTTTTTTTTTTTAAAGTAAACTTGTTACTAAAATACAGTGTTGTATTAGTCAGCTTTTCAATGCCTGATGTACAATTTATGAAAAGAGGCTTAACTCACAGTTTTGGGGGTTGCAACGTGGGGCACTGCATTGGCACTGGCTCACTTCTCAATGCATCACAGCATGGCAGATGGCAATGTGGGAGCACACACAGGAGGAAGCAGGTGATTATAGCTCAAAGTGTCAGGAGTAAAGGGGAGAACTGGGGTGGGCTCTGGCTTATGTATTCTGTAACACCTTCTGGCAAGAGCTACCAAGGGGATCCGGGGATAAACACCTCAAACTTCCAGCCTCCCAGAGGTTTCCACCACTTCCTACAGCACCACCCTGGGTCCAAGTCCCCAGTCACAGTAGACTTTGGGGGAGACAAACCATATTAAAATGTAGCAGAGTTATATGTAGAAAATTGTACAGATATGAATATATTGCCTGAATTTTTACAGAATGAGTTCAAAAGTGTCACCAGTACCCACACTAAGACATGAGATGTTAAAAGCATCTCCAAAGAACCCTTGCCCCCCATCACTACACCCATCACCCAAAGGTAACCACTAGCCTGTCTTCTATCAGCGTCGATTAGTTTTGCCTTTTTAAAAATTGTATGCAAGTGGAACCATGCCATAGGTCGTCTGTTGTGCAGTTTCCTTTGCTCATGGAAACAGTAAAGAAATTGTTTCCTATTGTTGCATGTCACAGTAACCCATTTCTTTGCAGTATAGTAGTGTAACTACTATACATGTGTGTGTGTGTGTGTGTGTGTGTGTGTGTGTGTATAGAGAGAGAGAGAGTGAAACTACCAGTTTCTCCATTCTACAGATGATGGCTGTTTATGTGTTTTGCAGTTTGAAGCTGTTATGAAAGTTCTTGTACATATCTTTCTGTGAGTAGTTGTCTATCTTTCTGTTGCACACATGCCTAGAGATGGGATTGCTGTGTCACAGTACAGCTCAGCTGGTATTAGGTTTCTCAAAGTAGTTGCATTTGCTTATGTTTTCATCAGCGATACATGAGAGTTGCACCTGGTGCACACTCTCCCAGTTCTGTGTGTCTTAAACCGCAGCTCTTTTCTCTGGTTATGTGGTGCTAAGTGGGGTCCCCGTTTGCATTTCTTTGACAGGCACTATCATTGAGTACCTGTTTTCATTTATTGTGTTTTTTTCTCTCATTGAGTCATAGGAACACTTTATATAACCTTTGTAGATCTGTATATTACACAAACCTCTTTCTCTGTGGTTTGCCCTTTGGTCTTCGAAATGTTACCTTTTAATAAATAGAAGTTACTACTTTTAATATAATTCAACTGATAAATCTGTTCAAGTTTCAAATCCTATTTATGCCATACTTAGTCCTGTGAAATTTGAGAGGTAGAATACACAAACACCTAGACAGTAAAATATAAAAAGTTTAAAGCCTGGGAAATCAGAATTAGAAGAAGATATAGACCTGGGCGATAATAACAAATAAACGATGTAATTCTAGGAATGTTCTAATTGAGCAATAAATGTTACTTAAAGATTCTAAGTCAAAACTCAAATGGAAACACAGTTCCTTATTTAGTGCTCATTACCCGGGAGTTCTTCAGTTGGTTCGTCTATCAAAGCAACAGGTGTAGAGGGCACTGGGTGGGCTGTGAGGCCTGTTTTTGGTAATTGGTAATTAGCGTATGAAAGCACTAATAGGGATGTCTTCCTTTACAGGTTATCCAACAATAGTTATGACCTCCCGGTTACGTGCGCTGGGTGGAAGAATTAATAACATACGCACCTCTGAATTACCCAAAGAGAAAGCTCGATCCGAAGTCGTCTGCAGCATACGCTTTTTAGATGGGTTGGTACAGACCTTTAAAGTTAATGTAAGTTCCTCCACAGTTTTTTCTTGATTAATGTTCTTAAGAAACAGTTTTCATCTCTTGCCTTACCACATGAAGAAAAAAAAACATTAAAATGAAAGCTTGAGATTCTAGATTTTGTATGTTGAGATTAGACCTTGCCTCCCTTTTGCCTCCCAGCCCCTTCTTAGCGATGCGAGTGATGTGCTTCTCAGATGTCGCTGTTTCGGCAGTGTCTCTGTCCTGAGGCGCAGCCACTGCTTGGGTGATGGGGCTCTTTATGTGTTTTATTAGAGCCCATGTCATACTACATTTAAAAAAATAGTTATAATCATTAGATTACCTGTTGGCCACTGCATGTGAGCGCCTGCAGACAGGGAGGTTATCCTAGCACAGGGCTGGCACACAGCAGGTGCTTGTTAAATGTATGAGTGGGTGGCTCAGGATGGAAGGGATCATGGAGATCCTGGCTTTTCCCACTTAGAGCCCTGGCAGAGCTAGGCCTGGGAACATGGTGTGCGAACTCCAGGCCAGCAGCAATCAGGAGCTGGGACAATTGTGGCCCCTGCTGGCCATCTACTCAGGTCACCTCTGGGGTTTGTGACCTTTGCCTGTCTCTCTTGTCCTGCCAGGGCCAGAGGGGTCCAGCCTTACCCTGAGCCAGCTGCCAGCATCTGTTGCAGCCTGGAAAGTCCAGTTTGCAAGGAAAGGTACCAGAAGAAACAGAGATGAGAGAACAATTTAGAGAATAAGAAATGCTTCAAGAATTTAAAGCGTAACCAAAAAGTGATCCCTGCATCTTCTACCTCACCTACTTTTTGCCTCCTGCAGACCGCACCCCCCACTTCCGTCACTATGGGAGGTGATAAGTGGGGATATGGTTTGATAGATATGATCTGGGAAGGCTTCATTAGTAAGATGAGAAATTCAGGTGGGTGTCTGGAGGAAGTACATCTTAGGAAGAAGAACAGCAGTGCAAAGTCCCTGTGGCCAGAACCAGAGTACTATGGCTGCAGAACAATGTAGCAGCTGCTATGTCCAGAATGGAAGGAGCAAGAGAAAATGCAGCAGGAGATAGGCTCCAAGAGATAGCAGACATGGGGATGGGGGATCGTGTAGAACCTCATGGGTCTTTTGGGGGGTATTGGCTATTGCACAGTGTGAGGCGGAAAGCACTGAACAGAGACCTGACCTGACCTGACTCAGGTGTAGCTCTGGATGTTCTGTTGGCAGTAGCCTGGGAGGGAAAGGACCAGGGACTGTTATAACCATCCAGAAGAAATGCTGCTGATGGGGCAGGGTGGCTGTGCGGAGGTGGACCTGAAAATGCTTCGGAGGTGGAGCCTATAGGATTTGCAGATCATGGGTATTTGGGCTGTGAAAGGATGAGCGGCCTCGAGGTGGTTCTGGGGATTTTTGCCTGAGCAGTCTGACTAGACATGCAGTTTGTAGAATTGGGAGATCGTGAGAAGGGTGGGTTTGGGAAACAACCAGATTCGTGATAGATGTGCAGTTTGAGAAGCCAGTTACTCAGGTCTGCAGAAATGTAGAAATAGTAGTAGGTGAACAGATCAGGAGTTTGGGACATGAGCCCAGGCCAGGGATAGCAATGTGGGTGTCACAGGGCGGGGATGGGGAAACAAGATGAGCTCAGCCGAGCAGTACGGAGACGGAGATGGGGATGAGACTTGATACTGAGAGGTCGCAAAATGAGGGGTAGGCACCAAAGGAGACTGAGCAAGAGGCAGGAGGACAGTGTCGGGGAAGAAGGACAAACGATGTCACCGGAAGGAGGAGCCGTTGGCCAGGTGTGGGTGAGCGCGGAAGGCAAGCACCAGCCCACAGGGGAGATCACGGGCAGCATGGGAATGGCGCCTCCCAGTGAGCACCCAGAACTTCACTGTTCTCATCATCCCGTGCCACCCTGTTTCCAGCAGCGGCTGCTGGCTCAGAGCTGACTTGAACTTGAGGATTTGAGGGCCTGGTTGCAACTTGGAGTGTCCCTCAAGTTTTTATTTTCCTACTTGTAGGGACCACTCGAACAGTCTTATGCACCTCTGTAGCCTGGACCGTCTTTGAGCAAGACCAGGCGTCATCAGGGATCCTGACTTGGGCATCATTCGTTCCTGCCCTAGCCCAGGAGTCAAGCAGGACTGGCGGTCAGCTGGGATGGCTGAGGTGACCTCCTGTGGGATGGGAGCCAGGCCTCTTCCTGTTACGGCTATGTCTTAGATTATATTTCAGTTTCTTTTGAGAACAGAGTGAACTTTGCAGGAGTTGAGACACAAATGTTTGAATCCAGCACTTGAGAAGTGAGAGAAGTAGTGTAGTGGAAACACTTGGGCTTTCACACGGGACGCACAGACTGAGCCAGGCTGATGGGGTGAGGCGTGGAGTGCCGTATTTGCTCTTGGCAAGGGGGATGCCCATGGCTGCTTTGCAGAGTTGCCCTAAGATGGAAGGTCATGTGAGGAAAGTGCACATGGTATTATAGCTGGCTCGTTGTAGATATTTAATAAATAATTATATATACTAATATATAGCAAATGCAGTATAAATTCATATAGAATAATAATTCCAATAAGAGAAGCAATAGCTTTGGATATGTTAAGAGTGGTCTCAGGACTTGGTCGTCCTTTCCACCCCCGTTGAGAGTTCTTCTGTTGGGTAGAGTCCTGCGTACAGGAAGCAGTTTGTGCGGGAGCCCTCAGTCTGCAAGAAGGGGTGTGCTCTGGAGATAGGTGTGTCTCCTTTCCCCATCCCTCGGCACTGCTGGCCAGATCCCATGGGCCTGGAGGGGTCTGACAGTTACCTGATTCTCCCAGTGCTGATCACTGACCTATTTTCACTTTCATACTCAAAAAAGAACTATATTTGCCTGTTCTATACCTGTCTATTTCTGACTCATATTGTCCTCAAGTTAAATGGTTTGGTTCAAAGGACCCCTGAGAAGTCTGCCTGTTAAAATAGAATTTGTGATTTCCTGAGTGCACCGTGCAGTTTTTGCCCCCTGCCCCTGCTGTGCCTTTGTTTATGCTGATCCATCAGCTTCAAATGCCTGCACACCTAGAAAGGAGTGACACTCCACCTCATCCTTCCAAATCAGGATCTGGTGGGCCGGGGATTTAGCTTAGTGGTTCGGCTGCCTGCCTTCCAAGCGCGAGGACCCGAGTTCGATTCCCGGTACAAAAAAAAAAAAAACACAAAAAAACAAAAACCAAATCAGGATGAGGTTGAT
>NW_022900948.1:26322795-26373917 GCF_012274545.1 Fukomys damarensis | reverse complement strand
ATTCCCGGTAAAAAAAAAAAAAAAACACAAAAAAACAAAAACCAAATCAGGATCTGGGGTTGCTTCCCTTGGTCTCCAGATAGGGCTGACCAGTTAATTGTGTTGTCCCTCACGTGTCTTGTGCCGTGATGATTCTGAAGCACTGGATGGCATTTGTTACTCTGTGCTACAGTTGCTTCCACGGCCAGGCCAGGAAAGGGCACTTACTGTGGGTCTGTCTGTGCGTACACCACACATGCCCAACAAACACTGTGCAGTCGAGGCCTTTCAGCCCTGCTCTGGAGTGAAGCTGTGCTGAATGTCCCAACCGGCTTCTCACTTCAGGTGACAGAGCGGCAAGACAGATAACCCTGCGTGCTGACACAGGCCAAATCACTCTGAGGATATGTTGAGCGGCATTTGAGTATTTTTAGCTATGAGTTGAGAGTTTTCCTCCCCTAGGCACACTTCTGGATTCCTCCAGGAGTCGGAGCCACACACATCCTGAGAAGCCAGCAGAGACTGACCCGGGATTAGCGTTTGCTGTGGGTAATCCGTGGCTTGGTCATGGTGAGCTTACTGTAATTATAACACGTGAGTTTCTGATTTAGACATTACTTGAGAACCTCTGCTAGAGGGAAGGAAGAAATCTTAGAAAGCCATTCGTCTAAACACATATCTCTTTTTATTCATTAAGTTTATTGGTACATTTTAGGTATACAATATGATGACACCATCAATGGGAATTTGTACTTTTACATGATATGTCTTGGTTTTTATTTTTTTCCCCATTCCGAGGCCCTCTTGTCAACCCTTCCACTCCTCCCTATTTATAAAAACTTTGGTGCTGTTTTTTGCTTTTCTCATATTTATTCCTTTCCATTATGCCTCCCACTTCCCCTTCCCCCTTTGGACCTTGTCTTCCTATTTCAAATTATCTATTACACATTTTGATCCCTATTTACACTTTCAGTTTCTCACACCAAAGACAAGGTAGAAGGTATCACAGTCCCCAACTTGAAACTATACTACAGAGTTACTATGATAAAAACACCATGGTAGTGGCAAAGAAACAGACCTGAGGACTAGTGGAACAGATCAGAAGGTGCAAAAACAACTCCAGACACAGTCAGCCACCTCATCTTTGACAAAGGGGCTAAACACCCTCACTGGAGGAAAGACAGCCTCTTTAATAAATGGTGCTGGAAAAATTGGGTTTTAACTTGCCAAAGATTAAAACTAGACCTGTATCTCTCACCATGCACTAAACTAAAATTGAAATGGATTAAAGATCTAAATATTGAAATAGAAATACTAAACCAGCTGGAAGACAGGTTAGGTAGAACTCTTGAAGTTATTGCTGTGGGAAAAGATTTCATGACCAAAACCTCAGTTGCACATGAACTAGCACAAAGAACCAACAACTGGCATCTCATTTCATTAAAAAGTTTCTGCACTGCAAGAGAAACCACTAATAGTGTGAAGAGACAGCCCACAATATGGGGGAAATAATTTTACCAGCTGTTCTTAGTAGACAAAGGTCTACTAGAATACACACACACACACACACACACACACACACACACAGAGGTCTAGAATATATAAAAAACTTTAACAAAATCAGATCCCCCAAATTTAAAGACCGAATCTAAAATTGCGCATCTAAAATTAACAGACATTTCTCAGACATAGAAGTAGAAACAGCAAATAAACATATAAAAAAATGTTAAACATCACCAGTCATTTGAGAGATGCAGATGAAAACAGTGGCTGAGATTCCACTTCACTCCAAAAAGAATGGCTGCTATCAAATCACCCAAAAACAAATGCCAGTGGGTCTGTGGGGAAAAAGGAAACCTTCTTCTGCTGGTGGGAGTGTGGACTGGTGCAACCACTGTGGAAATCAGTATGGAGTTACCTCAGAGAATTAGGATTAGAGGTTCCATTTGACCCAGCTATCCCTCTGCTGGGTATCTTTCCAAAAGAATTACAAGGATTATACCACAGCGATATATGTGCACCCATGTTTATAGCAGCACAGTTTGTAACTGCTAAAACTTGGAAACAGCTCAGTTGCTTATCAACTGGAGACTGGATAAAGATGTGGTTTGTTTGTTTGTTTATTGGCACCAGGGATTGAACTCGGGTCCTTGCACTTGTGAGGCAGGTGGCAGCACCACTGAGCTACATTCCTGGCCCCAAGATGTGTTTTTTTTATTAAATGGAGTACTACTCAGCCGTAAAGAATGAGAAACTAGAGATTTTGATAGCATAAATGGATGCATATTGAGGCCATACTTTTAAATGAAATAAATAGAACACACATGTGCAAACTCATATCATTTCAAATCATACTGATGTAGTTGTCTTGGCCCTCCTTGCCATAAGTATGGTACAACCTTGTGACTTGACATTATGAACTCTTCTGCTTTGGGAAGAGTGTGTGCATAAAATCTGAATATTTAAACTTTCTTTTGCCTTAACAAAGACACTAATTTTTAATTTATTTTAAAATTATTCCCACTTGATTTATTTTTTCTTCCTAGAAACAAGACACTGGCCAGTCACTTCTGGATATGGCGTATGCCCACCTGGGTGTGACCGAAAAGGAGTATTTTGGTTTGCAACATGGTGAAGACTCAGCCGACTCCCCTGTAAGTGCCAGCCTGTAGAATGTGCTGAATTCTCGCACAGCTTGGTTTTATAGCTTATATTTTCTCACCCAACAGAGATGGCTTGAATCAAGCAAACCCATCAGGAAACAGTTGAAAGGTTGGTGTGATCTTTTAATTTGGGTTGTACATTAGGTGTTTGCAGCTTGTTTCTTTCCTTCCATCATTAGGGTGCCTGTATTGTCTGCTTCCTAGATTCTGGAGGCCCAGGAGACAGGGGTGAGATGATTTCTCCCTGTCTCACTTCTGAGTCAGCAGACCTGCTGCCAGATGAGCCCGCAATGATCCTCACCAGTGTGGGCAAGAAGGGGCTAGGTGAGAGCAGGCAGCTCAGAGCGGAGAAACCCATGTTTCTTTTTAGAAAGAAGAGGAAGAGGAATGATCTTTTTCAGCTGTGTGAGAGCCGGGATAGGAAAGACAGAACTCCCTTACTTTACAGTATCACAGTAACACTCCCTGGAAGTTGAGCCATAGGAGCACCATGTCACAAAAATGAGATTGATCCTTCTAAAACACAGCTTATCCATCACGAGTGATCCCAGAGCACTGGTTAACTCAGGACTACTTAAGCCACATCTCACTGACCCTCTGCCTTGATCTGTTCTCAGTCTAGCTTTCCACCATGCCTGACCTTGGTCCCTTTTATGAACCAACTTGGCCGGTCTGCCAGGCCTCCTCTGTGCCTTCCCTCTGTTCCCTCTGCTGGGATTGCTTTCCCACCCATTTCCCTAGATCTAACTCTTGTCATTCTTCAAGGCTGCTCAGACCCCATCTGTTCTACTGAAGCCATTGGTCCTTCTGCTTTTGCGGTCACTCATTAGTGCCTGCTTCAGGGCTGAACACTCTTGGGCCCATCTCATAGTTACGTACCTTTAGCTTCCTCTCAGAGCTGCAGGTCCCTTGAGATTGGGACTCTTGCCACATACCCCCTTGCATCCCTCATGACCCCTGACACACACGAGGTGGCCAGTGAATGGGAGAGGGATGAAAGGTAGGTGGCTTTGTACATGCACATGACCCCACACACACTCACACCTATACCCCCACCCCCAGGTGGGAAGGCATTGACACAGGCAGCCATGGCTCTTCTCCCAGTGCTGCAGTCACCTGGAGCTGAGTCCTCAGAGTTCTGATCCTCCCATGGCTTATGTCTTTCAGGAGCACCCCGGGGAGTCACAGAGCCTCTTACAAATAAACACCTGCCAGTGTGAATGCACAAGAATGAGCGCACACGCGGCATGGATAGGTGTTATTATTCATTCTGTCTCTAACTCATTTCTTCTGCAAGAATTTCTAAGATCTCAGACTGGCAAGGCACTAGACCAAGCTCTAGAAATGCAGCCCCAATCAGCCAAGTGTGAAAAGAGACAAGAGGAATAGGAGGAGAATGTTTATGACAGTGCTGAGCATGAGATAGGATGCTGTGAGTGCCCAGAGGTGGGTGAGAAAGACAAAGAGGCCATGCCCAAGACAGAATTGACAAGTTAGACGATGGGGGCGGGGTGCTTCCAGGGGAATGGAGGGATTCTACTATCGCCTGAGTTGCAGGTAGTGAGCCTGCAGACAGAGTTACACCACCCCCCGCGGGAACTCAGGCATTGTACAGATGCATTAGATGTACACCCACCGTTAGAGACACTGTGAACCGCAGCCAGAGGTGAAAATGGAAGGTACTGAAGAGATGGGTGGGTAGAGCCTTGAATGAGCCAGAGTAGAGGAAGAGCAGCAGGGTCAGCGAGGGGAGCAGGCTCAAGAAGGACTTGAGCTTCAGAGTTCTGAAGAAAAGTAAGAAAGTGCTAAGCACATAGAGGAGACTGGTGCAGAATGATCACAGGATCTTAGCAACACAGTCTGATTTTTTGTTGCCATATCTATCAGAGGAAACAGATGAATTTTATCCACACAAATGAATTGACTCCTGGTGTTGATGCATAAAGCCATATTTGAATATTTTCATTGTGTGATATTCAGTAACATAGTAATCATTTAATATGCTCTGCATTTAAAACCTGAAATGTTTTCCAATATAGAATAATTTTGAAATGTCTCAGCAGAATCAGAATCCTCAGGGCTCTAATTCTGGCCTTGCCTCTAGCTGTGACCTGCGGCAAGTCACTTACATCTCTAAGCCTGTTGTTGCCGCATTTGTAAAACAAGATCTGGGACAGCAGCTTAGCATAGGCATGGTGTTGTTTAAATTATAGAATGTGCATGAAAGTGTTTGAAAAGTATAAATTGTTATTTTAATATAAGCCTTATTTATCTGGGACTTTTGTGTAATATGCTGATTTAAAGACTTAGAAAATTTCTACTACAGATAAGCACAGCCCTATGTTAAATGTGTAATGAGAGGAAGATGATAGGGTAGTCTATGCTGATACTGCGTGAATATTTTTTGCAGATTTGGAAATTTCTGAAACAGTTAATTTATGTACTCCTTATTTGAAATTAGCCCTTTTGTAATGGGAAAAGCTACAAAAATACATCACTTCAGTGAAAATATACCACTTGTAAGAGAGTAACAGCTTACATACATTGACTTTTTAAAGAGAAAACTTAATTTGTCTTTGAAAAATGTTGTAGGAGGTTTCCCCTGTTCCCTGCATTTTCGAGTAAGATTTTTTATACCTGATCCCAACACACTGCAGCAAGAACAAACCAGGTAATAACATTTTCTTAAAGTTTTCTATTTAGTAAATAAAAATAAGTAACCACTAAAAATGTACTTTTCATTTTATAACTATGCCAGATAACTTCATTTGGGTATGACTGCACCAACAGTCATGAGCCAAGTAAGAATACAAGTACATATATTGAAATTTTAGTTGGTGGATCAGTTTTAAATCTTGGGCCTGCTTCTCTCACCTCCAGACTTGTCTCCAGCATGCTGGCACTCACCCCTCTCTCGCTTCACCTCCGTGTTGATGAGCAATGTGCTCAAAGGATGAAAAAATTATCGTCCAGTAATGCAGGCTGAATTTAGAAAGCATATTTGGAGAGCAGGCCATCCATACGTCACATAGCGCAGTACCCTTGCAGGCCTGGATGGCCCTTGAGGATGACAAGACCAGCAGTAGTCAGGACTTCTTATCAGATCCCCCGTTTGCAGGAGCTAGGACAGAGAACAAGCTGGACCCAGTTTATCTGCTGGTAAATCAGCAGGTGCAGGAAATAACGTGAACCAGATAAGGGAAGGAGGGCCTGGTAGGAGCTGTTTACCCTGCAGGGCTCAGAGGCTGTGCCGGCTCAGGTTGGTCTCAGCAAGTGGGTTTTCTGGGTGGGGACCACAGTGCTTAGAATGGGAGTGGGTGGTACAGGAAAGCTATTGCAGCTGGAACTCAGACTGTGCCAACAACCTTTTCTGTCTTTATTATCCATCCATTTATTATTCTTAGGAGGGAACCTATTTTACCACAAAAAAGCAATGGATGTTCAGAATTGTGGAATTCTGTTCTACGCTTATTGTGGCCATATGACCATCACCAGAGAGGCAGCATGAATTCAGACATGAAGTGCTATCTTGTTTTTCCTTTAACTTGTTAGTATGTTTAAAAGCCGGATATTAGCCTATCACTGTATTTTTTTTTTTTTTTTTGCCTTCTTTGTGCACCTCTTCCTCCACCATCTCAGACATTAAGGATTGGGCTGTGTTTACCATTATGTTACATTTTAAGCCAATGTAAACAAGGTCCGTGTGACTCATCGGGTTACCACCAGGAAGTACACACTGCTCTCGTTTTTTCCTCCACAATTCTTTACCTTGGTAGACTGGGAACAGTGTAGAAATGCTCAACCCAGCAGGTCATTTCATAAGCTGATGAATACAGAGTTGGTGCCAAATTTTATGAGAATGTGTTTTAAATAACCCTACCAAGGCTTCCTCAGACCAATACTAGGCAACAGATTCTGCGTGAGGGATACTTTGTAATGAGATGAAGAATCAGGTGAGGCCAGGTATGTCTGTGGTCCCATCTGCTGGAGAGGTAGAGAGATAAGGTAGGAGGATCAACACTAGCCTAGACGGCATACTCCCATCTCCACAAACATTACACAAAGAATTCTGTGTGTGTTCATTATGTATGTTTGTGATTATGTGTGTACAAATGTATTTTCATATGTATGGGGGGGGTTCTAGCCAGAGAGTTAAAAAAAACACAGCCCCACAATCAAATATGTGTTTATATATTTTTGTATCATAATGTAGTGCACACACATATTTGTGTGTATATTTCTGAAGACGTTTTATAAAACTATAGGAAACACCAAGAACACTTGAGTTTTTTGTTTCCTTTTTTTTAAAGATGGCCAGTTGTGACTCACTAAATAGATTTTACTACCAGTTGATAGGTTCCAGCCACATGTGTGGGCCGTACTGCCTAAACTGGTGACTGTCCGTCACATGGTCTCCCTGCTGGAAGCGTGGAGCCCCAGGTTCATGCACCCACTGGGCATGTGAGAGTTCACCAGTGACGAAACCCAGAGGAGGAGATGCCAGGTCAGGCTCACCCCGCAGTCCCCTTCCAGTGCCCCTTATGACTGTCGGCTGTCTCCTTCCTTCCTGAGAAGGAAAGATGCTCACTCCTGTCCAGTGGGAGCTGGCGGAATCTTGCTTCTGAGCTTTCCTGTCATTTAAGGGACATCTAAGGAAATGTAGGAGAAATGAAGCTGCTATCTTAGAAAAAGAGAAATTAGATGTACTGGGTCATAACATTATGGGTAGTGGGTGGGACTAGAGAGGCAGCTTTTACTTCAAGATGAGTAATAAATATTCATTCTTACCTAAGACTACCAGAATGAATCATTATGTAAACTGGGGGCTTTGGGTGAAAATGATGTCACTGTAGGTTGACTGAATGGTACAACTAAGTGCACCAGTCTGGCGCAGTGTTGACAGTAGAGGAGACTGTGTGTATGTGGGGCAAAGGACTATCTGTATCTTCCATTCAATTTTGCCACGAACCTAAAATTACTCTTAAAAAATAAAGTCT
The DNA here is from genome assembly GCF_012274545.1 of Fukomys damarensis. Taxonomy (NCBI): domain Eukaryota; kingdom Metazoa; phylum Chordata; class Mammalia; order Rodentia; family Bathyergidae; genus Fukomys; species Fukomys damarensis. Next base: position 26,366,278 of record NW_022900948.1, on the reverse strand, counting down.
GGGCCAGGGATTTAGCTCAGTGGTACTGTGTTTGCCTCACAAGCACAAGGTCCTGAGTTTGATCCCTGGTACCAAAATAAATAAACAAACAGTGTATTTGATAAACAAAATTAACCCTATTTAAAAAACCAAATGTTAGCGTATCTAAAATATTTTTTTTTTTTTTTGCAGTACTGAGGATGAACCCAGGGTCTTCACACTGAGTTATATCCCCAGCCTTTAAAACATTTTTTAAAAGTTTTGAGAGAGGGTCTCTAAGTTGTCTAAAGTAGCCTTGAACCTGTGATCCTCCTACCACAGCCTCCCAGAGTGCTGGGATTACAGGCCTGTACCACCATGCCCAGTCTGTGACTTTATTAAAATTAACTGGCTCAGAGCTAACACCTGTTCGCTTGTTAGGATGGGCAGTGTCCCCATTGTAGAGTAGAATATAGCTTTTGCCTCCTAGGATATGGACTCCAGATTTCTCTTAATGCAGGAAGAGCCACGGAACAACCACTCACATAGCTTTTGTTTGGCTGGTAGGCAACTAGGATGACTAGATTTTTTTCTTGTGCTTGGGCAGTAGTCCACCATTAATTCTCACATGTTTTATGGAGAGGATGTCGTGTTCCAGTACATGAATTACACCCAGGACCTTTGTTTTAAACTACATTCCCCACCCTTTGTTTGTTTGTTTTGTTTTCATTTTTTAGATAAAGTCTCTCTAAGTTGCCCAAACTAAGTTTGAATTTGTAATCCTTCTGCCTCAGCCACCCAGAGTGTTGATATTATAGACTGTGATTGCAGCTTTGTTTTCTCACATCTTTTTTTAAAAACTTATATGAGGGATTTTTTTCCTATATTCCTGGCACATGGTATCTTATTTATTAGGCTCCCACTTTGCAGCCTATCTGAAAGTGAATTTTCTTTTTAAGGATATTTGGTTCCCGAGAGTTAGAGGAGTATACAGATAGTGTTTGTTGGTTTTAAAAGGATCTAGGCAAAGAGTTGTTCATTCCTCCTTTCCTAAAGTTAAGGTCATGGGTGGGGTATGCTGTAAGAAGGGTGATTACTTTTCTGTAGTTAGGTCTTCCAAGTTTGTCTTGTAAATAACTTCTCTTTATCCCAGTTGTTAAATTTTCTTTTTATTATGAGTCTCCACAACTGGTGTTTCTGATAAATTTAAATCATTCTAAGCAGAATTTCATTCACTGGCAGTCTCTAATTAAAATTTAAGCTCCTTCAAGATACCTACATAGTCTCCTACATTCAAGTTACATTCCACAATTCTGATTTCCTTACATGTGGTTTCCTGGGGGTGACTCAGAATCTTTGCTCAGTGCATGACAAGGTAACATTTGGTGAATGGTAATCTCCAGGTTCTGGTTCTCATTTATATCCCTAGGAAAATACACTGATTAGTTGGGCTCTTCAGTGAAAGCCAAGGTTTACCAGTGGATTTTCTGTAACTCTCTCCCTTTTTTTCTCTCAGTAGCATTGTAGCAGGAGAGAACACTTAATTCTAGTTGAATGTCAGCTTGGATAAACATAGAAACAAGCTAGAAAGGACAGATTATGTTCTCCTAGGTAGAAAAGAGATTCCAAAACCAAATGGGCATGAATCAACACACATAGGCAATATCATCTCTCAATATAGTTGTTAATTATAATTATATGATGTATATACTAAGTCTTTTAGTCAATAAATGTATAGTAAGTTGTAGTATACTGGGATTTTTCTCAAGGGTGTCTTAGTTAAAATAAAACATGCTGGCCCCACATATCCTGAGCATTGATTTGCTCAGCTGTTTAAAAAAGAGAGAGAAAGAGATGCTTATACTTACCTGAGTGTCATTAGGAAGCTAAAACCAGGGGAAACTACAAAGTACCATGTACATGGCTCAGAACTGCATATATGATATTGGAATACTGTTTAAAGCATTCACATCTCAAAAAGCCAGCCCCTTAACCTTTGTCAAACTGAGGAGATATGACAGTGATTGGTTGAAATTGCCAAAATGACCTCTCTCCTGCCCTTGTGTACTTTTACCATGTCTGTATTAGATTTCAGGAGGTTTCCCTTTTGTCCTCCTGACAAGTCTGTGGAATGTCTAGTCCTTTTGAATCTGGGTTTTAAAAAAGAGTGGGAGCTAGCAGCCACGTGTCATATGTGTGGTACATCCCTAAATATAAATGTCTCCAGACAGTTCGTAGTCTGCTCAGAGCTGTCGATGGCCTCCTTTTTACCCATCTGTCCCAGGACAGTGGTGCAGCCCTACAGCCTGAGGACCTGTGATGACTGGCTCAAAAAACAGCTCTGGGATTTTGAATTTGCACCGGCTGGTCACTCATAGATCAGTGCACGATGCGTCTTGGAGGTCCTGGCTGGTGTACTGATGTTTATGCTTTTGTTTCAGCACCCACAGTTCCTGGGACACAGGAAAAAACCCAGCTGGGTTTTTGTACCCCAGCCAAGGAGGTATCTTCACAGGCCTCCTTCCTCCTCTTAGCAGCTTCCTGCAGAGGGAACGTGGGTGTGCAAATGCTGGCATAATGTTCAGAACAGTGGCCTGGCAGTGTGTGGGGGCTGCTTGTGTGGAGTGCCTGTGGGCCCTGGTGCCCGGTTAGGAAGACCCAAGCTGGGGACAGGGGTACCCCCTGGCACCAGTACCAGTGGCATCAGTGATTGTAGGCAGGCTGCTTCCACTAGTCCACTCCTGCTCAGCCAGCACTGGTTGAAAACTGCCCCTACCCGTGGAGACTTAGGGTACCAACGTGAGTAGTCATTGTGGATGGGGCAGCCCTGAACGTACACTGTACTGTCTGATACCATTTAAAATATGTGAAGTTATATTTTTATGTATTTTGTTTCTCAGACGTACCAGTCTTGTCCTTCACTCTTCAAAAAAATGTGTTTTTTGCTTATTTTAGTTGCATATGAATTAATGAAAACAATTGTTTCATAGGCACTTGTATTTCTTACAACTGAAGATGGATATCTGTGAAGGAAGGTAATGAGAAATTTGCATTTTTCTTTTCCTGTCAGACTGGCCACATTCCTGGTTTTAATCTAGTGAGCATGTATTTCTGGAAACAATATTAAATCTAAACAAAGACTGGATGTTGAAAAAAGACATTAGGCTTTGAACATCTGCTTTCAACTCAGTCTTGGTTTACAGAAGCTGAGGATTGATAAACTATCTTTCTGGTAAGGACCTGTGAAATGTGAAAGGGAGAGATCCAGAATGTACAATTGGCTTCCTTCAGCAAGGTTTACTCGTCCTAACTCAGGCCTTCTGAGTCCTCCAGTTCCTGTCAGTGAGAGATTTTCTCTGGGAAGGTTCTTCCTCAAAAACAGGCGCATCTGCCTGTGATTCAGCACTTCTTCCATGTCCACACCTTCTCAGTGGTTGAAAAGCATCCAGTGATATCACGGAAAAGGAGGTAAAAGTCCAAGCCTGTGGTCCTGGAGCCTCCTCCAAATCCTTAATATTTTCTTGATTCATGAAAGAAACTGCAACAGGCAGACTGGAAACGACGACATTTCATTTCCCCTCTTTCCTCCTGTTAGAATAGTTCTGTTGAAGAGGGTCATCAGAGACCACTAGTGTGCTACAGACCATGAAGGAGCTGACAGTCTAGTTGGGAAATGAGGCAGGAAGCCAGAAGCATTTAGGCCCAGTGTGGGCACTGGAGACCATGATCAGTGTAGGATTTTAGGAGCTGCTTTGGCTATCATGGGGTGGAAAAGTCTCTCTGGGTTGCTGGTAGGGACCAGCATTGGAGATGTTAGAGAAGTGAGGAGTTGGATTTCCCTGAGCAGTGAGAAGATACACCACCCCATCGTGTGCATGTGGGTGCATGCAGCACACACACAGAAACTGCTGGTAACCACATTTCTGTGGCTTGGAGAAGGCAGAAAGGGCTTTTCATGAAAAATGCAGGCCCATTTTACATCCATGAGGGAGAGTAGAGCAGACTAGTTGAAATTTTTAAAAGCCAGAGAGATATAGCAAGACCACATCTACAGAAATTATGTCAGTGTACACAAAGGAAGGCCAGGGTTTTGATCCAGGTGGGAAGGAAGAAACAGTGATGATGGAGGAAGTGATGCAGACATGCAGGCTGGGATCTGGGGATATAGAAAGGGAGATTTAAGGAAAGAGCATGAGCAAGAAGAAACAAGAGCCTCCTTATGAAGAAAGGATTGCCAGGCCTCTTGACTATTAGCAATCCTAGAATGGTAAACTCCTCATAATGTGGCTCATCCTTCCTCTGTGTGAGAATTATCTTTTCTCTACCCAGGGAGATCCTACTCCTTACTTTCCTACCAACCCCAATTCTGGCTTATCGCAGTAATCCACAAAGGCTTTTCCAGCACATACCTGCAAAAGGAGCTGCTGAAATCATATGGCAACTATAGCGTCCACTGTTCACATTCAGCCTTTGAGCCTATTCTTGATCATCTCCAGAGATGAGAGTGATCAGAAATGAGGATGAGGCAGCCTTCTTACATTTTTAGATAACTCCAGGTTGAAATTCCCCACTGCTCTCCTGGGTCTTAGCTGCCCTATACAGCCATAGAAACTTGTTCTGTCCCTCTCTTCTACACACTTTTATTTTTTCTGCAAATGTTTTGCAAATAACTGTTGATAGCAAGGTACTAAGCTGTGCTGGTCTAGTAAGGCAGGAAAGAGCTCAGGAGCTTTCACTTTTAATCTCACTCTCCAAGTAGAGAAATTGGTTATCTGTGTGAATCAGTGGAAGTGTTTTGAGGACTTTAGATTTCTTGCATTCCTTGTCAGGTCTGCAGATGGCCCTGACCACCTCTCTTGAGGAGAGGATCTTTGCTACCAAATGTTTTCCAGGTCTGTATAAGGCCATTTGTGGCCAGGGATGTTTGGACCGGCTTGTTGGAATATGGCATTTCTCTAGGATGTCGAGTCCCCTGGCTTGTTGAAACCATCACTGGTGTCCTCCTTGCCCAGAGGAGTGATCCAGGCCCAACTCTTCACTCAGCTCATGGGAACCCTGAAGCCTAGAGAGGAAGAACTCTCTAGGCGTGTGTGGAAAATGGAGAGGAGAAAGCAGGCTTCTGGTGTTCTGTAGTATGTACTTTGAACATCATTCTTTGGAAATGTTTTTTGTTTTGAATTTGTAGGATTGTTCTTTCCATTCTGACTGAGCCTCTTTAGCCTCTTTCTAAGGTGTCCTCCAGGTCTCTCTGTCACCCGCTCTCCCTCTAGCAGGGACACTGGCTAGATGTTGAGGCCATCTTGGTAGAAGAGCAAATGGCTGATATTCATCACGTTTCTGCCTGTTTTCCTGTGAGATCTCCAGGGGAATGATAAATGATCTGTAGACCTAGAGAAACATTCACAGGTTCCAGCAGGAATACAGTTACATGAGGGAAAATAGGACGCCTAAAGGGATGTTGACTTCGTACATAGCTTTAGGATCAGCAAACAGTGCAGTGGACAGGAAGGGGAACTCTGGAGGGCCAACCAGATGAGTTAGAGAAGAGACAAGTCACATCTTGGGAACTCCATGGGCTGCCATGGAAGCTGCATTTTTTTTCCCCACTTTCAAACTGGATTCTGGGAAAGTACTTTTAAAATCTCCTTATCTCCCAGTGTTAATGTTAAGCATGTCCTCCTTTTCCTAGCCCATTCTACCCAACAGGGATCCTTGTTCCTACTCTGCTGGCAGAGCTCCTGGGAAGAACAGAAAGTCCAGGGAGAAAAGAGCATTCAGAGGATTTGAAATCTGACTTAGGACAGGTGGAGTCATTGGCAGAAATGGGGTGTTTAGGAGGAAATTAGAAAATCTGCCCCAACTCTTTGGATTTATGGTAAATGATAGAAGAGTGAGAGAGGCAGACAGATGGGTGAACCCTGCAGCTCTTCAGGAGGGTAAATACATGTAAGTAAGAATCTTAAGTAGTTACAGTCAGTTGAATTAAGGAATTGTGAGTGTTAAAATTCAATATACTTTCTTACTTTTCTCTTTTAAGAGGATGTCACTATTCCACAAAGAGGGTAATTGAGAGTTACAAAGTCCCTAGGACTCAGGAATGTAGTTAGAGAAACCTGCACAGTCTCAAGTCTTTACTAGAAGGATTAGAATACTGCCCATTGATGTAAGAATCTGGTTTACTTTGTTTCAGATATAGGGGCCTTACCTTTCTTGACCAGTCAAATACTGGCTAATATTAGACCCTTAGCTTCATGATATTTGGGATGTATATTATTTTAAATATGAAAAAGTTATTTTTTAAGATCCTTAGTGTGTTACATTTGCTTCATTATATGAGATTGGTTTGTATGATAGAGTAGTTTTTCTTACAATTCATGTTGTTCCTTGATGGCTGCGAAGAAAAGAAAGACTTGTGTTACCTATGATCTGTAGATTCTCAGGCTCTTACTGGTTCTTGTGACTTTGCTAATGTGTTTCTCATGACAGGTTAACCTGCCCTCTGAATTCAGCTGTGGTTCTGGCTTCCTATGCAGTACAATGTAAGTCACAAAGGGAGTATTTTCATGGGTGAACAGATCATTCTGACTAATGTATTGAGAAAGCCACTTGCTTTTCTACTGACCAACTCCCTCTTTTTCCAGGAATCTTGTGTGGGTAGCATATCTCTGGCTGCCCAGATAGCCCCACTTTTGCCCTGATTTACTCTGCCAGCTTGAGGATATTGGGTTAAGGAAAGTAGCTCAGAGGACAGGACTGGATGAGCTCTGCTGTGGCTTTCTCTCCTAAGGGAATCCACAGAACAGTAGGCAACTATCACACATGGCATTTTCCAGAGCCTTTGCCCAGGTATTTGGATTTGATCTCCATACAAACCCTCCTGGGACAATATTTATATTGGTCACCTCTTATAAACATGGAAACTGAGACACAGCTAAGTTAAAGCATTTGCTGGAAGTGACTCCTGTTGCTTAATGCCTGCTAAAACACTCCTGAGATCATATGAATTTATTTTTAGAATTTCACTATAGCTAATGGATTATATGCTGGTCTATTAACAGCATTATCCAATAGAAATGTATTGTGAGAGCTGCATATGTAATTCTGTTTTCTAGTACCCACATTACAGAAGGTAAAATGAAATAGCTTAGATTAATTTTTAATGATTTGTTTAGCCCAGTGTATTTAAAATACTATTTGAATATATAATCAATGTAAAAATATTAATGAAATATTTAACATTTTTTTTCATACTAAGACTTTGAAAGTCAGTCTGGATTTTACACTTATACCACATTTCCATTTGGAATGGCTACATGTGGCTAATGGCTACCACGTTGGATAGAAAGTCTAGATGGAATTTTTCATTAAGGGTGGTTTGAACTAGATTTGAAGTTTACCTGTCCAGTTAGTTATATATTCCATGCAGGTTCTGTGGTAGATGCTGGTTGTGTACAGTAAAAAGGGTATATTGTTACTAGTAATTAAAACAAAAAGAATGCATGTCAGATGGAAGACAAATGGAATATCGTTTCATAGTTAGCTGTGCGATGCTAATTTATCAACACTGTGTAACTGTGTCACAGCTCAAAGCTTAAGAAACCCCCTGTACCTTCCCATACGCCCAACCCCATCCTGGCCTGTTAGCCCCTTCAATTGAGTGCTCGGTAGGCAGTTCAGGACAAAAAGAACAGGTGTTGGGGGTGGAAGTACTTGCCCTCTTCTCATCTCAAAGGAAGCAAAATAGAAAAAAAGGGTATCAGGGGGTGTACTAAGGTGACTCCAAGGCTGCTTCGTCCTCTGGCAGCAAGGAACAGAAACAAGAGAAAAGAGCCAGGTAGCTGGACCTTCAGCTTACCTGCCCACCACCTGTGTGGATCCAGGAAGTGGGACAAAGAGGTTGTCAGGAATGCGTGCATGACTACACAGTGAGCCTGAGTAGACAGGACCCGTGTTACCCCATCATCTCACCTGCACTTTCTCCTCCCCGGTGAGAAACTCAGATTCCCAGGTTTGAAGGTTCTCATCTCCCTATCGTACACCTGGAACAGACCTGGCCGTGTTGCATCCATGTGGAAAATGGCATAGTCACCAGTCAGCCTGTGCTTTGTGGACCTCTAGACCTCTGCCTGGTGGATCAGCTGGAGACTGAGCTCTTCCAGATCACAGAGCACGTGGGGTGTTCATAGCTAAAGCTTTGGGTTTCAGAGGCAGAAACTGTAGAAAGAAGACAGTCTCACTCTGTTTAAATGGCCTTTTCCATTGGCCACTTATGTAGTATTACTTCTTTGAAGCCCAAGTTTCTCACTGTAAAAAGGTGGCAGCAGTGAATTATGACAGCTTGCGACACAGCCACTTGATTTAAATTAAGTAATACCCTGACCATAACCAGATGCAAAAATAACATGCTACTAAAAATTCTTGATTGTTGGACCTTCCGTCTCGGAGTCCGCGTGAGCATGCATTGAAGCCGTGTCTCCTGGGTCTTGGCTCTTCCACTTACACCTGCACGGCCCTGAGCGCTCAGTTTGCTCACCTCTCTGTCAAGGGGGGATATAACAGTGTGTGCGCCACAGAGTTGTGTGACGGTAAAACAAATGACTGTCTGTGAAACTCTTAGAATGGCGCTTGGTGCGTGGCAAGTGTTAGCTCTTAGTGCATTTTCATGTGTACCCTAAGGGAGGTGTCTAGAAAATGTCATATTGTGAATAATAAACTGTTTAGGAAGCGTATTTAAAACAGTCCGTCCAAGTTCCTATAGTCAGATCTCTGCAAAAGACTGCTAAAATGGCTAAGACAGTTATTAGCACCTAAAATGCAAACTAGCGTCAATGGAAATATTAGCATTATCAATATATTGGTATAATCCTGGTTTATCAAGCTGTTTCAAGTACAAGCTTTTTATAGTCCCCCACTGTCAGTAAATAAATGTATACATTTGCGTACTTCGATGCATATGTTCTATAAGATTAATTCTCGGATACAAAATTCCTGGATCAAAAACTAATTTGGATTTTTTTTTTCTTTTGGTACCGGGGGTCGAACTCAGGTCCTTTTGCTTGTGAGGCAGGCAGCAGCACCACTGAGCTCTATGCCCACACCTAATTTGGATATTTTATCTGATAAGCTTTGCTCCGTTTTCCTGAGATGGATGTTTAATACTTGAATCCTACAGGGATCTGCTAACCAAAAGCACATTTTCTCATTACATAAAAAAATATATAATCTTTAGGTAAAGTAGCCAAAAAGACGTGATGGCGAAAGATTGCCCATGGCTTGTCAAAGGTTTATGAGACAAAAAGAATAAGGTTTTGGGGAATGTGTGTGAATTCTGTAATGTTCTCTGAACCAGTGTCACATGGAGGCTCTGCACCAACCTCAGGATGGAGAAAGCTTGATATTCTCCCCAAGGGCTCTACACCTTGGTAGTGGGACAGACAAAGGCCCCATAATATAAGCACAGAGGCTGCACCCCATGCTGTTTGAGGAGAGTCTAGAAAAGCATACTAGGAATGACCACCAATAAGAGCCTCTGAGATCAAGTTGGATTTGGAAGAAGGGAAGATAAAGGATTCCCCAGAAGAACCGTTTGATAGCTTACAATGCCACACTTTGTAAACCTGGGCAGACTCTCACTTTGTTGCATAACATATTATCAGTCAGCCAAAAGAAATCATAAAACTTAAAATTCAAGGGACTTTCCACCTGAGTACTTATTTTTTTCTGCTGTAATTAACATTTGCCTGTATTGCTTCCCAGCAATAAGAAATGTATAACTGGGGAATTTGCTGCATAATAGTTAGCAAGCAGACGAGAAGAGTGACTGTGGTCCAAGGTTAAATTTCCAGTTAGCAGCTGAGCAGCAGTGGCAGGTCCATTTTTTCTCAGTTTTCTTCTTTAATGTAGATAAAAACATTGCTTGTTGTTGGCTTATCTTAGGCATCAAGTAGAATGGTATCTTAAAATAAATGTGCAAACCATCCAGTGTTTTACAAATATTTGTGCGGTTTAACTTTGTTTCCCCCTAGTGGTTGGCAAGGAGAGCTTTGCACAGAATAGCTGCTTAAGATGTCAAGGGAAAATCACCGAGCAGAGAGGTTTGTTGGCTATCTGTTAAGTTCAAAACTTTACTTTGCTAAAGAGAAAAGCTTGAAGTTCATGTTTGTGCAATGGCAGCAGGGTTGGAACTGCTAATAGGATGGATTACCAAGTTAGGATCCAGCAGGGTCTTCATGAGCTAACAAACCAACAGCCTTTTGGCTCAAGAAAGTCATTCGCAGCCTTTGATTAGCCTTTGGGGACATCAGCAAATGGCCAGCAGCAGCTCACAGCCTGGCATACAGGGTGGCAGAGTGGTAGGGCACTGACAGGGCTAGGATCCTGTGGGCTCTGGTTTTGACCCTACATAAAAAAGTGGCCCTGGGGTAAGGGTAAGTCCCTACTCCTTAGGGCCTATTTCTTCCCTTTTAACATAAGGAGTTTAAACAGTGATTCTGATTCTTTCCTTTTTGGGTACTGTGTGTCAAGGCATCGCAGTGTTTCCCCATAAGCATACTGTTGTATACTGAATCACACACAAACTTATCTGCCGTACTTGCACTTCCAGAATGCGGCCTAACCTTGACAGAGTCTGCATAGATCATTGGGCTTCCTGCTCTTTCCCCTTCCACACCTGAGCTTTGCCATCAGCATCTCTGAAAGTTCCGAGGATCTGTGTCCCTGAGCCCCTACTGGGTGCCATGAATGTGACCCACTCTCAGCCCCCAAGAGACAGGTTGAGGAGGAAACAGATCCCTCTGTGGTGGTGTGGATTTGAGAGACAAGCAGTGTGAGGGCAGGCAAGGGGAACAAGGCTGAGTAGATGTGGACAGACATGGCTTTGTGAGGAAATTCACCTAAGCAGCCACGTGGCGGGCGCATCTCCTTTCCTTCTGGGATTGGCCATGAGCATCAATGGCTTTCCCCTCACTCGTCCTGGTAACAGAGTTGGAAATCTGTTAAATTGGTGCTCTGAAATTATTATCGTGAGTGTCCTCAAAAGCCTCCTGGCATTGCAGCCAGCCACAGAAAGAAACTGAATAAAACTCTTGGAAAGATCAAAGTTAAAAAATTTTTTTAAAAACCGAAAATCTATTTTTATTGGTCAAGGAAATAGAATATGAGATCAGCTGCCCACCAGAGCACAAGGGAGGGAAGCACATGCAGGCCAGTTGGAAGGAGGCTTACCTCGCATGCAGGAAGCCCAGGGTTCAATCCTCTACCCCACAGGAAAGAACCCCTCCAAGATCAAGACCCTCTCACTCCTATTCTTATACCAATAGAAGAACTGTGTCTTGGAGAAGGGAAGATGATATTCCCCTGGTCCTGCCCAGGGTCCTTTCCCCAGTCCCCTCAGTAGTCTAAACACGAATTGTTTGAGTTCTTGGGGCACTTGTGTATACCTGTGCAGGTTGGGCACTGCACAACTCTCAAGAATACCTGTCATGTCACAGACAGCAACAATTTATGTCCACAGACAGCAGGCACTCAAGGGGATCAAAGAAGAAGTACTGCTTGGTCCTGGAATTAGTTAGAAATCCTCTCATGTTTCTCTTCTTCATTTATCTGCAGGTCCCCCACATGATTCCCCTGACAATCCTAGCATCTCTCCTATCTTTGGACCTCTGATCACATGATAGTTCCCTTTCTTGTACACTTCCCTGAATCCCAGGGAGTGGTTCAGATTGGCATGACCTCCTTTCTACTCCCTATTTTCTTTTTTTTCCAGTGCTTGTGACTTAATCCAGGACCTCACACATGGTAGACAAGCACTTTACCACTGAGCTATACCCTTACCTCTTCTTTATTTTATTTTAAGAAAGGATCTTGCTGAATTGCCCTTCCTGGTCTTAAACTACAAATCCTCCTGCCTCAGCCTCCCAGGGTGCTGGGATTACAGGCCTACACCACAACACCCAGCTCCCTACCCATTGTTTGTAGAGGCAGTTGGTGTGGTGCTGTAGTAACTTGGTGTGCGAAGGAGCCTACACAGTGCCTGGCATTTTTCCTGGTATGTTTTCTCCAGAGGTATGGAACCTGGGTTCCAGCACTGTCTCCATGTCTGCTGGGTGTCCTCAGGGAGTGGTTCATATGCAGTAGTGTTTAGTTCTCAGTGAAGGTTCAGATGAGAAGCTGCAGTCCTGTGGTGGCAGAACATGTGTGAAGAGTGTTTCCAATTAATATTTTCCTTGCAGTGCAGTAGGCGCGTGTAAACGCCAACCATGTTAAAAACAAATAAAGGCAAAACTCATTACAATATTCCCCTCTTTCTGTCTGAACAGCTCATTGTGGAGACTTTAATTCTTCCGTACATCATCCAGGCTATCTTGCGGATAGCCGGTTCATACCAGATCAGAATGATGACTTCTTGACCAAGGTGGAGTCTCTCCATGAGCAGCACAGGTGAGGGGTCTTAGGTGACCTGCTTTGGAAGCACAAGTCACATATTTTCAGACATCGCAGCCCCCTGTGTTTGATGTGGCTTCTCCTTCCTTTTGCTCATGATCCTCTTTCACGATGTCGGGGTGGCTTTTGAACCTTTGAGCTGTGGTGGTGGCGGGCTAATTTGGCATAACTAGCTTTTCTATGAAGTGTAAAATTCAGTAGAACTGAGAGAGCTGGCTGCTGTTTTCCTTTTCAGGGTGTCATTGAAATTGGTTAATTCCTGAAGGAAAGGCCTACTTTGAAATCTGATTGCCCCACAAATTGACCCTACCAGGTAAACTTTTTAGCAGTTTACCACATTTAATAAAGCAAGCCAGTCCTTAAGGTGTTGCTGAGGAAACAGGTAACCGGACAGGCAGTCCAAAGGGCTGTGTGCACCCCTGCACCTCCTGGGTTCAGTTGGTGAAAACTGCTTTCTTTCCACATAGGGAGTACCAGTCTTCTGCAGCTGCCCCAGACAAGCCTTATCTCCAACAACTGTGCCCAGCTCCTGCCTTCTCTTCCCTTTCCCATCTGACTCAAAACTATTGTGACAGCTGTTCAGTTTGTGTCAGATGAGGGCCGCACTAACCCAGAGGCCAGCTCTCCGGGGACTGCTCACTTCTTGGGAAGGCCATAAAAACAAAGGGCAAGCAACCAATGTATCCTCTAAGAAGGCACTGCCAACTCTCTCTCCCAGAATTACTCCTCTGGCAGAAGTCAGTATCCTAAAATAGGACAGGGCCAGTGGTGTTTGAAGTTTGTGCCACTGCAGAAAGAATAGACAAAAGCAGTAAGACCTAAAGATTACCTGTTAATCGAGCGATTTGGAATGACGGGGGTAGGAGCCATGAAAGGTGACAGTCTTCTCCACTGAAGATTGAGAGCCCACTAAGTGGGAACAATTGCTGAGTAAAGAGCAAAGGGGTTCGATGATTTCAAATTCAGTGAACAAGAAGAAAAACCTGTTACACTAAAATTTAGGGGTAGATTGCTTAAGAGAAGTAACATAAAGCATTTTAGTAACCTTAGGGGAATGTGGTCAAATTCTCTCTATATATTTTTTTAATGTTTAAATGTTGGTGTTAGTGTTATTTATTAGGTGTGCTTTGCATCTTGTCTTTTCTTCCACAGTGGGCTAAAGCAATCAGAAGCCGAATCATGCTACATCAACATAGCTCGGACTCTCGACTTCTATGGAGTGGAGCTGCATGGTGGTAGAGTATGTATCCTTGCCGTCTTTCAGTCCAAGATTTAAAAAAAATTTTAAATTGTAAAAGTTTGAAAACTTTGATGATGCTATTTCTTTCCCATTATAAAACACAATGTCTTTTAAAAAGTATTTGGAAAGTTTAACTAATAGTGAATTTTGTTGGTCACTTATCCAGTTGCTTTTTTCACCTTTGGCATTGTGCTTGAAAGACTTTCTTTTTAAGAGGTCAGAGATCTAGAAACTTGTAATTTTTCTAAGACTAAGATAGTATGGCTAAACAGGCAAAAAATGTGTAGAAATCCATTTTTCAAGTGGCAGTTTAGTGAGACAGTGTTTTTATTCTTTAATCTCAAATAGTGCTCATTTTAGAGTTAGTTACTCAGATATGGTAGTTTAACAAAAATGATGCTGGCTAGGCATAGTGACATACATATGTAATCCTGGCTACTTGGGAAGCTGAGGCAGGAGGGTCTTGAGTTCCAGGCCAGGCTGGGTAACTTAGTGAAACACTATCTCAAAAGTTTAAAAAAAAAAAGTCTGGAGATGCAGCTCCTCTATAGAGCATCTCAGTTTGATCCTCAGTACCACCAAAAAAGAAGAAAAAGAAAATGGTGGTATGATTGTGAAAAACAATAAATAGTTAAATTGGTTGTGACTGGTGTATTAGCATTAATATCTGTCCCTGTTTCTAAAAAGACAAGATGCAAAGTATACCTAATAGGTACTGAGAAAATTTCTATGTGACTCTATGTAGTAATACCAGCATAGACTGCTGGTAATGCCACAAGCTACATATTATCATTAGCCCCATTTTACAGATGGATAAGCCCATACTCAGGGACTTGATGGAAGTCACACAGCACTTAAGTGGTAACTTAAGTACACGTGCGGTCCCGCATTGTCTAATTGTGCCTGACCTTCTGCAGTGACCTACCAGCATCTTCTGTCAGTCACTGGCCCTCGTCAGACCCAAAGGGAGCAAACATCATTTGAACACCAAGTACTAGCCTTGTTCCAGGGGCTTTCGTAGGAAGTCATAGAAACCTTGCCCAATTGGTATTCTAATCATTTCCATTTCACAAGTGAAAAACCAAGGCCGTGGAAGTTGAATAAATGTACAGACTTTAAATCTAGATAATGTTTTTGCAGTTCATAGAAACTCTTTCATGTTTGTCTCACTTCAGTATCATAACAGTCCTGTGGTACAGTGTCGGTAATAAAGCAGGAAAAATGTATTGACTCATACAAAATGCCAACTTGAGGATTCCACTGTTTTTATTCCATTTGCAAATATTTGCTCTCCGGTAGAATGCTTTAGAGAACCTTAATATACAACAGTGAAATGAGACTTTGTGCCTGCCTGAGTTGATCTGTGCCTTCTCCGCCTTCAGGACTGTCGGTGAAATGGCCCTCCAGGGGTCAGGGGATTAGCTGGCTAGTAGAGATTAGCAAATCATAGAATTAGTAGGCTTGAGACCCAGTCCTTGGCCCATGAAACCGTTCGTTTATACCCATATTCACCCAGTTTTTGTTTCATTTGCTGATTTGTTCTTTCCTTGTACTATGATTGCAGGTGTCATGTTTAAAGGCAGCCCTGTTTTGCACTGTGCCAATCTGGCTTTGCTTTAAGCACATGATTTCAGTTGGGTTCCTGTCATGGATCTCTGTGGACTTCCTCCCATGTCAACACTTTCCCCATCCAGTTTCTCTAACTTCCCTTGTTCGTATTGCTGCTCATAAATGGTTAGTCCCACAGCAACAGGGAACGAACATTTATTGTTCCACCTACACACTAGACCCTATTCTAGAAACTCCATATACCAAGCTCTGATCTAGATTCTTATAGTCTCTTAATTTCAGCCTGATAACCCTTCAGTATAGGTTCTATAATCTTTACTTTGCGAAAAGAAAAAACTTGAGGCTCTTCTGATCCCAGAGCTACATAAGTTGATAAGTGGCAGACCAAAGGCTCACAGTTGTAACTAGCTCAAACTCAGTCCCTTTGTAAGTGCAAGCATCTGACTGTAAAACAGAAATGTATGTGACTCAAGGAAAGAACTGATTTATTTTTAAATTTTATTTGCTTATACTTAAGTGGATTTAAAAGCCTGTGTCTTCAGTGTCTACAGCAATGCCTAGCATATAGACTCTTAGTAAATAGTAGGCATAGTGCAACAGTTACCTCTTAATTGAATTTAAGGTCAGTTCTGTACTTGTGATTTTTCATCCTCATATCATAATAGCTACAGCCTTTTCAGTAATGGAAGTTGAGGTTTGTACAAAGCTATGCAGGGAAGAGGCCTTTCTGATTTTAATATGGCTATCAGGTGCTAAGTGTTGAGTGTTTAAAACTCAGTGTCTATTTACTGATTTTTGTAGAATGCGTGGGTTATCTGGCAACTTTCTAAACCAGGTTTTCTGACAGGCTTTGTGTGTGTGTGCATGCATGTGTGTTTGTGTGTGTGATCCCAGGATCACACGGTATATGTGTTCAGTTTAGAAGAATATAGTGCTGAGTACTTGGATTTAAGTTGCTGTTAACTGAAGACTTCTGCCTGTGTTCAGTAACACTTTCCTCTTTGGAACTTATACATGATGCTATTTATAAAAGCAAGGGTGTTTTAAAGTTACCAGAGGGCATAGACCTGACTGTAACACACTCTGAATATGAGATTTTCCTTTTTACAGGATCTGCACAATTTAGATCTAATGATTGGAATTGCTTCTGCGGGCATTGCTGTATACCGAAAATACATTTGCACAAGTTTCTATCCTTGGTGAGTGCAAACAGTTCTAATTATTGTCTGAATCATGCTTTAAAAATATGCTGAACAAGAATAATGTTACCTCTAATTTTAAATTTTTGTTTCTAAAGAAGAAATAGAAATCCCCTCACCCAAAGTTTTGACCTCTGACCTTTAGTACTTGGGAAAATTTGTTTTTTTTTTATTAACATTCCCTCCTGCAGTTGCCCTTTGGTTTGGGATACTCCTTGGAAACATGGTAGATAAAAAGCATGAAGTAGGTCTTGGAGACAAGGGTGAAGACCCTGGCTTTAACCTCCTTTTGCAGAACTTTTCTCAAGGGAAACACTCACTACCAAAATAAACCAGCTTTCATGCAGAGTGGGGGTAGGGCAGATTCACCCGGGTGGCTGAAGAGAATGAACATTGCAGGCAGCAGAGAGGCAGAAACATCATAAAGAAAAGGGGCTGCAAGGCAGGATGTTAGGGTGAAGGAGTAGGAGAGTGGGGAACCAGATGAGTGTCATGCTGAATTTGATGCTTAGGTCTGCATCTGTTCCTTGAATTGACCGTGTGGACCCTCATAAATTGGGATTTAAAGGTGTTCATCACAGCCTTATTCATAACAGGAAAAAGCCCTATAAGTAAACTTAGTCATAGAGGTAAAAATCATCATAGCAGCTATCATTAGGGAATACTTGTGGTGTCTAGGTCACATTACTACATATTTTATTTGATTTATCTCATTTAAACCTGTAAAAGGCATATTTATTATCATTAGTTTCAGAGGAGGAAACTGAGGAACGAAGAGGGTCAGTAAGAACTTATGCGTAATCACAGGCTAATGATCAGTGTGGTCGAAATCCACAACTAGAGTCAAGCTCTGGTGCCTGTACTCTTATTCCATTACTAAGAATTGTATTTGTGGGGTAACACTTAAATAGGATGCAGACATAGAGGCACTGATGTTTTTCAATTAATTTGACAATATATCTGTCTTCCAAAATAAACACCTCAGAGCCCTATTCCACTTCTGAATAAAGTCAATATACAGACAACAGGATCTCTTCTCCCTTGTTCTTTTCCCTGGTATCATGACAGGCCCTGCAGGAAGCAGGACACCTCAGCTGCTGCATGGCCTGAGCAGCTCTCTGGCCTCTCAGGATCACACAGTGGGCACAGGGCTCATTTCCCTCCACAAGGCCCTCTGGGTCCTGGGGGCTTCCTGCAGATGCTATGGGCTGGAAGGCACCTGGGCTCAGCTCTGTCTGTAGTTGAGCCCCCTCAGCCCCACAACCAGGCCCCAGACCATCACATATCAAGAAAGATGTGAATCCTATAAGGACACTTCAAAGGGAAGAGGGCAACTTGGTCCTGAGAAGGAGGTTTGTAAACAGCGGCCTTTTGGGCAAAACCCATAGGACCCGTGACACCCCTTGGCCACTACACCCATCTGCAGGCTACCATTCTCTTCCCCACCTTTCAGCTGTAAGTTGGTTCTTTTCCAGGTCTGGCTTTGCCTCTGGTATAAGCCTCAGACCAGTGGGGAGGCCAGCACTGAATGGTGATCTTAGCATAAGCTAGGTGCAGGGTAAGTGGAAGGGCAGGGTGTGCGAAGAAGGACGCTGAGCCCGCACGGGTAAGCCCTAAACGGCACAGGCTTCAATCCGAGGGAATAAACTACAGAGAGAAGGTGTGGGGTGTGGGTTCTAGAGACAAGAGAGTGAGGTGGTGAGTAAAGGAGGTGAGTGGGCCGGGCTGGCATGTGGTGTAAACATGGGGAGTAGCAGGAGAGAGGCCTGGCCACAGGGAGCCTCCCAGGCTACAGGAGCAGAGGCTCCATCATTGGTTCTCTGTGAGATGCTGCGCTGTCATGTGTTCGGCGGGCACACTTGTCAGTGATGCAGCTCTGTGCATCACTGTTTATTTGTTACCCACCTCTCTCCTTAAGTTATGTCCTAGGCAGCAGTGTGCTCTGTCTTGCTCCTTGTCTCCCACAGGCTTGTACAGGCACAGGACTCAGTACACGAAGACACTCTGTACATTGTTTCTTTCTTATGAAAGGGTAGAGGGCAGTAGGGAGCCCCTGGAGGGTCATCAATAATGTTTATACTTCATCAAATTTGCTCTAGGACAGAGAACTATCAAGTACAGCAATTGGGGCCTCCATGGGAAGGAGGGGCAGTGAGCAGGAGCTCTCTGAACCTTCAGTGTCTAACAGGGACCTTGTGTGTAAAGCTGACGAGGCAGCAAGAGGTCCACTGCTTCCCATAGGTTGAGCCAGGTAAAGAATTCAGAAGCTGATAAGTTAGTTCTCCTGACTTCTGCAAAACAGGAGTTCCTTGTGGGGTTCCAGAGACAACAGAACAAGGGGGTGTCTAATCTGATCCAGCTGGGAAATGTTACATGAGTGGGCATTCCCTCTCTGTTCTGGAATGTTCTACTAAAGTCTTAATATGACTCTAGAGAACAGTGGACTTCCTTTATTCCCCCTAAGTGTGCAGAAGAATCTAGTGGGGAAATACACCTCCTTTGCGTGGATTACAGTAGCTTGGTGTAAATCAATGAAATTGACTTAAAAAGTAAACTTGTTAACTAATTTTAATGGAAAGAGCAAGCGCTGAGGGCCTACCATGTGTTGAGCATCATGCTAAGGACTTCCTATACTTAACCCCTCAGATCCCTGCAGAACTTTGCAAGAAAGGCACTGTGATTCCACTGTTCAAACTTCAGAATGAAGGACTAAGAGCATAGGTTTTGGAGTCAGGCTCAGACCTGACTCGGCCTGTTTCCTCATCTGAAAATGAGGTACAGCGTAACAATGTACTTTTCGGGGTTGTAGGAAGACTTTATGGAGAGGATATTTGTAAAGCATTTCATAGTGGCCTGGTGTGTAAAAATATACTCCATTAATGGTGGCTGTGATTCTGAAGTATGCACTTGGTTAAGAGGCTCCTTGGCACTTGGCTGTTAAGTGATGGAGTTTGTGCCGACCCAGGCCTGACTTCCTTCTGCTGCTCCACACTGCCCTCAGCTGTCTTCCCCACGTGTGCTCCAGCTCCCGCAGGCGCCAGTGTCACAGAGGAAGCTTACAGCAAAGATAGCACATGGCCCAGCTTCTTGTTATTTAAAGGCTACGTCACAGTCCAGAGGCCTCGTGTGAGACCAGCTCAGCCGGCTCCTGTGTGCAGCCAAGGCGATGGGGCTGGCAGCATCTCCAAGCGTCCGCAGGCTCCCAGTCACCAGGACCGTGGAGTAGAGGACACAGGCTGATCCCTGATGTCTGTGATTTCTTTGTATTTTGGTTTAGTTTTTGTTTTTTGTTTGTGCTCTTTTATTGTTTACAGGGTGAATATCCTCAAGATTTCTTTCAAAAGGAAAAAATTCTTTATACATCAGCGACAAAAACAGGTGAGTTTCATCCACACTTGCTTTGTTTCTTGTGTTTTGAATTCACTTCGGCTCTTAGTTCTTCAGGGGTTGGAGGTAATTAGCCATCTATAACAGGGATGAAAGAGCACTGCACAGTGTTTTCGGGGTCACCACCACCACCAGTGACAGGGTGTAGAGGGTCCCGCAGTTCCCGTGTAAGTCATGCAGCTCTGATAAGAAAAGGAACTCGCTTCTCAGTCAGAGAGGATCAGTTCAGAACCTGGCTCTTCCCTTACCAGCTGGGCAGATTGCATAATTTCCTCTGCTTGGAGTTTGTTTCCAGAAATTCAGTAAAATTCATTTTGTTCCTCAGGGAACAGTGGGGATTAAATAAAACGGCATGGTCAGAGCACACAGCAGAGCCCATGTAGAGTGGCAAGAAATAGCCACAGGCCACTTCCTTCTCTTGATGTGTTTAATGCATGAATGACTTATATCTGTCTCCCGAGAGGAGTTGTCAGCATTTAGACTCAGTTTACTTTGCCACAGAGGTAGATTCAGAGTGAGGAAGCTGGAGCTCCCACAGCTAATGGAGGTGGCCAGGTTGGAATTTGATCATTAGGAACCCAAGAACTTGCTCTTTCAACACCATACTGTCTTAAGCTGCATATCTGTCACTTACTATCACTATGTCCATTTCCCAGTCTTTCAAGGATTATATGTCCTTGAAATGGCACTGCATCCAGCACTCTGGAAGGCTGAACAAGAATTCCAAGTTTGACCCCAGCCTTGGCAACTTAGCAAGAACCTGTCTCAAAGGGCTGGGGAATGTGGCTCAGTGCAGGGTACTTGGATTCATTCACCAGTACCAAAAAGAAAAGTGGGTCTCCATATAGCAATGAACCCTTAGAAATGAGAACATTAAAACTCAGAGGAAGTCGGCTGGGGATTTAGCTCAGTGGTACCGCCACCTGCCTCGCAAGTGCAAGGTCCCAAGTTCAATCCCTAGTACCAAAACAAAAAAACCTCAGAGCAAGCAAGCTGTACAATCTGGGCCACCTGACTCCCCTAGAGCAGATTCAAGGTAGCACAAAAATGCATAAGAAATCAGAAAACCTAAACCCATGTAAAATGAAAACAAAAACCAGTGATAAAAATGTTCATAATAGTTTTTTGAGGAATATACATACATACACCTTGAAACCATAATGTTAAGTGAAATAAATCAGACACACGCTTAAATATCACCTGGTTTCTCTTATCTGAAAAACCCAAAATATGAATATAGAGTAAAATAAAAAATAGATACTAGGAAATAGGAAGATAGATCTTTTTCAAATGAGAAGGAGATCAAGAGGGGGAAGGAAAGGGGATAAAAAAATTGAGATGTGTTATGTACTTGTACCAGCTCTCTACAAGGAATATAATCATTACTTCAAACATTTACTAATAAAAAATAAAAACTGAAAAAATTCTTATTAAACATTAGCACTAGATTTCACCCCGTGCTCTGTGGGAAGCAAATGGAGAAATCCCCAAAGTTATAAAATTGTTTTTGTCTAGAAGTTGAAAAAAATATTTCTTTAGAAAAAAGATGTTCTCAGACCTAAATTCTAAAAGGATTGTAGGACCGGGTATTTCTCTCAGTGGTTCTGGTGCCTGCCTCGCAGGCACAAGGACCTGAGTTCGATCCCCAGTGCCAAAAAAAAAAAAAGGTGGGGGGTATTGTATTAGATGTTACTCCAGATATACCCAACCTCTAGATGTAAGCAGATTTGAAACAAGAATGCTCGTAAAGGACCACAAGTGATGAGGAGGAGTATTTCTGGTCATCTTTATTGCCACACTTGTAAAGAGATTTAACAGCCCTGCTCTGTAGTATTCCTGTAGCACTTGGGTCATGGCCAAGGCCTGCTTTCTGCTGTCTGTTGCCTCTTATCTCGTTGCCATCAGTGTGAGTACAGTGCTTGCTGGAACTTTCTCCTACATCTTTGCAGTGAAATCATTGTTGTTTTTCCTTGCAGCCTGAATCCAGGGAACATATCGTGGCCTTCAACATGCTAAATTACAGATCTTGCAAAAATTTGTGGAAATCTTGTGTTGAGCACCATACCTTCTTTCAGGCAAAGAAGTTACTACCTCAAGAAAAGAATGTTCTATCTCAGTACTGGACCCTGGGCTCCAGGAACCCCAAAAAGTGAGTATGCTTTAGGGAAAATGTACACATTAAACTGAGATGCCATTGGTCTGGTCACCACTGGGAAGTGGACATCTTTGGCAAAGGAGGGAATGCTGTGGCCCAGGGTTCCTAGACTTTAGGTCCCTGAAACTGTGACTGAGTCCCTCCAGGAGAAACAGTCTGTGCATCCCCAGGTACACCTCACATTTCCAGCATTGGCTTCTGTCCCCTCAACTCTCCTATCCTTGGAGTTCCTGTTAAACAGAGTCACAGCTGCCCCCACACCCTGGCAGCAAAGGACTCTGAGTGTCCTTCTGGTGCCAGCCTTAGGGCTTTCCAGTCTGCTGCCAATAGACCAGCCTCACCCACAGAGCATTAATCTCATAAGATGTTCTATAAAAGCAGAATGAATAGAAATAAAGGTTTCTTGAATCACGTGACATTGGGATGCATTACCTGTAATAATTGTAAAATATTAATAACTGTAGTTGACAGTGACCTAGTATTTACTTTGTACTAAATTATATTTAGTTCTTACAGCTATCATATAAGTACTGTTGTCCGTAGGAATGACATTCAGAATATTTAGTGACGAGTAACTGTAAAAGGAGTTTGTATAAATTTGTATGTGTGATTCATATGTATATTTTTAGATTTTAATTTAGGTTAAAATTTATTTAGACTCTAAAATAACCATAGCATTTATAATTTTGTTTTATTTCTTTGTTCTAAGGCTGCCTTCTGAATATAAGAGGTAGCAGAAATTGTTTATCAAGTTACTCTTAGAATATCTAAAGCATTTGTTGGTTTTTCATGATTGATTTTGTGATTTGTTGTCATCAGTGTGGTTGTTACTAACCAGGCTCATGTCTGACCCATTGTCTGGTGTGTGAAACTGCTTCAGACTGTTCTGTAATAGGAATGGCTTTGCTAGTACATGATAGTCATTAGATAATTTATGGATTCAACAGGTGGCAAATTTCTTTTAGTATGAGTGATGCTGTTTGTGATGCTAATGTTCCCTTTCAGTTTCTGATGAACCAGGAACAAATCTATTTTTGCAGTTTTTAGTTTTTGCGGTACTATCCAGTATTTTGTTGTATTCAGTAGCTATGACTGAATAGGTCATGAGAATTATTTTTGGAGAAGTTTCTAGATAACAGGCATTGTACACTCACGATGACACATGCAAGCCCAAGCTTCCCATGGCCTCTTGGAGGAGAGCTGTGCCCAAACAGCAGCAGCAGCCCACCATCTGCAGTGGCCTCACCTACTGCTACGTCCTGCCAGCCAGGTTTGATGGCCTAAGTAGCGGCCACTTCTATTGGTGTGTCTGTGGGCTCTTGCATGCACTGGGTCATGCATCTTTGAGACTTTGGTGGACAGAATGATGCTTATCCCTCAAGACCTGACATCACTTTCCAGGAGACTCAGGGAACCCAGCTGCCACAGTGGAGGGAGGCAGCAGTTTAGTGGCCCACGCTCCTATGAGATGAAACAGTTTTTGGAGTGTGCCCAGAACCAGGGTGACAGTGAGGTGCTGAGATAGTGCAGACTTGCTGATGATTTGTCTAATCAAGGAGTTCAGATTGAAGACATGGAATACTGGCTGCATGACCAATTTACTTTAGTATAAAAATATAATTGAGAGTAACACTATATGGTGTAAAACCACTAGTCCTCCTCCATTACTAGTGGCAGTGAAAGAGAGCGACCTCACGATAGAAGTTCACCCAGATAGTAGAGAATGGGGGGTGGGCTCATGTTTGTGCAGCCTTTTTAAACCAGCTGTTGTGAGGTTACTGCTTGTTTATTAGTTAAAATGGAGCAATTTCCTTCCAAGTAAGTCTCTTGGAATGCAGTCTTAACTTAGGTTGGGACCTATGCCCCTAGGCCAGATGCAAGGTTACATCCAGTGCACAGCTACCAGGCTCAAACCCTTCCTCTGTGGCTTGAATTTCCATAGCTACAAAACTTCCTTCTCTGTAGCCAGTGCAGGAGGCTGGTTCTAGTCACCACTTGTGGCCTAACAGATGAACCCTAATGGCTTAAAGTACCACCACTCTATTGCATTTTAAGATGTTGTAGGTCCGGAGATCAGGACGGGCTTGTCCAGATGACTCTTCTACTGCATGTATTGACAAGATTTTGTGATATGCATGTGGTGGCTGGACTGGTCTGGAGGGTCCAAGACAGTTTCTCTCTCATGCCTGGTGTTTTGGAGGAACAATTGACATAGCTGGGCTCCCTGCCTCTGGACTCCAGGTGGGCTCTTCAGCAGAGTAGGTGAATTTCCTCCATGGAGGTTCAGGGCTCCAAGAGCCAAAGGCAGACCCAGCCATCCTAAGTGTGAAGCCCAAAAGTGGCACAATGCTTCTGTTAATTAAAGCAGGCACCGACAGCCCTGAATTAGGAGTCTGTGAATTAGTAGCCATCTTTGCTACAGGGGCTCTCTTGGGGCATGAGGGTGAGTTGGGGGCACTAGCATCAAAATATTGTGAATTGCAGTTATCATTTCATTACTTCTACTTATTTTATAGATGAAGAAACTGAGGCTTAGAGACTGCACATGATTTGTCCACCCACAGAGACACAGCCACACATTTGTGGCCCTAGCAAAGTTTCCAAGTCAGTATTTTCTAAGCTTATGGGACAATGGAACACTTTTTCTCAGAGTCCCTATTAATAAATTGTGACACATGCTTGGAGATCTGCTACATTAAACCTTAGACTCGTGCCACTTGCTCCCTGTGTTTAAATCCTGTGTCCTTAATCAACAGTCATGTGGTATCTGATGTGGCATGACTTCAGCAGAAAAGTTCTCCTAGCGCTGCCTCTGTGAACATGTTGGTCAGGGTGACAGTACCATTTATTATTGCATATTAATCCATGATACTCTGGGGGAAGTCAAGTTTTGTTTGTTCTTTATTCTGTTTTACTTTTGTTGTTTGGTTGGTTGGTTTTAGAACACAAGGAAATGTGTGGAGTGTTTTCATAAGACATTAGAGCATAGTTTAAAATTTGAAACACCAGAACTGAAGGTGGTACCCTAAACGGGCTTCAGACTGTTCTCTCAGACAGTTCAACTCCAAGACTTAAATTCTCTAGGTATAAACAAAATTCAGGAGACTTCTGGGTAGCACATTCGAAGAACATGACCTGAAGCTATACTTTCTGAGTATATTCCCAGGTTCTGTGTCAGAGTGACCAGTGATTTACAGTGATGGCATCTGCCAGCCCGAGTGACAGTGCTTCCAGAGCATTGAAAGGATGGTTAATATTTTTACTCGTGCCAGTGTGAGTAAAGTGAGAATCCCTTGAAGTTACTTGCACATTCTTTCTATGCTAACCTAATAGTCCTTCAAATGTGGTAAGGTTTAGTTTTATTCTAGAAACATTTCAGTTACACAAAAACATTTTCACCAAAAGAGAATAAATAACATAAGGAACAGATAGGATGGAAAGGACTCTTGAGACCAATCTTCCCCCAACCCTCTTCGCCCTGGCAGGCACAACCATGGTCAGGGAAAGCGTGTAGAGAGACTGTGGTTCATGTGTGTGCAGTTTCTTTCTTGTTGGACATGTCAGTGTGGAGAGTGAACCTACTTGTGGTTTTTCAGGTCTGTAAATAACCAATACTGCAAAAAATTGATTGGAGGGATGGTGTGGAACCCGGCCATGCGGAGGTCCTTGTCAGTGGAACATCTAGAAACCAAGAGCCTGCCTTCCCGGTCCCCTCCAGTGACCCCCAACTGGTGAGTCCTCTTCTGTACCACTCGCTGAGAGACACTACTCTCTTAAAAATGCAAACTCGGATCAGCTTAAAAGGAAGTATGTGTGTGGGTCTCTGTAGATGTAGCTCAGTGGCAGAGTCCTTGGTTTGCATGTGTAAGGCCCTGGGTTTGATTCTCAGTGCAGAGGAAGAGAAAAGAGAGGGGCAGGGGAGAGGAAGAAAAAGGAGGAAAGTGGAGGGGAGGAGGACAGAGAGAGGCAGAGAAAGGGAAGGGAAAACAGAAGAATGGTGCTGTTTGGGTTTTTAGCTGAAAATCATGAACTCAGGTTTTGGCTCTTCTGTTAGCACGTTTCTTTCCCTCTCTGGTATTGATTTTCCCATCTATAAAATGTTTACAAAAATAATAATGTACAAATGTTGTTCAAACATACTTTAAAAGGGTCAGGTAGAATTTTTTTATTATTGTTATTTTATTGTAATGTTCTCCAGGGCCAGGGATTTGGCTCAGTGGTTCCGCTGCCTACCTCGAAAGTTAAAGGTACTGAGTTCAATCCCCAGTACCAAAATAATAACAATAACAATAATAATAATAGTAATGTTCTCCAAAGGCATCAGCCTATTTATGTGAATGCCTCTGAAAAGGTCAGGTGTCAACAAAGGGGAAACCAAGCAGCAAAACATTGCTCCCAGCTCCACAAGGGATCATAAGGGTGACTTTAAAGAAAGGTAGGCTTAAGACCAAAACAAAATAACTAATAATAAGCCCAGTTAATAAATGGCCAAATGAATTGAACCGACACTTCTCAGGACAGTACAGGTGGCCAGAGTTCAGCTTCTTTAGCCATCAGTGTCAGAAATCAGGACATGATAAATAGACTTGTCTCTTGTTTTTCAAGATGTAGACTCCTTACCTAAAGAATTAAATTTATGCTATGTAGTAGTAGCTTCCTTTATCTGGAAATCTCTTAGATAGTAATGCCAAGGACCCAGAGAGAGCCCCATATGGGATCCAACCCAAAGAGGAAACTAATTATTGGTAAGCTGTTATTGAATAACAAGGACTCAAGGCAGTCATTTTTTTCAAGCCAATCTTTCAGAAGAGACACATTTTTCCCAGGCCTTGAGAAAAGAGGAGAATCTGTCATATTAAGAAAGGAGACAGGGACATGGAGGGATTTAGAAGAAACTATCCTTGACAGAGTTGGGTGTTATCACACTTGTAGCTTGAAGCTCTTGCTGCTAGCTGTAGATCCTCTTCCAGTAGAATCACAAAGTCTTTTCTCTTCTACACTGAACACAGTATTATAGATTATCCAGGTTCGGGGAGATTGCATGTCATGGAGGTCCTGACAGTCCCAAGGAGAAGTGAATAACAGAGAAAGGCAAGATGGGAAATCTTTGAGGAAAAATAGAGCACCAAGGACCACCCACTGTAGACCCTCATCCCAGTGCTGAGAAACATTACCTCATTTTGTTCATTCTCAGGAGCTGTAAGCGTGTTTGAGGTCCAGACAGGTGATAGTCGCTTGGCTATTGCTATTGGAGAATGAGGTGGCATTCAGGTGCCCATCGCATGACATGGGTTTACTAAGGAATGTAGTTAAAAGAGTAAACATTTCCTCTAGGATCAGGTGGAATTCACATGGATGGGTGGATGTAGCTGAAATAAGGTTTGAGGTTTGCCAAGATAAAAATCTTTGACTTCTGAACTTTTCATGTACATTGTTCAAACCGGTAAGAATAGTCTGATGAACATTCAGAATGCTCTGCTAATGTCTTGAGAGCTCCAGAACTCACCCTGGATCAGCATCCATTGGCCAAAGCACTTATGCCAGTCTCTTTGTACCTACTTGTAGGGCTGAGATCACAGTTCTGGGGCCACTCCACCGGGCTGTTGGAGAGATCTGTATCACCCTGGGTGAATTCTGTGGTGCAGGAGCAAGCTGTCTGGCTCTGATTTTCTAAAGATAACAGCCAAGGCACCCTCGGAGAGGCCAGGCCAGAGTGAGATCAGTGACTTCTGGTCACACTCCCACAGGGAATTTGGTTTCAGCATTCTCACCCTGCCTCTACCCACCCAGGCGAAGTCCTCGGCTCCGACATGAGATCCGAAAACCCCGCCACTCCTCTGCAGATAACCTCGCAAATGAGATGACATACATTACAGAGACCGAGGATGTGTTTTACACCTACAAGGGCTCCCTGTCCCCCAAAGACAGTGATTCCGAAGTTTCACAGAACCGCAGCCCACACCGAGAGTAAGAATCTTGTGCTTCTTTTCTTGCTGTGTATCTGCAATTTGACTGTTGAGGAATTTGCTCAGGCCCAGATGGTCTTTTGAGAGGGGTCAAAAGCTGGTGCCTGTAGCCAGCTCCCAAAGGTAAGAGCGCCAGTCACACCGCCTGTCCACGCAGGAGGCCAGCATTGCACTGCTTTTTGTCTGTGATGGAGACCTACTCTCCAGGTTCCCGTTATCTCTTGTAGTCTCCTCTCCAGTTCACCAGCAGAGCCCAGTCCCAGTCATTCTGACTCTAGGAGCCTGTGAGCTATGATTTCTCTAGATTGTCAGTGCTTCACTCTATTATCCTTACTTCTAAAAGCCTTCTCAGAACAAGAATATGCCCTTGGGTTTTGGTTTTCTTTAATGATAGTTTCTTCTAAATCTTTCTATGTCCCTATCTCTTCTTCTTCTTCGTTTTTCTTTTTTAAACAGGGTCTCACTATGTAGTTGAGACTGACCTGGAACTCACTATGTAGCCCAGGCTGGTCTCGAATTCACAGCGATCCTCCTGCCTCAGCCTCTCGAGTGCTGGGATTACAGGTGTGCACGACCATACCCAGCTTCTCTTCTTAATGTGGCAAATTCTCCCACTCTTCAATGCAAAGGAAAAATACTTCTCTTCTGAAACACTAACTGAGTCCTTTGTTACTCAGTAACAGCCCATCCATTACTTTCCTTTGTGCCTTGATTGCCAGGGAGCTCAGAGCCACATGTTATGCTCCCTTGCATTCATTTCTTTCAGCCCAGCCCTCAGTCTCTTCATTTTCTTTCTTTCCTTCATTGTTTGATTCACACATACATACATTTTAGAAACCAAAGACATGTTTTAGAGTAGGCAATCTCAAATCATTTTCTGAAGGAAGTAAGAGATAGGTCATAAGTTATGTGACATTTTAAGATGATGTATGATATGAAAAGATAAACTGTTAGGAAGCCAGCCTTGGTCATTGGGTAGCCATCCTGTTAAATCCCAAACTGTGGCCCAAATCTGGAAATGTAATGCCTCCCCCAAGAGCAAATGATTAGCAAGCAGGCACTTAAATCTGTACATATTTACCACGTAGCTGTTAGGCTTGAAGCACTAAGCGCACTCTGCCTTGCTCAGCATTCACAGGTGAATGACAGTTCTGCCCTTGCATGTGGTGTTGCTCCTTGCCCACAGACAACTCAGTCTTTAGCTTATCTGTATTCTTATTTCTCTGGTTCAGTAATCCCTTGTGACCTGTGTGGATGGTGCTTTTGTTGAAATGATCGCTCTCTCACACCTCGGCCTGCTGCCTGCTGCCCCATCATGGAGGCTCAGTGGATGAGTGTGAGCTTCTTTGGGTAACCCTGTGGCTTTGCAGACAGGGAAATGAAGTGCTGGAGTACTGGACGCACATCGAGTTTGAGTCTTCCATGGACACTGGGCTCTGTCACTTTGGACAATGGCCAAAGGACAAGAGGGTTTAGGGAACTTCCTAAAGGCTCAGGGAAACATACTCATTTGGCCCAGTACCTCCTATGTGGTTTGCCAACCCAGCATGGGATCATAGCACACCTAGACCTTCACTGTCTCATACAGTAGCCACCAGCCATGGGCCGCTGTGCAGATTTAAGCCATAAAATCAGTTAAAATGAGGGCTGGGGATTTAGCTCAGTGGTTCCGGTGCCTGCCTTACAAACGCAAGGGCCTGAGTTCGATCCTCAGTACCAAAAAAAAATCAGTTAAAATGTAAGCATCACATTCCTCAGTCACACATGCCACATTTTAGGTGCTCTGTTAAGCCACAGGTGGTGGCTGCCACATGGGCACAGATGTAGTCCATTCCCATCAGTGCAGAAAATGCTGTTGACAACACTCACCTAGCCTGAGATGTTTATTCTCTTATTCGTTGAAAGGGATGTGAACTCCCACAATATCTACAAAAAGAAAGGGCATTTCTCAAAAGCCAAGTGTAAGTCAGGCATCATCGCCTGATCTGCAGTTGGAGTACTTGCCACCTCTCCTTCAGCTGTTGGGCAGTGGCAGCGGCACCAGGGATGGGTTGACAGCCTCCAAGAGCCCTTGTGGGGCAGCACCCTCTGAAGTCTCATCCTGCAATCGGTACCCCTAGGGAACGATGCATTAGTTCAGTACGTGTAAATGCTTTAAGGGGCTCCATTTTCCCTGAGACTTGGCAACGTACTTTATGCACCCTTTGCTGGTCGTGGAAGGGAGAACATAGAAACAGATTAGGCAGGGTTGCCTTCAGGTTCTTCCAGGCCAGAGGCACTAAACAGCCTTTATCTTCACAGATAGGGCTTTGTTTGGTGAAAGGAAAAGGTCTGGAGAACGGTCTGAGGTTTCAGAGAAGCCTGACTGCATGTCCTACATCAGCCTTTCCTCCTTTGTCTTCAGTCACATGGAATGGTAGCTCATCTAGATCTCTGCAGTATATTAGAGGAGCCACCAGCTCCATAAGGTTGTTTACATCTAAGTTCATAAAAATAAAATATTTAGGCATTACTTCCACAGGCCTTGTTCACTTCAGTGAGTTCTAACCCTGTTCACCGTACACAATGCCTGCTGATTCTCTTTGAAACTTCTCTATGAAACCATGTAAAATGTCTTCCTGAAGCACTTCATGATTTTGCAACTAAATGTTAAAAGTAGCACACAGTGGTGATACAAAGACAGCATTCCTTGCTGAGGTTTTGCCAGGTGCACTGACAATAGACCACTTGGGAACTCTAGTTAGTGGCTGTAATTTGCAAGTAGGACAGGTGGTTGGCAAACCAGTGAGCCCCACGCCCTCACTTAGGTGGAGGGCCTTTTCCTGCAGGTGTAAAGCTTATTTTTCCTGGGGCTTCAAGGCCTTTGGCTTCCCTGAGCACCTGGGGACTCTCCGCTGCCCCAGGCAAGAAGCACAGGCTGGTCTGTACTTGGTAAGAAAGACTTGCGTCTGGAACTTCAGTGAGTATTTGCAAAATGTTTAAGAAAAAGTTTGACATGTTTTCTGTAGCAGATTTGTGTTAAAAGGCAAAGAGAAGCATTCTGTCAGAGAAATCAGATGAATAATATCACAGACAGCGAGGAGGGATCTTTTTAAGAGGAAGAATTAAGTCTAATGTTCTGTACTCACTTAAAAACGAAGAAGAAAGAGAAAGAGCAGTTAGTCTTTGGATCTCCACCCAAAGCAGCACAGCTCTGGCTGTCTGAACATTATTCCGGCAGATGAGTCACTCTGGTTTGTTCTGTATTTATAGTAGCACTGCAAGTTTATGATTATAGTTATGAAGCCTCGGCAGTGTGCTTTGTGCCCAAGTAGGCTGTGTACTTTTGTTATTCCCATTGCTCTATCAGCTTTTCAGTGTTCCTTGCCTTGCTTCCAGGGAAAAACCAAATTCTGCAGAGAAGTCAGTTTTCTTCAGGGCAACAACTACAAAAAAATGCCACCATCTCCCACCAGATACAAGGGAGAAGTGCTTGAAGAAAAATTGGCTTACAGAGTAGAAGACACTGGCAGAAACAAAGTTTAGGGCTATTTGGGGTTACAGTCAAAAGACTTTTAGTTTTTATTTTAGTATTAGTATTGTTTTGATGGGGTCACTAGCATGAGACACTAATCAGAGAATTGTTGCCTGTCACCCTTAACTTCTTTACTATTTGTTTGCCTCTTCCTTAGAGCCTGATTCCCTCCACAGGATATGGGGCAGCTGTCACTTATATTTCAAGCCATCTGTACATTGGAAGGAACCTTAGAGATGCCCTTCTTCAGCCACATTGACAGTGAAGGAATTCCCTTGGCCTTGTCACCCAAGCCCCCAGGGCCTGAGACTCCCACCATGGAGGGAGAGCTCCCTGCAGTGTGTAGGTGCAGCAGCATGCTGTGTTGGACCCTCTGGTCATTGGATATTGAGCCCTCTCCATCCACAGATTCAACCATCCATACATCCAAAATGTAGTCAGGCCCATGATGGTTGCTGCATTAGTACTGAACGTGTGCAAGCTATCTTTTCTTGTCATTCCCTAACCAGCACAGTATAATGAGGCAGGAGAATCACAAGTTTGGGCCCAGCCTGGACAATTTAGTGAGACTGTCTCAAAATAAAAAAGGGCTGGAGATGTAACTGAGTGAGATGACCCTGGGTTAAATCTTCAGTGTGGGAACGGTGAACACAGTATAACAACTATATATGTAGCATTTACATTGTGTTAGGTATTACAGGTCATCTAGAGATAACTCAACAGTATACAGGAGGATGTGTGTAGGTTATTGCAAATACTATGCTGTTTTATATAAGGACTTGAGCATCCTGGATTTAGACATGGCAGAGGGGCCTAGGATCCTAGAACCAATCCACCCTGGCTGCTGAGACCAAATATTCTTCCTGAACTGTGCTGGACATCTCCTAGACTCTAAGCCAGCAGATAGATTCCTGTTTTGAGCCCCAAAACAGCATACGTGGCACCTCTTCCAATTCTACATGATCGACCTGGCTACTGTTCTTTAGGTTAATCCTGGCTCCTTTGACCATCTTGCCCATTCCCATCTTTGCCACCATTCCCCAGGTGCACGTCAGCTCCTCAGCAGAGGGTGGCACAGACCCAAATGCAGGACAGGGTCTGTGTGCCATCCAGGTGTCTCCTCCGAGGGCACCATTCAGGGGCAGGGTTCATTTGTGGTGTGTGTTTGTGTGTGTGTTCATTTCCTCTGAACCTTGATGAACTCTTGGCCTTGCCCACTTGCATGTGGGCAGATGTCTCATGAACACCCAGAACCCAGCCTGGCCCAGTTGACACCCTGTCTTCATGTCCATCTCATGACTGCCTTGTATCTTGGTGAAGGGGCCATTGTTTCAGTATGACTCCCAGAAGCATCAGCCATCCTTGACTCCTCTCAACCTTCTGCCATCCTTGTCCCTCATCCTTGAACCCTTCTTTCTGCCTCCCAGACAGCTCTCAAACTGAGCATCACACCCTTTCTTGGGAGAGCATCTTCCTTTCATGACAAACTCATTTTTTACTTCTTTAAAGTTGCTGCTCTCTAGAGAAATGAATTCATGTGTAGCTTGTTTCTGATGCCTATCACCACTACAGTTCTGAAACATCTGATGGACATTCCATCTCTGCTGCTTTCTCCCTGGGGACAGGTGCATGCTCTACCTCCTACTGTTGTTCTGGTTCCTAGAGGATGGTGGCAGTCCTTGACCTCCCCTTCTTCCTGCGTCAGGGACAGATTCTTGCTTCTGTTCCTCCTCCCCCCAGTCATCAGCTCTATCCCTGCCATGAGGTCATCTTCTGTCCCTCACCCCACCTTCCTTTTCTCACAGACACTTGCGTGGAGCGCTATCCACGAATCAGTCCCCTTCCCTTTATCTCCTTGCCCACTTGACCCACCTCAGTGGCACCTAAAGTCCTGCCAGTGAGGGAAGAGCCTGTTATTTTGACATCTCCACTCCTGTCCAGGTGCCACCATGTGTCATTTGTGTCCTGCCATGTGCTTCCCCTCATCCGTCTGTCCTCTTACACAGTGAACTCAATGTCTCTGTGCCCTATGGGCAACCTCTGTACACAGCTGATCAGGCCAGAAATCAGCCCTTTGTGTAAACACTTTACTGCCTAAAAGTAACCTCTTCAAACCTACTCAGAAAAAAGATTGAGACCTAGGATGACTTTGAATATTTTGTTAGTACTAATACAGCAGAAGCGGCAGCAGCAGTAGCGGTAGTTGTAGTAATAGTGATACCAATATTATTTAGTACTGTGAGCTGTTTTAGACCATTTAGTTATGAAAAACTTTTAAATCTCATAAAATAAAGTCTATACCCACAGAAAAATACTTTGAGATCCACAGCTTAAAAATTAAATAAAATAAATATAATTCATAACATTCTATAAACATTCGTAACATTAGATAAACATACTTCATAATTAAATAAACTTAATTCATCTGGCTTTTCTGGTGTTTGTTTACCTGCCAGCCACCTTTCCACAGCTGTCACCCACCCTCTAGACTCATCCAAACATTTGAAGTGTGTATGCTTCACACCTCAAATTGGACAGTTGCCAGTAGGCAACTTCTTCCTATAAAAGGTTCACATCCAACGCTAGATCTGGAAACAGCATTTTCCAGACCTTTTAGTTTTAGCAGTTGCCCGTTGTACCATTAGGTGGTGCTCTTATGAACAGCAGAACTGGGGCTGGGGTACAACTCAGTGGTAAAGCATTTGCCTAGCATGCACAAGGCCCTGGGTTCCATCCCCACTCACCACACACAGACAGGCATGGTAAGCTAATTTGAACTTGAAACAGAAGCACCATTTTAATGAAAAAAATCCATGGATAAGAGGTAGAAGCAGTTGCCTCCTCTGTCTTGTCTAATTTGTTTCTATTCCCTGTCTTCACTTTGTATGGAACTAGGATGTAGCAGAATCTGTAGAATGTAGGGAGAACCCCATACTCATTGTTTTTTAAGACCCCTGCTCAATCCGCATGGCCCTAAAGTGGCTAGTGGGGTGACGCAGAGAAGCTGAGCATCCTGTCTGCTCTGTGCAGTGATGATAGGGATGTTGATCCCGTGGCTCCGTGAGGTCAGAGCCAGGGTGTCTCAGGAGCGTTGTCCATGTGCTGTGGGTAGCCCAGAGTCCTGTGGAACGGCACTATCAGCAGGAATGAGATGGAAGTAAAGCTCCAGAAGAGATGGGAGCATATCCATTTACATGACCTTGCTGTCAGAGTCTGGTTCAGTACTTAAATCACCAGAGCCAGGCATGGTGGTGCCCACCTGTAGCCCCAGCTACCGGAAGCCAGCCTGGGCGACATAGCAAGAGTCCTCTAAACTAGTTAAACCACCCAAGTAGCTGGACCCATTTCCTCATCAGTGCTCCAAAGCAGCTGGGTGGAGAACTGAGTTCCCATGTTGAAATGGATTAATATTTAAGCCAGACAGGTTGAGTGTGCCAGAGCCCTACATTTGACCTTTGCAGATCTGCTAAGGCTCCAGGGGTCAGTAATAACCCCAGCAGTCGACAGTGTTTGTTCTGAAACATATTAATTAATTAACAGTTATTAAAATAACTCTTCCTTCCCCACACTGAAGGAGTTTATCTGAGAACAACCCGGCACAAAGCTGCCTGACCCAGAAGTCATCCAGTTCTGTGTCTCCATCTTCAAATGCTCCAGGCTCCTGCTCACCAGATGGAGTCGACCAGCAGTTCTTGGAGGACTACCACAGGGTGACCAAAGGGGGCTCCACTGAGGACACCGGCCAGTACTACTGCGACAAGGTGAGTGGGCTCAGGTCACGCCACGTGGAAGCGGCCAGGGCAGGCAGCTAAGAATTGTGACCAGAGAAACTATCACCAACCACTGGAGAGGGAAATAATGTCGTTGTGACCACTTTCCAATGTTTTCCAGAATGATAATGGTGACAGCTACTTAGTCTTGATCCGGATCACACCGGATGAAGATGGAAAATTTGGATTTAATCTTAAGGTACGCTCTGTGTATTGTAAGGAGTTTTTATGGTGAGATTTTAATTTTCTTTAGAAACATACTGCATACCTCCACTACATGAGGAGACCAGTTCAGCCCTCAGAACTGGGAGTTTTTTATATGGCCACAGCTACTGCCTCGTACTAAGAACTTGCTCTCTACCTGACTTGCCATGCACTAGATTTATGCCATCTTATTGAGCTCTTAAAATAAGCAGTGACAACCGTGTTTTTAAACCCATGAACACTAAAGCTCAGAGAGTTGATAGCAGCCACACACCTCCCTCAAGGACACTTGTTAAGAGACACCGACACTGGCCCCTTATCAGTGCTTCACGTGCCCCCTCCCTTTACAGCTTTGGCGATGTTACATCAGCACCCTCTTTTCCACAAAGCCTGAAATCTCTCCTCTCCGGCTCTACAGAGAAAGCTTCCCAGCCCCTGCCAAGTAGGAGCAGGCAGGCTTTGCTGGCCTACCTCTCCCTCACTCTGCTCACACGTGTGTGACCCTTCCCAAGGCCTCACTGCCTCCCCTGAGGCCTCCCTTTCCCAGCAGCTTCTGGCGCCCTTCTCCTGAGAGGGTCAGCACTGGTGACACGGAGCCCCCACCCTCGGAGTACATCTTCAATTCACGGACCTGGGGTGGTGGCAGGCGGGCAGGTGGGGGTGAGCAGAGCTCTTCTGGTTGCTCTGCAGGTGTGGAGGAGTCAGCAGTGTGTCCTGTGGTTCTGGAAGGGGTGCCCAGTCTGTGGTTGGCACAGGCCAAGTGTGAGGCCTCCCCTGGGCCAGAAGACTCACATGCATTGGTTATCTGCCTGTCTTTCCTTGCTGTGAACTACTCAAGTGTCTTTTCACTTTAAAATATTACAGGGAGGAGTGGATCAGAAGATGCCTCTGGTAGTCTCAAGGATCAATCCAGAGTCACCTGTGAGTAAACATGTCCCAGGTTGCTGCCTGTTTGCTTTCCCATAACCCTACTAGTTCCCATTTCTGTATCCCATTTATTCTCTCCTCTCTTCTCTCTTCCCTCCTCTCCTCTCCCTCCCGCTCCCTGTCTCCCTCTCTCTGCCTTTTCCTCTTTACAGCAGCGAAGAATGTGTGTAAATACATGTAGACGGAGAGGAAAAATGGAGCACGTGTTTTCTGGAACCTTGCTGCTCAGTGTGGTCCATGAGGCTGCAACACCTGTGTCACACAGGCCCTAACTAGACATGCAGAGCCTCAGGCCCTTACAAGGGCTGCTGACCCAGTGTCTGCATTTAAAACAAGATCCTTGGGTGCACATTACATCTTAAAAACTACTACTTGAGGGAGTCAAACTGAGGCACTGGGCTTGCTCCTCTGTGTGTGTGAAATAGATTCATAATCTTGGGCCCCTTCCTACCATCTCGCCACCAGTCCTTCCCCATCCCTTTGCGAAGGCCTCCTAAAGAGCTGGTGTACTTTTTCTTTCTAGTTTTTCTTCTTGTATGTATTTAAGGGGTACAGCATGAGGTACTTATATATAGTGAAACATTTACAGTGGTCAAACAGATTAACACAGCTATCACCTTCCAATTACCTTGTATCATCTGCTTTTTCAAAACAGTAGAGCATCAGAGAACTGCTATGCCTTAGGAGACTTTTAAGTAGACTTTAAGCTTATTGTATACAATTTGTCACTAGTTGTGATTTTGGGAGATTAAGGAAGCTTTCATTCTTACACTGTTTCTCACTCAGCTCCATGACAGCTTCTGCTGACAAAGGCTTCCTTTCTCTACTGCAAGACAGATACACACTTACTTGTAGCTGGCAAATCATTTTCTAACAGTATACCCCGAAAACAACAGATGAAGGTATCGCCATCATTTTGATAGTAAGTAAAGGTTGGCTGTAGTGAAGGAGTAGCTTTGGCAGTCTCTAGGCTTATTCTGAAATGTTTCGTAACTTGCATTCTGAGCAGCACATCTTTGCAATCCCACAACCCACTACCACGTCCACGTAGCAAAGTGTGTAAAAATGATGACAGCGATACCTGGGAGAGGGAAGGTGAACTTGATCAGTCTCCAGGGCCCAGCATCAGAAAGCTCAGCGATCTTCCCTTGAGGGTGATGTTATGGTAACGGAGAACTCGCTTCCCTCCACCAGGCTGACACCTGCATTCCTAAGCTGAATGAAGGGGATCAGATCGTGTTGATCAATGGCCGGGACATCTCAGAACACACCCACGACCAGGTGGTGATGTTCATCAAAGCCAGCCGGGAGTCCCACTCGAGGGAGCTGGCCCTGGTGATCAGGAGGAAAGGTAACAGCCCCCACAGATGCCCTAACAGAGCAGGATCTTCTCTAGCCCATGCCCTGCTTTTGAAAATGTTGGGTCTACAGCCAACAGTTGAAAAGAATGTTCACATAACAAGCAGAATGACCGGCGCCTCGCTGGGGAAACTTGAAGTGGAGGGGCGGGGGCTGGCCCTTGTGGGCAGAGAGAGGCAGCCCCACAGTGTACTTGTACAGGGCTAGCGCTCTGATTCCCGCCAGCCAGGCACTGCTCAACCATACTCTCAGCTGTCCCTGTTCCTTCTTGGAGGATACAGTTACATATTATTCGAGACAGGATGGCAGGGCGGAGCTTGGTTGTCTCGGTGATACCGCCTGTGGATGGGAAGGACCTTGAGCAAGTTGCATACCCAGGCTGCATGTCAGTTTCCGCACATGTGACATGAGGACAGCCTCGTGGCCTTCTCACAGCTCTTGTGAAGACTGAATGGTACACTGGAGAGAACCTGGGCTGCAGCTTGACTGCAGCAGGTGTTTGAAAGGAGAACTCTGTTGAGTGTTATTACTGTTACTGTGCTTGTTTTACAGAAATAACCCTGTCCCTTGGGTCCCCCTGCACAGCTTTAAATGCTGACTAAATAAAGGATGTGACTGCAGAGCCCTGGCCTGGCATACACATGCAGCTCACACCCTTCGTTCACTGCTCCCACAAGAACTCCCAGTCCTGCCCAGCCAGGTCCATGTAGACCCTGATGCTTTCTCCTCCATGAGGACTTAGGGGTTCTCTCTGGGTCCCTCCCATCCCCTTCCCACCTCCTCATCCCACCAAACCCAGCCATGGGCTGGCGCACAGTACGTATTGAGTCATGATAGTGGCTAGTGTCTGGGAAGGCCTTGCTGTATGCCAGTGGCTCTACATCATCATCCTCCTCAACTCTCACAACTCCTCTGAGCTGAGTATACTCATCCCAAGTGGGAAAAGGTGGAAACCAAGCCACAGAGAGGTGAAGGAAGTTGTCCACTGCCGTGTGACTAGTAAGGCCACAGTGATAGGCGTCAGAGGAGTTGGAGATGAGGACATGCCTCTGTTGCATGACAGGTGTGTCCTGTCATGTGCCGGGTGTCCAGAGCAGCAGGAAAGGCCTCCACAAGGCCCGAGAAAGGGGCTGGTCCTTTTGGGGCCAAGGAAAGGCATGGTAGGCAATTAGAGCTAAACAGCAAGCCCACCAGTTTTCTAGAAGCTGTAATAAGTTTATTTTAATGTAAGCATGTAAGTAAAAAATATGAATTGATAAAAGAAAAATGATAAGCTGACTTGGGGCAGGGGAGTCATAGGACAGAAATCACATAGTACAAGAAGAGATGAGCTACTATGGTCAGTAAGAAGAATGTGGTCTTTAGAGTCATAGGGCCTTGGACTGTTGCCTGTTGCCAGAGATTGCCGTGTCCTGCCCTGCCAGGCTGAGTTACTTTGGAGAAACGATTTGACTTTTCTGAGATTCTACTTCCTCATCTGTGAAGTAAAAAGAACAGTAAAAAATTCAGAATTGTGAGGATTTAGTTCAACTGCATAGGAAAACCTGAACATGATTTTTCTCCTTTCCTGTTACCTTAAAGATAGCAGGGAACCATTGAAGGTTGTGGGTATGTGTGATACTGGAGATTGAATCCAGGAGTGCTCTACCACTGAGGTACACCCTCAACTAATCTCTCTCTCCCTCTCTCTCTCTCTCTCTCTTTCTCTATCTCTCTCTCTCTCTCTTTCTCTCTCTCTCTCTCTGTCTATCTCTCTATCTCTATCTATCTATTTGGTAGGGTCTCCCTATGTTGCCCATGTGGGCTCCAAACTTGCAGCTTTGCCTCAGTGTTGGGATTACAGCTGTGCACCACCACACCTGGCCTATTGAAACCCTTTGAGTGAGGGAGTGACTTCCTCTTCCACTCAGAAATGACCCCAAAGCTTCCAATTTGAGAGAAGAAAGAAAGAGAAGATACAGACAAATAGAATTATTGTGCAGGAAGTTTTCCCCTGTTAAGTTTGACATGGAGATAATTTGGATTTTAAAAATATAGCTGAAACACAGAGGAGACATTGGGACTGGAGATACTTGGGAGCCTCCCACATAGAAATATCCTGGAATGAAGAGTGTGGGCTCTCAGGAATGAGGATGCCATGGCAAGAGCTTGGTCCCTCTTCTGGTGCCTGGGAAATGCCCATTTTAAGGAGTAAATGAAAAGGAGGAAGGGGTATTGGGGATGGGTAGAAAAATAACCGGGTCAGAGAGCATGCAGAGAAGACACACTTTCTTTAAAACTTTTCCATTTCCTTTTTCCTTACCTTGTCAAAAAAAGCCTGTGTGAACTCAACACCATCATTTAAAACTAACCAGAAAGATTAGTATAGTGCTTTCTATAATTACCATGTACTGAATCATTCGCCTGAAAGTGGTATCTCTGGTGAGGTGATCACTGTGCACCTAATCATTTAATAAGACATTGTAAACCATCTGCACCGGGTGCCATAGGGAAAGTTTTTGAGGGAGACTGATCAGCCACGGTAGCAAGCCAGATGCTGTCTGTTCATTCCAGCTGTCCACTCGTTTGCTGAGATCAAATCTGAAGAGGAACTGAACCAGCTTTTCCCAGAGGCCATTTTCCCCATGTGTCCTGACGGTGGGGACACTTTAGAGGGATCCATGGAACTGCTAAAGAAGGGCCTCGAAAGTGGGACGGTGCTGATCCAGTTTGAGGTAAGAGGCTGCAGGCCGGGTGTGCTGCCTGGCTGTGACTGAGCCCTGTAGGCCAAAGCAGAGACCCAAGCTCTGGTTACTGTTCCTCCAAGAGGACCATGTGGTTCATAAACCTCAAAACAGCAGAGTTGCTGTGAGGATTGCCAGGTGATGCTTGCGTTCTTCGTGGGTTAACGGGTGCATCCAGGGGGCCCCATCTCAGGCTCAGAGCATCAGGGCATCAAGACAGCCCAGACAGAGAGTTTCAGGACTGGTGCCCAGTGCAGAACTCTGTCTCACCTTCTTGCTCTAGTAACTGTGTAGTCATGGGGAGATGTGTCAGAAATTGAGGAGGAGGGACTCAGCTGCCAACACTAAAGCTCAAAACTCCAGTCAAGGATAGTGGAGAGGCAGTGTGGGTGACCCACCTCAGGGATGTTGAGCCAGCTTGCAGAGACCAGGAATTTGAAGCAGTTCCTGTCATCCATGCAGGCACAGTGTCTTCCTTCCCAAGTTCTCCAGAACCTCCAGAACCAAAGTCAGATCCCATCTTCCTCAGGAGGGACCTGGGATGTACACAGCTAAGAAACTGTTGACAGAGTCACCCGAGACCTTTTATAAAACCAAAGAAGAGCAGAGGGGTCACTAACTGAATGAAAATAGAATGTGTTTATCTTTCAAATGTGTTTAAAGGTAGAAGAAAGCAAAGGAGTTTGGGCAATAAAAGAGTAGAAGAAAGAGCACAAAGGGGCATAAAATAGACCAATAAAAGAAACTAGAATGTGATTAACAATACCCAGCCTGTGTTCATAAATTAAGGACAAGAGGTGATACACCCCAAAGAGCAATGCATCATTTATTAGCAAACCATATCAATGAGAAAATCACAGAGGCAAAACTAGAACGTTTGTGAAATACATGTTACTACAGCGTGATTCAAAAAGTCGTGGGTAATGAATACTGAACAAAAAGGAACATGAAGCAGAACGTTTGAGTGAAAGGTTTATTTAATGGTGGTGTAAGGTATAGAATGTGAAGATGTATTAGAGCAGCGTGTGCTGACTGAGCACCAGTGAGCTAAATTCCCAGCCTTTGGGAATTTAAAGCTTTTTAATTAACTGCCTTGACAGAAATGCAAAACAAAAAATAAGTTTTGATCTCATGAAAATGAAATTTGCTAAACACTCTTCAAAATAATGAAAACAAGGAGGAACTTGAAATGCAGTCCTAGAGATGATCAGCTTTATCCTTGTTTTGGTTTTGGGATGGTGTGAAGAGGGAAGGGCATGTGGTGTCACTCATTCATTGAGCTTTCAGCCAGTGTGTCTGAAGTCCTAACCACGTGCCTAACGCTGGGTCAGGAGCACGATGAAAGGAGAAGGGGGTTTCTGAACGCAAGAATTTATGGTTTGATTTTAGTATATTTGTGAGGCTATGTCTTGAATCCCTGAAAGAACTGAAGACCAAGCTAGGGAAGGATTTCGTTGTACAGAACATGTATGTCCCGTGGCAGCTGGAGGTGAGAAGGTTCCAGGAACTCCTCTGGGGTGAGATATGGGAATAAGGAAGGATGGATGGGGTTAAATGTGAAGGGGAGCATTCCTAGAAAGGTCACATCCTGAATGAAGACCTCATAGGGTATCAGATCACAGAAGTAAAAAAGGACCTGGCTGGGGTGGCTGTTGCAGCAAGGAATCCTGGGAACCAGCTCCTAGGGAGGGAAGTCCCTCAACCCTGCAAGAATTGTTCTATTGATCCAGTTCCACAAGGAGGCGCTGTGGGCTCTCCCTGAGGAAAAATGCAAAGCTTGGATTTGAGCAGTGCTCCACAAGGCCACCTTCACCAAGTGGCTCAGCTTCAGCATGTTTTTACATACTGAGTCCCTCAAGATACTCCTTGAAAAATGTCAGCATTTTAAAGGGCTTTTAGAGAGACACACCCACTCCTCCTCCTCCTCTGTTTGGAATAGTGTTTCTTCAAAGCTTACCTCTGAACACTTTGACTTTTCCTGGGAGCTTATCAAACCGAGAACCAGTCCACATGGGTACTTTTAACAAGATCACCTGAGGTTGTGATCCGCAAGCAGACCAAGAGGAGAAGAGGGAAGAAATTGTACCAGGAGCACTGTCCCACATCTACCCATCCAAAGTATTACCTTTGGATCATAGTCAGATGAAAGCATAAGAAAAAAAAATGGAAAATATATGCATTTTAGGGTTAAAATTTGATACACACCCATTTTTTCATTTAGTCTATACATTTCCTAGAAATTAAATGGGAAACTCCTCTTTTTAAGTGATGATATCTTCTGCAGAATTCCAGAATTCTGAGCAGATAGGAGGAGACCTGCTCTGTGATGGGGCTGGTGGAATCCCCAGAGCCTAGCCCTCTCCAGTCATCCCTCTCTGCCCTCTCATAAAGCCCAAGGCAGAGGAGAGTACCATGTAGACTGCATTGCCAGAGAGGGAAAAGTGTCCCACAGCTGCTAGAGCACAAGAGCGCTAAGGAGAGCGGGTCAGATGGGACACCTATAGGAAAGGACCTTTAATGAGGAGTCACTGTGTGCCGAGGGTATGAAGGACATCAGCTTACACTGTCCTCACCACAGCTCTGTGTACCTGCTGTCATTGTTGCCCCTTGTAGAGAGGGAGAAATAGAGTCTCAGAAGAGGAGGTGACTTCCCCAAGGCCTCACAGTAAAAGGCAGAGAGACTAGAACGAAGACAGCTAACTCAAGAGTGTATTCTTTTAACTACCATGTAGCTTTTGGAAACTAGGAGGTACTGTTTAGCCTGTAAGCATCACTATAT
Source organism: Fukomys damarensis (assembly GCF_012274545.1). Lineage (NCBI taxonomy): Eukaryota > Metazoa > Chordata > Mammalia > Rodentia > Bathyergidae > Fukomys > Fukomys damarensis. The sequence continues at coordinate 26,323,087 of NW_022900948.1, read as the reverse complement.
CAGAGTAGCAGTTAAACATCAGAGCTAGCAAAGGTCAAGAGGCTGCCTGGCTGCATCAAACCAAACAGGCCTTAAATCCTGACTTGCATCCCTTAACCTCTGTGACCCCACTTCCCCATCTATGCATTAGGTATCTCGTGGGTTGATGTGTAAGGGATAGGTGAGATTAATACTTAATGCAATGCCTGGTTCATGATAATGCCATTAAAGGGGCCAGGGATGTAGCTCAGTGGCGCCGTGCCTGCCTTTTAAGCACAAAGTCCTGAGTTCAATCCCTAGTACCAAAAAAAAA
>NW_022900948.1:26272814-26322695 GCF_012274545.1 Fukomys damarensis | reverse complement strand
AAAAAAAAAAAAAAAAAAAAAAAAAAAAAAAAAGTCATTTAAAGTAATAGCTGTTACTATTTAGAAATGAAGAGAGGCTCTTAAGAGTCTGGAGAGCATGGCTAGACTGTACAAGACATGGTCACATAATACTGGACTTGAAATCCTGGGCTGTCTGATTCCAGAGTCTTAGCTCATCTGGCCTCCCTGACTTCCTTCTCCAGTGCTACTGGGAGGTCGGCAGCTTGGTGGTGTTGATGAGGTGGTGTGCTCTGTGGACGGGAGCAGAAAGAAGGGGCTGGTTCCCAGCAGGTACCTGTATCACTCATTTCATGACACAACGCACCTGCCCTGGAGTAGCAGACTGTTTGTTCTGACACACTTTTCATTAAGGGAATTCCCTCTTGGCTGCTTTGTAAACAATTACAAATGCATTCCAGAAAGCATTTGGTTTCTGTTGTAATCAAGTCACATGTAATAATTAGCATTTCTAGAGCACTTTGGAATCAACCAAGTGTGTTCCACATATGTTGTCTCAGCTGAGCCAGAGTTTTTAGGACTTTTTTTTTTTTGGTCATCCTGTGGATTGGACCGAGGTCCTCTCACATACTAGGTATGTACTCTACCAGTGTGCCATCCCCCCATGCCAATATCACTCTTTTAGAAATGGAAAATATAAAGGTCAGAGAGGAAAAGGGACTCATACAGTCACAGATTAGTCAAACATTGAACCAGAATTACAGTCTGCATTAAAAAGTCTAGACAGCCTGGTGGCATATACCTGTAATCTGTACTTGGAAGACTGAGGCAAGAGGGTTGCTTGAACCCAGGAGTCTGAAACCTCCTTGGGCAATGTAGGGAGACTTGGCTAATATTCATACCTACAAATCGAGTCTGTTGGCATTAGCTCACCATTGCCAGTTGCCACCCAGCTCTTCACCCAGCCTGCAGAGCAGCCAGTTCCTCCATAGTGACAGCTGTTTGGCAGCATTTGTGATTGGCCTCAAACTCCCTAAATGCTCTACATTGTTCAACCGAGTTGTGGTGTTTCTCTTCCTCTCATATAAAGGAGCATACTTGGGTCACACTGGGTCCAAGTCCATTCCACCTCCAGGATGCTCTCCTCCTTTAAGGATTACATCAGTTCAGCCATATGTGTGTTCTTTCCAGAAACTAGCTTGTGGTTTAATCCATTCTTCACCTAAGTATTTTAGCAAAGTGAAGGATACTCATTTGGTTCAGAGTTAAAAGCTAAGTGGTGAGGCTAATCTGTCCTTAGTTGGAGAACCAGCTTCCCAGCAAACAAAAGAACCTCACATCATGCTCAGCCAATGACCCAGTGACATACAACTTTACCCTCTTGCTCACTGATAAAACCTCTTTGGAGACTTGTGGGATTTGTTTGAAAGAAGATGAAGAACTTCCCTGATGGGTGGATTAGAGCAGTAGCCAGAGAGACTGAAGTTCATGTCCCCTGCCCCTCCACTTCAGCACTGTCCATCTATTAAAACCAGAAACCATCTGCTTTCCCCTTGACCCAGTTCTTCCTTACCTGATTCCTGCATGCCATTATGGCTACTAACCATCTACTCATGTCAAGAGACTCACTGGCTCCTTGATACTTAGAGATGCATGTGGGTGGGCAAAGGTAGCAGAAAACTATGAGAGGTTTAAGTTGACACATGTCAAAATTAGTGAGGGAAATTGTGCCTACAAAAGTAGAATCCATCCCTAAAAGGAATTCATTATAAGTTTTCCAAATAGATTTTTTCTTAAGGGAGGAAAACTGTCAATACCTTGTGTCTGAAATACATGGGGCACACTGAGGCTTTTAGGTGACCCTTTAGGCAGCCTGCACATTACCAGTGCCAGGAACCCCTTTAAAGACATGCTGCCCCCACTGTATGTCTATGAAAAGGCCTGCTAGGATACTGGCCACGATGCCAGCAGAACATGCATTTGGGGCTGTGTGTTGAAAGTAGCATTGTTGAAGGACAGCATTGGTCAGCTTTCCATCACTGTGACAAAATGCCTGAGATAATCATCTTGAAAAGGGGAAGCACTTATTTCGGCTCATGGTAATTTTACTCTGTTGCTTTGGGGCCTGTGACAAGGTAGAAGCATCCAGGTAGGAGTGTGTCGTGAAGCAAAACTGCTTACTTCCTGGTGGTAAGAAGCAGAGAGAGAGGAAGTGGCCAGGATCCTAATACCCTCTCAGAATGCATGGCCCCAGTCACTTCCTTCCACAAAGTCCCCCTCCTGCAGGTTCCACCTCCACCCAGGACCCCATAGGCCTTAACACATGGCCCTTTGGGGGACATTTAAAATCTAAACCGTAGCAAAGTCCCCAAATCACCAGCAACCATTTCAGTATAGCACATCTCTGTGAAAAGATAGGTAGATGCACAAGGTGCCCTCTAAACAATGCCCCTTGTCCTCTGGCTGGGACAGCACAGAGAGAAAGGATGTCTCCATTGTGGACATGCTGCTTATGAGTGTGGCACTAGGAAAATGATTTCTTGGGGCCTTTATAAAGAATGAGTGCCGTTCAGTTTAGTTGCATAGCACTGGGTATAAAAGCCCAATCTGCCATCTCTTGTCATACTTAGTTTTGTTTTGTTTTTTGGTACCGGGGATCAAACTCAGGTCCTTGTGCTTGTGAAGCAGGTGGCAGAAACACTGAGCTAAATCCCCAGCCCTCATCTCTTGTCATACTTTGTTCACATGGTTTGCACCTGTTTTTACAAGTAGTAGATGATACAGTCCTTCCCTCCATGGTATGTTTTAATTGTGCACCTCCTATGTGACAGGCACAGTGGTAGCCTAGCAGTTTGTAGCAGTGAATAAAATAAACAAGATCCTCACCTTTGTGATGATAACAGTGGATGACAGAGGGAGTAAGCAGTCAAGAGCTGTCGTCAGAGTCACTGCCCTGAGCTGGATGAAGTGATGCATGCCCTTAATCCCAGCACCTGGGAGGGTGAGGCAGGAAGATCACAATTTTGAGCCCAATGTGGGCAACTTGGTGACATAGGGAAACCCTGTCTCAAAAAAAAAAAAAAAAAGAATTGAAGTGCCAGGGATACGGTCAATATGAAGGCCCTGGGTTCAATTCCCATTACCAAAAAAAAGCTGACCCTGGTTATTGGTGAGGGTGTGAAAGAGATTTGTTTTACCTGCCTTACCCATGGTTCCCTCAAACCCCCACCCCTGGGTCTTTTCCTCCTTCCTGAGTTTTCAGCCTTGGAGGTGCTAGGGAGTGCTTGTTTTGCTGTGTCAGGCCTTGCCAGCAGCCTCTGATAGAACTGGTTGTTACTCTGAAACCCTTGTGCAAGGAGTGTGATGACTAGATTTCACAGCTTTGGCTGAGGGAAAAGAGTGAGGACGAAAGAAACATTTGAACTCAAAAGCCGTGGCTTCCGATCTGTCCCACTGTGCTGTGCTGCAGAGCAACAGCTCTTATACCTCAGTTTTTATCTTCAGAGGCCAGAGCTGGAGATATTGATGCTGTAATTTAAATACCGCTGTTCCTTAGCAACCCCTCTTAGCCATGCTTTTCATAATTTACCCTTAGTTTCAGAGCTTCTTAGAATGACACTCTGGTAGGATCAGACCAATGCATTTTAGCACATAAAAGTGAATAGTTTTTCATAAGACTAAGTGGCTTTATAATCCTTCATCTCTGACCCTGCCTTGCAGCCCCCCAGCTGCTCCCGTTATAGGACAGGGTTTAGGGGAATCTGTGACCAAGAGCTGTTGTCTGCCTCACACACCTGCAGCCTGGGAATCATTAAGCAAATTGTATTTTTCTAGTGAATATTTCCTTTAAGAGCCTTGTGTCAAACTCTGGCCAATATCATCCAGCCTTGGCTCATTCTCCTCCATCCCCGACCCTTCCAAGGTGTACCGGTTTCCAACACACCCCTTTCCATTCTGTCACCCTCACATCTGAGCAGGTTTTTGCCCTGCCAGCACAGTAGCCCACAGAGTCTGGGAAGAGTGGTTGCTGTTAAGGAACTGGAAAGCCAGCTTTTTAACACTTCAGAGACAAAATGTTTAAATCCAGTGCCCACACATTGCTTCGGTTCTGCTCAACATTAACCCTTGCAGAGTAGATACAAACATGAGTATCAAAGGTTGTCAAACTTTCTAAAAACTAAAAAATCTTAACTTAGATGTGTTCACCCAGCTTTCCCTGAAATGTTTGTATTTTATAATTTTTAAATGCATTTATTCTGTGGTATTCCTTTTTCTCACTTGTTACTTGAATTTTAAAAAGTCATTGTCACAATTCAAATAATTCAGAAGTAACCAAAATTAAAGTAATAGTCTCCTGACCTCTATCCTGTTCAATTTCTTCTTCTTGGTTATAATTTACAAATAATTTGCCTTATCTCCTTCCATACTTTTTCAGTACTCGTGCAAATACATTTTGTACACATAACACACACAAGTGCGTGCATACACAGAGGATAAAGCATATGTACGTTATACACACTACACGTGCTGCTGGGATCAGCGTTGTATATATTATTTGATAAATACAGTATTCACTTCAGAGTAGCTGAATGGATATTCTTATAAATCTGTTTTTACTCTTTTTTATTATTTGCACAGAATTTGGTAGTATGACTACCATAATTATGTCAACACTTTTCCTTGTTGGGGAATGCTCAGGCTGTATCTGTTTTTCTGCAAATAAATATTTTGCTATAGATAAACTTTTCTGACTTGATTCATTATGTGTTTCTGTTGGATGAAACCCAGAGAGGGCACATTTAAAATTTTTGCACAGTGACATAGTAAATTTTTAAAATACTGTATAATGTTATCAACAGATCATTACTACTGAGATTTAAATTTTTATGCTAATTAAAACTTTTTGCTAGATCTACACTTGTCTGATAGACCTGAAGTTGATTGCGCTTACACCTTTGTTATTTAAAAAATATATATATATATCTTCTTCCATGATAGATTTATAAGTTACAGTCACTTAATTGGATTGCACCTCCATGCATTTAGGACTAAAATGCCATTTAGATAAGTGCGGTTGGCTCAGATGTCCTCATTCTGCCAGAGTCAAATCAAAACCTCCATTAAATCATACATTTACTTCTAGAATGAAGTCGGGGTCCTTTAAGGCCTACAGATGTTTCTAAAGTTGCTCAGCAAATTGTTAGGAACTGAAACTGTACATGAGATCAATACCTGAGCTCTTGGAGAGGATGAAAGTTCAAAACATTCAGTAAATATAAATGATACAGTACCATTAAACCAGACATGGTGGTACATGCCTGTAATTCTAGCTCTCTTGGAAGTTGAGGCAGAAGGTTCACAAAGTTGAGCCCAGCGTGCACAACTCAGCACAATGTTGGCAAACCTGTGGCGCGCTTGTTATTGTGTTTTTCTTTTAAGACAAAAGATGTTAGTGTAGAGTTGTTTTTTCTAAATTAAAACCTCATTATGCAGGTTTAATTGCAGTGATGGCACTTTGCAATAAGTAGTGGGTTTTGGGTTGCATTTTGGCACTTGGTCTCTAAAAGGTTGGCCGTCACTGACTTAGCAACTTAGGCCCGGTCTCAAAATAAAAAACAAGGGCTGGGGATATAGCTCAGTGCATAGGCCCTGGGTTCAATCGCCAGTACCCACAAAAAAAGATACAGCACTATTATTGACCCCCAAGCTCCTGGTTAATTCTCTTATAGTGAGTCTTGTGCAGTTTGTTTAATAAGAAAAGCAACTAACAGAAGTGAGTTTACAAAACAATGCAATTTGCAAAAACACAGGGGTGCAGTGGGGATAATGTCCAACCTCCTGTTCAAAACACAGAGACCTCATAGTTGAGGATACTGGCCATAACCATCCTTCTATATCCTTGTATGGCTACTTGGTTCTTTGTAGCAAAGTCCTTGAAAAATACAGCTCCAGTGCTGTAATTCTGTTCTTAAATTTATGAATTGAAAATAGCCTAATGACAAGGTAAAGTAAAAAATTAAGATAAATTTAAATAGGTTACTGAGCCATTAAAAATGACATATATAGAGAATATCTAATGACATGGGGAAATAGACACGTCATAATCAGGGGAAAACAGGCTTCAGGATTATGGTAGTGAGCTGGACATGATTGTACTTGCCTATAATCCCAGCATTTTGAGAGACTGAGGCAGGAGGATCCCAAGTTCAAACCTAGCCTGGGCAAGTTAGTGGCTTAGTAGGAAATTGTCTGGAAATTAAAAAAGTGGCTGGGGATGTAGCTCAGTGAAAAGGCCCTGAATTTGATCCTGAGAACCACCACTAGTGGCCCCCTTTCCCTGCCCCAGAAAGGTGGAGGGAGATGGTAGTGTTTCCCAGGACACATGTGAGATGCTGAAGTCCTATGTGGCCAGATTAGCTTGAAAATTACTTAGCTGAACACACAAGTTTGTGTATTGTAGGACTTACCTTGTTGGAGATTCACAGAACATAAGGTAAATATTTGCCACATTTCGTTGACTTTGAAACATTTTTTTAAAGTTTATTACTACCTTTTAAGGCACTCACTTTCCATTGAATGTAGGATAAAAAATGCCAATACATAGTTCAGTCTCAGTTTTTGTTTTTAAAAAATACACATGTATTATATGTGTACATATATACTTATACTTTTGTATTCATGAATGTATAGAAAAGTTGGGAAAATACATGAAAAGGTCCCATCAGAGTTGTGAAATCACTTATAATTTTTTTCTGTATAGCTAGTCTGAATTTGCCAAATTTTCTGCAAAAGAGAAAATATTCCAAAATTGAAAAAAAAAAAGTTGTTTTTAAATTCTCGGCTTATAAAAAAACACTGGTGAAAGGGGGCTTAGCTCTAGTTGTCAAACTGGAAGAAACAGCTTTACAAAAAAAACAAAACAAAGCCTTGGCAGCAGATCTGAGTTCATCCTCTTGCCTGTGATCTTGGGCAAAGCATTTAACTTTGGGCTGTCACTTGCAAAATAAGAATATAGTAATACCTCCCACACCGCTGTGGGGAAAATCCTGGCAGAGGCTGTGACATGTGCTCATAGATATTCAAAGATTGTTTGTTTCAGTTTTTTTCTCTAGTGATTGCATATATAGGGAAACATCTCTTTAAATGAAGTTTGCTGTGTCGGGATAAATGTTTTTACTGTAGAAATACACTTCTGAAGTGTTGAATGAAATGCTCTTACTCTTGAGCAGAGGATGTGGTCACTGCTTCACATCAGAGGGAAGTGGGATTTTCAGACTAATTTAGATAGATAGATGATTTCCATTTAATTTTGAGACAATTCTTTTTCCTCTCCAGTTGCTTTTAGCATTTGTCAAATAATTTTCATAAAGATAAGGTTTTACTTACCAGGATCCATTATCTATGACTCACCCCTGTCTTTGGCTTTTTTCTCCCTCAAAATCCTCAAATTAAAAAAAAATTTTTTTTATTAAAGAATTTAGTTTTTTTTCTCCTAGAATTGTAGGATTTCTTATTGGTAAGGTTGTGTCTTTTAATATGTAACATGTAATTACTTTAAAATGTTAAGATTTTGGTGCCATGCATGGTAAGCTTTACTGTTAAAAGTATTTCTTTGTGCTTCCTTCACAGCTGTTTTCTGCAGTTATTTTGTTTTGTTTCTCTGTTTGTCATACAGCAGCTCTACAGAAAGAAGCCAGGTTTGGCCATCACCTTTGCAAAGCTGCCACAAAATTTGGACAAAAACCGGTATAAAGATGTGCTGCCTTGTGAGTATCTAGCATGAATGCCCATCCCTCCTGCGCTGAGATAATGTTTCCCTTTTTAAAACAGATTGCCTGGTATTCTGGAACGATTTTCAGTGTGTCTGTAAACACCGCCGTCTTTGCTGCAGCCATTTCAGACTCTGAACAGTTGGGGAATAGTGTTTATGCTAATGAGGCAAGAGCTGCAGATGGGGATGGGAACTGAACCCTTGTTTACTTGGTGTGATAAAAATAACACTCAGAATGATCAGTAAATTTTCTTCTCTCCCACAGATGACACCACCCGGGTATTACTGCAGGGACATGAAGATTATATTAATGCAAGTTATGTGAATGTAAGTTAAGAGTCTGGGCAATAAGAAAAGAGCAAGTTCATCATTGTAAGGAGGGTCTGAACAGCCAGTGGGTGCTTTGGAACTGACAAAGTACTCTCCTGTTCACTTGCACATTTCAGCTAGACAGCCATGTGAGGGAAGGAAAGTAGTCAGTATTACAGAGGAGAAAATTAAGGTTCAGAGAGAGTGAAGAATTTGAAAAGCCACAAAGCTAAGAGCAGATGGGACTGAAAATGTATTCTGTGTTTCTGATTCTGTTGTCCACATGCTTCTGGACTGGGCTGCTACCATTAAGGTGTTTGGTTTTGCCAGTGGTGTGTTGTTAACTTTGTGGTTTTTCCCATGTTATTAATGTCAGCCTACCTAAAAAATAAGAAAAATAAAACCTCCACTGTATGTATAACTCCGCCCCCCCCCAAAAAAAAAGAAAGAAAAAGGAAAAGGCTCACGTATTGTATGAAAAGAATTCTTTTTTTGTTCCCCTCTAAAGATGCCTATTGGCCGGGCGTGGTGGTGCACGCCTGTAATCCCAGCACTCGGGAGGCTGAGGCAGGAGGATGGCTGTGAGTTCGAGACCAGCCTGAACTACTTAGTGAGTTCCAGGTCAGTCTCAACTACATAGTGAGACCCTGTCTCAAAAAACAACAACAAAAAAAACCAAATAAAAATGCCTATTGGACAACTCACTTGGCCTCCGTGAATTTCAGTTTCATCTAAACATCAGGGTCAGCAAACTTGTTCTGTAGAGGGTCATATAGTAAATATTTGTTTTTACATTTAAAATATACCCATTTCAAAATGTTGAAAGCTATTCTTTTACAAAAGGATTCAGTCCAGAAGGGAAAAGGTAGAAATGGAACAGAATAAGAGAAATGTTCATTTTAAAACATTACAGCATTTGATGTCAAGATTAACCAACTTAATGATACAATCATTAAATGCCATGCAGAAAGTAAAGTGTGTCTAAAGTTAGTATAATCCTGTATTTATGCTTTACATAAAATAGTCCCTAATTTCATGGCATGCAAATATGTCCCCAAAAACTGTTTAAAAAGCAAATAAATGTAAGTTAACAGATTTTGATAGAAAAAAACTGCATAGGAAAGGATGAGGTGGGGATCTCTGTGTATTGCTGAAAATACAGGTAACTGATATTGGATATATTTAGGACAGAGCAATCAAAATCTTTTAAACTCTGCCATCTTGAAGGGACATTTCTGTGTTTTTCCTACCAAGTAGCATACAAGTTAATCTTAAAGATCCTAATGCTGGCATTGTCAGATCTTTTGCAAGCATTTTTAGAAATAACTTTTTCTTTGATTTTTTTTCTCATTCACTATAAATTGATAAATATTTTTCTGATGTGATGTCAATTAGCAAGAACCATTTTTAAATGCAGACCCCTGTCCACTTTGAGGCAGCCATAGATTCTAATACTTTACCAATCTCTTGCCAGATGGAAATTCCTGCTGCTAACCTTGTGAACATATATATTGCCACTCAGGGACCCCTGCCACATACCTGTGCACAATTTTGGCAAGTCGTTTGGGATCACAAGTTGTCACTGATTGTCATGTTGACAACTCTCACAGAGCGAGGGCGGGTAAGTGGTTTGATTTCCAATTCAAATATATGCAGTATGATACTGTGCTGTATGGAACATGAATCCCAGGGCTAGAATGGGTGTATTGGTTCAGCCCCAGTGTGACCCATAAATTTCCTGTTTGAAGCCACCAAATGGAGAACTCCTAAAACAGGAAGCTTAGTCCTCCTCCTGTCCACCTCAGGCATTATAACAAGCTAGGCAGAAGTTTCCTCTTGCCTCATTCTCCCTGCTACAGAACCATATGTTGATTGTGCCTTCACCCACCCAAGACAAGCACTGGAGGAGAAAGAGCAATGTGTACTATAAAAATAGTGGCTGTAAAAAGTAAGACGAATTCCACTGTACCATTTTCCACAGAAACAGATCACTGTTTACATAAGGCAGTGTGCAAGGGGTACTTTTGTCATGAATTTCCTATGTTCTAGATACATCTGCATGTCTTCATTATGAAGTCTGTATTCAGAAACACATGCCAAAGTCAGTTGTTATTTTGAACCACCTAATTTGAGTGATCGGCGTGCCGCTTTCTCTGAAGTGTCCTCCTCAGTATATAGTTCAGAATGCCAGAATAATCCATGTGGAAGTTGAGAGTACACAGGAATTGAAATGGGTAATACTTTGGAAAACAGTCTACTACTTTCTTACCTGAAGCAATAAATAAGATTTCCTACTAATTAATTATAAAGATTCTCATGGGTTGCAAGGAGCATTTACATGTGTTGTCCCAGTCAGTCAGCTCGCCACCTCTGCTAAATACTTCGAGTCTATCCTATGAGTGCTCAGCTCTAGCTTTTTACAAATTTCTGCTCATAATGCATGTGTCACTTTTAACTTCCACCCATTTGGTTGTGCAACAGAGAAAACACAGAGTAAATTCCTCTCTACTCTATGTGATGCCCCTTCAGATATCTGAAAATGACCTTGGACTTTCATTAAGATCATCATCAGCAGAGAGCATGTGGACTTTGTCTTAATTTTGTCATCGAGCCAGTTTCTTCCCTTCAGCACTTAACACTGGTCATCTTTTTCATTGCTGGAGCACAATACCCAGCACTCACAAATTAAAGAGGTATTTAATTTAGCTCATGGTTTGGGGGAATTGATTCCATCATTAACTGGCTCCAAAATAGCATATCATGGCAGACAGAGAAACGATGCTTATTTCATGGTGGCTAGGGAACAGAGCAAGGAAACAGTTACAGAGAAGAATGGGTGAGGGACCATGAATAGTACTCAAGACCATGACTTACCCATAAATACCCAGGAGCACTCTTTACTAATCTGCGAGGCATCTCTTAACCCAGTGAAGTTGGCATATCAGGATTAACAGTCATAATTCACTCTTTGTCAATTTCACACCCAAACACATCTTCTTAAACCATACTTAATCTCAAAGTGAAGACAATAGCAAGTTTATAATTCCACCTAATATAACTATCCCCCATACAACCAGAAGCACAATAGTCTGGTTAGTCTATTATCTCAACAGTTCCAGCATTTTTCAAAAGTCCAAGTCTCTTCTGAGACTTAAGGCAACCTTTAAGCTCTGAACCTCTGTGAAAATCAAAAACAAGTTATATAACCCCAAGGTTCAGTAGTGTAGCGCAACAATGGTGAACCTTTTAGAGACCAAGTGCATGAACTGTAATTAACACCCACTTATTTATTTCAGTGTGCCAACACTGCAATTAAACCTAATTATTAGGATTTTAGTTTAGAAAAAATTATGTTAACATTTTCTGTCATATAAAGAAAAACGCAATAATATGCATGCCATAGGTTCACTGCCACTGGCATAGGATAAACATTCCCATTCCACAAGGTAAGGGATAGGGGGACAGAAAAGAATCATACCAAAACCCAGCAGGATAAACATTAAGTCTGTACCTTCATATCTGGCATCTGAGGCACATGGTGATAAGGTGTGAGCTCTAGAAGGCTGTGATAGCACCCTCCCCTTACAACCTTGCTTGTTGAAGCCCCTGTGACCTCTCTCTTGGCTCTACTTTCAGACCACAGCTTCCCTCATCAGACATTCCACATACCTGCTGTCACTAATTTCCTGAGGTCTCCACTGCACTTGGCTTCATTCTTACCTCTTCACTCACTGCCCTCTCAGGGCTCCCTCCCTGGCCTTCCAGGCCTTCCCCTGAAATCTGGGTAGTTTCCCTCCTAACCTTACAACTCGCAGTCTGCATGTCCATGAAACCAACTTCACGTGGACAAACACCAAGATTGGCTGCCAGTTCAAGCAGTAGCTGGCCCCTTTGGATCATGGCTGCAGCAGCCTCTGAGTTCCTGGATGACTGAATACAGTGAAATGAATCCCAGGGAACCAGTTCCCTAGGAGGCTCTCGTCAAGCAGACATTCCAGGCAGGGACTGTCTTCTCAAAGGAAAGGTTTAACTTTTGCACCCTTGACTTTGTGATAGCTGGTATATTACTGATTACTGAGGTGCCTCCAAGTCATTTCTTGTCCCAGTACGAAGTTCTTTCTTTTTAATGATGCTAATCTCTTTGTAAGTCACACCTCCATTAACCCCAACTTTATACATGGTTCTTTCTGGGCCAAAACTTATATTTTTCAAAATTTTTTTGCTCGGCCTTTTGCCTACAATGCTCATTATAAATCTGGCTAAAAGCAGCCAGCAGTGCGCATGCCACAGCCTGAATGTTGGACTGTGTTAAAATTTCCTTTGCAGATTTTCAAACCACCCTTAATTACAGTCTCTTGTAAAGTCTCAGGACATGAACAGAATGCAGACAAATTTCATGCTAGAGTGTGACAACGCATAACCTGTAATCCAACTGCCAATGAGTCCTTGTTTTCAACAGCAATCTCCTGACCCTGGTCTTTACTATCATCATTCTAGTCTTTTGAGCTCTGGCTAGAATCATCCACCCATCAAGCTTTTAAGCCATTTGAAGGCTTTTCTAAGCCACGTCGCCAAACCTTTCCAAATTTCCACAAACCAGTTCCAAAGGCTTCTAAACTACATAGTAAGGTACAGTCACAGCAACATTCCTACTCCTAGTACCACTTTCCTGTATTAGTCAGCTTTCCTGTTGCTGGACACGGTACCTGATACCTAAATTTAAAGAAAAGGTTTAATTTGGTTCAGTTTCTTTCCATGGTCAGCTGGCTCCAAGTCAGAAACTTGGGGCAGAGGGTGAAGCAAAGCAAAGCTGCTTAGTTCATGGCAACCAGGAAGCAGAAGAGGGGAACAGTGCCAGAGCAAAGGGTTGAGGGACCAGACATAGACCCCAGAGTGGCACCACTGTGACCCACCCAGACATACCTAGAAGTATGCTCCAGCAATGCCCAAGGGCTATCCCTAAGCCAGTCAAGTTGAAACTACCCCTAATCGCCACAGCTTTAATGCCTTGATGCTTGGAACCTTAATTCAGCACTCTGGAGCCAGACTACATTGAACGCATGGTTCCAAGTGGCTTTTCTCACCTTTGGCTCTCCTGAATGTGCAGTGAAATGGTAACAGTACCTACTTCAAAGGATTGGTGAATACTCAGACAGTACACATAAAGGGCTTAGAGAACTGTTTGTCTTACATGACCGACAGATACTGCTGCAGCGCTCTTATCATCATTGATTGAACTCAATCCAGTTCTTGCCTTTAGGAAGCTCTTTAGGGCTTCCTTATTTAATGATATTAACTCACTCCTAGCTTTGTGTCACTCAAAAACTTGGTCAGAATTTCTTCTTATCATTTAAATTACTGATAGAAAAGTATAAAGTTCTCAGGAGGCAGGAGCAACTCCTCCTGAATGCTGTTAATCCTGACAGCTCTATTCTTGTCTCCTGTTTCTCTCTTCTCTACGCAGTTACCATGAGAGCCTGTCTGAGGCTCAGCTAAAATCACTGCAACAGCTCTGACATCACCTGATCTCTTTGTTTCAAAGTCTCATTTTTATCTATTTTGGTTTTAGTTATGTTTTTAAATTTTGTTTTTATAAGAAATTAACATGGACCTTTTTTGAATGTAGGGAACCCTCACTAGCTCACAGCACTGTCCTCCCTAGTTTTCTAAATGGCAGCCATCTGAATCTGTGTGTGGAGGATAAGAAGATACCCTAAAACCATGCTGAGTTCAAATTCTGTCTCTTCTGCTTCTACCTGTATGGCTTTTGAACTATATAAAATGGTATAAAAAATACCACCTATCTTATGGAGTTGTAGCAAAATTGAGTGAGTTTGTGTAGGTAGCCTCTTGGAAGAATGCTTGACATACATTAAATATACAAACATTAGCCAGAACAGCAGTAGTAATTTCAGTTCCACCTTAATGACCATTACTAGAACTGCAGTCTTAATATTTTTCTTTAAATTGACTTACCATTTTTTGATATAATAAATTTCCTTTGAAACATATTTCTTAAATGGAAGTTGGTATCCTTTGCTAGAAATAAAATGTGTAAAAATATAAAGACTACAAAACAATATTACTAAATTCTGAAAAACCTTGTCTTCCAGACTCATCTTGAACTCTGTACTTTCTCACTCTCTATCTCTATCATAAAAATAAAAGTAAAGTATTAGGGAAGTAATATTAAAGTGGTGCTAAACACATGGAGACTCTCCATGCACAATCTGAAATACTACCTGAAACAAAAATCACTTTCCCACCGTGCGTCTCCTAATGTGCTGCCAGCATCCCACCTTTGGCATCCCACACTGCTACTTTGGGTAGTAGACAGAGAGCCTTTGGCCGTGTCATTTCATGTTGTGCCTGCCTTCATTTGGTCCTTTGTTCTGTTTCTTTGGTTGCTGATACTCCAGATTTCCTAGGGAGCAGTTTATGGAGGTACCACCCTGCTCTCTCACAAGGCCTTTTAGTTCATAGTGGGACTCCTTAGAGCCAGCACCTGAACCTATTCAGGCAGCTCCACGCTGTCACAGGCTGCTGATCTGTGTCAAGCTTTTCTTTTCCATTTCCAGCTGGACAGTCATTCTTCCGAGAGAAAAGGGGGCTCCCCACAGGAACAGTTTGGTGACAGATGATCCACCTTGGATAGCAGCCCCTTCCTTCCCTTGCCCCACTTGTTCCAGATCAGGAGAAAAGACCCTGTCTGCTCTGCCTGCTCTTCCAGGTCCTGCCCCTCCTGCTCCGTGATTTGCTGTCTCTCTCTCTTGTTGGTGTCTGCCCTGAACCTGAGCTCATCAGAGGTCCCCATACGACCTGGCACTGTTTTTGTTCCTTGTCCTTTCTCCCCGGTTGAACCCATGTGCAGCTTTGTGAGTATTCTGTCAGAGAGACTCCCACCTCCCATGAGGCCTCCCATTCCCTTTTCCCTGTAGCAGCTCTGGCCCTGAGTACTTGCTGCCTTGTTTGTCAATTGTTAGAAACTGATCTTCCGAACTCCAGGGTATGGGTTTCCCTGTTCCTATTGCAAACTGCCAGCTGACTGGACCCCTCTGTTCTGTCTCCTCTTCATCACACCCCTACTTCTTTCGTGGTCTGTCGTTCCGGGCAGCGGCTTTGCCCCTCTCCTTTTCTGAGAGATGAAATCTCCAGCTCATCCGGTTTGTTTTCTCCTATGCTGCCCCTCTGCTAGAGGGGACTCCTGGTGGGTGTGTGTTGGCCAGAGGTGTGCCCTCTCTGTTTGCTGAGGAAGGCGTCCCCAAAGCCTCGCATCAATAGGTAGTCAGATGCCCACTGCAGGGTCACTTGACTTCTCCCCTTCTTCGTTTCCATCCCAAATGGTTTTCACTGTGCTTTCCCTTGAAGCCCGGCCTCTCTTCCTAGAGGTGTCTCTTCTCAGTTGGAAAGTCATTCTTCCTCACCTTCCATTAGATGTTTCTTTTGGAGGGAAATTACTTTTTACATTTATATAAAATCCATGAATAGTATAGATAATTTTCCTTCCCGGTCTTCCAGAGGAGGCATTTGAATTCTGGAAACATTACTTGTAACTGTATAACCTTGGACCAGACTTAATCCTCAATTTCAGTATCACTAGAAAGGAGAAGGTAATGCTCATCTCTTGTTATCTTTTGAAGAGAACAGTGCACTACCCCGAGCCTGTCCACGGCTGGTGTTCTGTGTAGGGTGGTGACCCCCATCCTTTGTCCTCATCTCACTGGGCCAGAGACACATGGTTTCACCCCTCAGAGTAACAGTAAGGGGCCCGAGATGGCCATGAGAATATGCAAAGCGATGAGAAGAAGTTTGAAGTGGCACAGGGCTCTGTCAACTCTTGCGGTCTATTAATTACAGTGTGTTTGGTAAAGTGTGCTCAGGCTCACGAGGCTCCTCTGCTGAGAGCTTATTTCTCAATCAGGTTTTGTCCTGCCCTCTGGGTGGTCCAGCACATGGAGTGGGACATTGAGTCTTTCACCTCCCGACCCCAGCTCCCTTTCTTCACTTCCTGATAGGATACATCTACCCAGCCTTCAGCACATGCTCTGTCTACACAAGCACATTCTTTCCAAAGCTGCTTCAACAGTCAGCTTTCCCTTTCTGAACTCTTTGCAGAGCCACTGGATAGCTTGCAACTAGAAGGAGAACAACAATGCCCCCCCTCAGCCTGTGAATCCCCAGAGAGACAGCACTCTGAGTTCTTCTGGCAGCATATGCTGTGGTTGTGTGTGAGGGGCCCAATGCTCACAGACCAGCTGCACTGACCATTGTCCTCTCCTGCCTGCACAGCTGTGTTTTCTTACCATTTCATGTCTGCCTGGCTGCATTCAGAGCCACACGGTGCAGCTCTGACTCTACCTCTGTTCCTATACATATTACCTGACACAAGTCAACACAGTCTCTGAGCCTCAGTTTTCTCCTATGCACAACAGAGCACTTACCTCAAGGAGTTATTTTGGGCCCAGGATAAAATAAATATCCATAACACGGTCCCTCCAGTGCTTAGTATATACTATTTCTAAAATGGGGATATTGGACTTCAGTAATTCCTCCCCCATCCCACACCAGCAGCAGCTCAGTTTCCACATGCACACTGTTGTGCTCAAGATTACACAGTTGAGGACCAGGGATTGAGCCCAGTGGCTCTGCTGCCTGCTTGGCAAGCACAAGGTCCAGAGTTGGATCCCCGGTGCTCCGCACCCCCAAAAAGAAAAGATGACACAGTTAGTTAGTAGACCTGATTAGCCCGGATTGAAACTCAGTACCTTTACAGACTTCTTGTTCTTCCCCCCCCCCCCCCATGCTTTCAGATCCAAAAACCTAAAATCTAGATTTGATCAGAGGTCAAGAAGAAGTCCGGGTCCTGTCAAATTCACTGCAGAATAGGTACTCTGAGAGTGCAGGTGTTTCTAGTTCTGCCTTGTGCTGGTTGATCCCTGCAGGTACATCTTCCCCTGGTGATCCTGCAGGTGAGAGCCTGAGCAGCCCGCAGGAAGTTTTTTGCTTCCTGCGTGGATGAGGAGAGACGGATGGACACAGAGCCTGTGTTTGTAGACTCTGCCTCCAGCCCTACAGACAGCAGCCCCTTCGCGTCTGAGGAAGTTTGGGAAGTGGCTCCTAACCAAGATACTGACATTCTGTTTCAAAGAAAATTCTCAACTCAACTTCCCAGCAGCATACTTTAACTTCAGATATTCACTGAGATATTTGAAAATAAGGCTAGAAAAGCTGTTTCCAGACAAATTCCATGTGTCTGTTGGTTATACCACCTTTCCAATCTAAACAAGTGTAATTTTTACTTAAGATGGTCTAACTTTAGGCTTGGGGAATTTTTTTAAGTCACGCTTGGTAGCACATGCCTTCAGTCTCAGCTGTGTCAGGAGGATTGCTTCAGTCTAGGAGTTCGAGGCTAGCCCAGCCAACTTAAAGACACTTCTCCCCTTTTAAAAATTTTTAGTGTTAGAATTTGACTGATGAAAGAATCGTGATGGAATGGGCATCCTAGCCTTCCTTGCATTTGGCTCAGAAGTGGTCTATGAAGAAGCTGCAGGGCTTGGAGGGGGTAGAACACCAGGAGGTGGTGACATCGGTCACACTGTGGGAAAGCCACGGCCACATCGGGAGGCACTGGTGAGCTGCAGGATTAGCACTGGACTATGCCACAGCAGCTTGTGGCCTTGAAGAAATCACTCTCCTAGTCTCGTCTGCTCCACAGGGAGTCTCCACTCCAAGGAGAATTTTCTATGAAAGCATTTGAGAGCCTGGGTTATGCTGGGATATTCTTTTCAGCTTAGGAATTTCCTGATTTGAGTTTTTTTTGGGAATCTCTGCCAGTCCTTATTCAGGTTGATGTAGATCCCATTATAACAGCAGTATTGATGGCCACTGCTGACCTGACCACCACGGGGAGCTCAGCGCCACACACCCTCTCCAACCTCTGTCACCATCCGTGAGGCACGTGTGGCAGGTGTGGGCTCTTACCTTCCCAGTAAAAAGAGGTTGACTTGATTGAAGTCTGTGTCTGACAAGTTGGGGAGGAGTCCTGTCTGACACTCAAATGTGCACTTGACTTCTGTACCTGGGAGGCTGGGGGAGAGTGAGTGAGGAGGGTGAGATATGGCTTTGGGAGCAGAAGGAAGGGGACTGGGTTGTCCTGAGAGGGTAGGGGAGTGGATAGAGTTGTTGATAAGCCCAGGCCTATGTCTGAGGCCTCTGCCGCTCTCTGTCAAATGAATGCTGGAGAGGAAGTGGGGAATCTCTTGTCCTCCTCCTGCAGACTGCAGCCCAGGGCTGGTTGGCCCCTGGCAGGCTGACGAGGAAGGAGGTTCCTCTTTACCCCACACGGGAATAAGTCCAAAGCACATGGCCTTTCTCTTCCTTTTGGCTATCATGGGGTGTACATGGCCAGATGCCTGACTGATCTGCCTGTCCGTGGTTAACTGTCCCAGTGAACCCCTCCAGGGGAGGCTCATATAAATCCATGGTTTCTTACAGACCAAATGTCACCAGTACTGGCCCGATCCCCCTGATGTTATGGACCACGGCATCTTTCACATCCGGTGTCAGTCAGAGGACTGCACCATCGCCTATGTGTCCCGAGAAATGCTGGTCACAAACACTGAGGTAAGCAGTGACCTGAGGGGGAACAGTGAAGGAATAGGTAGAAAACCAGCAGCCGCCATAGTCCCAGGTGGGGCTTCCCTTCCAAGTCTGCTCTGTTTGCACCTGATGAGGGTACCAGTAAATGTACAGGACTGCCTGTCAGAGAGCCAGGCTGCTGTGCATGTTCATTGAGGGACGAAGGATGACAGAATAGGAGTGTCCATAGTCCATGCAATGAACAGTATTACGCCTGACAAAGAGGGGCCATTTTGACACATGCTACAACATGAAGGAACTTTGAGGACATTACACTAAGTGAAATGGCCAGTTACAGAAGGACAAAGACCTAGAGATCCATTTATGTGAAGGACCTAAAATAACAGATTCATACAGACAGAAAGGAAAATGGTAGTTGCCAGGGGCCCAGGGAGGAGGGAGATCAGGGAGTTACAGTGTAAAGAGTACAGGGTTTGGGTGATAAAGTTCTGGAAACAGTGGTAATGAGCACAGCATTGTGAATACACATGATGACGCCCCTGAAATTTACATCTTAAAATGGTTAAACGGTAAACATGATGTTGCATGTATCTCACCACAGTCAGAATGAAAGAGTGAGCATTTGTGGCCCAAGTAGCAAGTACCATAGGAGCACGGTGAAGAAATCACTCTGGGTACCACAGGTCAGAAATGCTGTCCTGCTAGTGGCAACCTGAGCTGTGGGGAGGACGGGGTGGATAAGAGGCCACAGTATAGCTAGGCATAGTGGGGAGAAAGCACACTGGGGACGGGGCCACCTGGCCAGCAGTATAGGGGAAGAGCCCACTGCCTGGACAGACTCACCCAAGCCACTCCACCTTCTGCAGACTGGGGAAGAACACACAGTGACACATCTACAGTACGTGGCATGGCCTGACCACGGCGTGCCTGATGACTCCTCGGACTTCCTGGAGTTTGTGAACTACGTGAGATCCCTGAGGGTGGATGGTGAGCCGGTCCTAGTTCACTGCAGGTATATACTATGACTTGGTTCGTTTTGCTTTGTTTTAATACATATGCCCCTTGGAAATGGCCTGGAGATAATTAGTAGATACCTAGCCCACCCTAAATCCAGTAGTATCATGCACTTCTACAAAGCTGTTTTATTTTAACAATTTCAAAAGACTTGGAATTTTCTGAAATAAACATTTGCGTATACCACAGAGCTGAAGAGGGCCATCTTACCCACATCTTCCCCTCTTCTTAAATCTGCTGACCTGTACACCAGATGTGAATAAGAACAGGAGGAGAGTTTGCATTTAATGGTGGCTAAATTTCTCTCCACTGGTCGTTAAGCCCCCAGCCTCAAGATCAATGAGGATGTGGTTTTTCTGCCAGTCTGAGACCACCCTAAGTGTCCGCTTTGCATTCTTTTCTGTTTTGTTTTGTCTTGTTTTGGTTTTGTGGTACTGGGGATTGAACCCAGGGCTTTCACATGAGCTACACTTCTCTTTTTTTCTTAAGTTTGAGATAGGTTCTCCCTAAATTGCCCAGGCTGAGCTTGAAGCTGCAGTCCTCCTGCCTTAGCCTCCCCTGGTGCTGGGATTACAGGCAAGCACCGCCACACCTGACTGTGCTTTGTATTCTTGAAGACCAAGGCTCCTTCTGAGTAAATGTGCTTCAACTGTACAGTGCAGAATTGCTGCTTGGACAGATCACAAGACTCTGCTTCTCTCCCTTTTCCAGTGCTGGAATAGGTCGAACTGGTGTATTGGTCACTATGGAAACAGCCATGTGCTTAATTGAGAGAAATCTTCCGGTTTGTCCATTGGATATTGTCCAGAAAATGCGAGACCAGCGTGCGATGATGGTGCAGACATCAGTGAGTAGAAAACCAATAATTAAAATAGTAGCAGTGGTCAGCACTTCCTGAGCTCTTGCACTGGGCCAGGCTTAGGGGAGGACGTTGTAGTCAGGAGACTGAGACTCTAGAGGTCTCAGTCCTTTGTCCAAGGTCCCAGAGCTTGTCAGGGGATCCACAACTCCAGAGTCCATACCTGTCTTACTCCTGAGTTTTGCTGTCCTTGGCATCTGCCACCTCTGTGGCTTATCCTGCACGCTCCCTACAACCCCCTGGCTGACTGTGCATCGTCGAGCCAGTGGCCCATCATTTGTCCATTGGAGGAAAGCAGGGTCACTGAGGCTTTCACCTCAGTGCTTCCCTCCTCTCTCCTCCTCTGGGCTCTGTCCCACCTGCTTCATGCCTGAGTACTTGGCACTGCAAGTATCCTCAAGGGGACATTTCTGGGGTTTTCCCTAGAATTTAAAGAGCTTCAATGTGGGGTAGAAAGAGTATGATTCAGGCTCTTCCATGTATTGAGTGACTTTTGGATAGTCTCTTAACCTCTCTCCAAGCCTCAGTTTCCCCATCTGTAAAATGGAGACCATCTCCCACGTTCATTCATTCATTCATTCAGCAGATAATTGTGCAAGTAGAAGAGGCTCAGCCTGCACTGGTCTGTTACAGATCTCAGCAGTGGTGCGGGAAGTTCAGGGACATCTGAGAACACATGGCAGGTGTCCAAAGCCGGCTTTGGAAAGTTGAGGAAGGCTTTCCAGAGGTCTGGCCTTTGGAGCACAATTCCTAGAGGTGGTGAGAAGGGTTAGCAAGGAATGGATGGGGACTCACAGTCTCAGCCAGCCCCGTGTCCTCACAGGCTCGTGCGCAAAGTTCAGAAGATCTCCCTACTAGACTGCATCCTTGGCTTTATGTTAGTTCATAACCAGGATAAGACACAAAAAAAGACCATTTTCTATATTTAAGAACATTCTCCTCCCTAATTTGTGGTATGAAGACTTTATTCCTAGTTAGAAAGAAAGAGTCCATCACCTTGGTAGATTTTCCTAGCTGGAGAAATTTCATCTAAATGCTGTTATTTTTCCCTGTTCACATTTGTAAAATATGTTTCTTGGGTGTTAATAATGCAGTCAGCCCTCCGTTTCTGTGGCTTCCATACCCAAGGACTCGACTAATCATAGATAAAAAAAATACAGTAATGGTTCATGAACAATTCAGTTTGCAAACAAAAACATTGTCAAAAATGTTTTTAAGCATTTGGCAAAATTTTGCTTCCGTTTGCAAACTCCACATTGGGTGACAGACTACGGCCATCTTCCCACAAACACAAAGACAGCCATCTTCCCCAAAATCATAACACAAATTAAGGTACCATTGTATTAGAAAAACTGTGTCTGTACAGAACATGTTCAAACTGTTTCCACATCATTATTCCTTAAACAATATGTTAGAACAACTATTTACATCATACTGGTCTTGTAAGTGTCTAGGGATGCTTTCAAACATACAAGAGGATGTGTAAAAGACATGAGCGTCTGTGGATTCGGCTATCTGCAGGTGGCCCTGAGAAATGGCTGTGTAAACAGTGTCCTGCGGAGCATCTTCCAGTGGCTCCCCTTGTTAAGCTAAGACCCAGACTCCTTGTCTCCCTGCAAGGTGCCCCACCCTGTGTAGGAGTTAGGAGGCCACAGACAGGTTCATAGACTTATGGCCTTCACTCTTCCCTGGCACAGGGGCTAAAAATGATGGGAAGACTCATGTGCGCATGTAACAGTGTTCCTGGAGCCCCGGACCTGACTTCCGTCTCTCCTTTTCCAGAGCCAGTACAAGTTTGTGTGTGAAGCGATTCTTCGTGTGCATGAAGAAGGCTTAGTCCAGATGCTGGATCCCAGTTAGGACAACTGTGAAGCATTCATTCCTTGTCCCACGGACACCCTTCTGATGAGAGGGGCACAAGCCTTCCTTTGGAGGCTGCAGGAGGAACCTGGAGCTGTGGGAAGGGAATGAGCATATCTTAACCCCGGCACTTTAAATTTCTATAGAAAAGGTATCGTGTACATAGGGACTGGTGTAGATACGCATGCAACTATGGCTTCCTTTAAGCCCAGAGCAAGCAGCACAAGGGATCTTATATGGGACCTGTCCCACCGCCTTCCTCCCTACACGTCACCGCCCCCGCCGGCCGCCTTTGGGCACCTGGGAAGGGATGCCTCCAGTGCTGCACACCTCCCAGCAGCCAGGTGGTGTGGCTGTGTAAGCTGCTCAGGTACTGTGTTGTGTGCCGGATGCTGATAGCTGAGCTTTCTGTGCTCTCAAGAGAGGAAGCAGAACAGCTCAGTCACCCACCGCCGCTGCACAACATAGAACACCAGGAACAGGGCTGAAGGACGACAAGCAGTGCCTCCGCGGCCCACCCACTCCTCCCGCATCTCTTCCCTGCCCCTGCCCTGATGTGTCCAGAGCAGCCTCCTCTCCCTGGCACTGGCCCTTCATCCACACCCTGCCGACCCTGAGAACGATGCTGGCCCAGGAGACCTCCAGCCAGGACTGTCCATGTGACTCCCCGTCTTAGCTTCAGAAGCAGGTGTGTCCCTTGCCTCCGCTTGCCTCTTACTGTACACTCAGACTCCAGGACCGGATCCCTGACTACTGAATCTACCACATGGATTGCTGCTACTTCGCGCTGTCACACTCGAGGCCAGAGGGTTTTCCTGAGCAGGAAGGGATGATAGCATTCAGAATCTTTGGCCCTTCTGGGAAAAGACCTGCTAGTAAGTCACCATGGGAAGCCCTGCTTCTCAAGGGTTCCCTGTGGGTGGGTGGGTGTGTGCGTGTGTGTGCGTGTGCCCTCCATGGGTGAGTGTTTCTCAGGATTCCTAACGATTCAAATTACCGTTGAGTTTATAAAGAATGAGTCTCTGTACAGAAGAACAAATGTGTGCATTCACCCTCGGGTACAATGGTCTCCATTTCATTTCAGAGGCGAGGATCAAACTGTCTGAACAGAAACACAATTCGATGTTAATTTATTCTAAGTACCCAGGATTCCGATTGTCCTAAAGAATTCTGCCTCTGTGAATACTGTGTTAAATTTTTTAAAAATTTGTGACAGGATTGTAGCAAAGTATTATTTAAGGAAAATAAATTACATAAACATTTTAATGTGGTATTTTTAAATAGTTTTTGTGTATCCAGAAAAGGAATCTAAGCCAGCTTGTTATTTATAGAACGCTTTCATATTATAGCCCACATAGATGAAGCCACTTTAATATTAGGAAACTCTGGACCGATTGAATCATTTCCTGGTTGCAAGGAGGGATAACGACCTCCAGACAGGGCCAGATTTCTAAAGGCTCTCTATCTACAGACCTAGTGTGTTTACTTGTTCACCTCCTGTCTTCCCTGCATATATCTTACTGCTAAATGGCCTGGGTAGACGGAGGCAGTGCCCAGTGTGGAACCGTATACTCTATGGCAAGAAAATAATGGAAAAGTCCAGAGCCTGAGGGCTGCGAAGACTGGGTCCCTGCTCGAACTCAACACTAAACAGCTGTCATCAAAGGCACCTAGGAACTATATCCCCACTGCCTGCATTTCCCTTGTCTATAAAAGAAGAAAAACAATATCTAGTGTTCAGGTTGAGCGTGAAGACTGAGTAAGATCATGCTATGAATGTGAATTTTCATCATGTAGAGTATAAACTGACTCTACTATTGGATGATTTACTGGAAAAGCTAACCTCAGTGATTAGCCCCAAAACACATCAAAGAGAAGTGGAGTCTGGTAAGGCTTTATGAGAGAAAAATGTTCTAGAATGGCAGGACAGAAATGTGAAGACTATCACACCAGCACCTTTGTTCAGTCTGGACCCAGGAGAAAATGCCCTCAGCAAAGCACCAAAAAAGAGGAAGAGGAGGAAGTGCTGGAATAATTTAAATGCAATCGGGATATTTAGCAAATTTAGCCACTTGATAAAAATGTATCACCACCCCATGTGTAAAAAAAGCTTGAGAAGTCCAAATGTCTTTGAAGATTGTGTTTTATTATTTTTTAAAATAAATTGTTTAATGTGGCTGCAGAAATGCTGTCATTATAGATACATAAATTTCTAAAAAGCTTGCTGAAGGTTTAACTAGCCTTTTCTGCTACTGTGCAGACCAGCAATTCAGACCCTGCAGATGTTACCAGGAATAAAATTTGTGAAGTCCTGGGAAGAACAAAATAAGAAAATTATCTAAAGGAGTAAAATATGCAAGGAAATACTGTATATATTACTAGTAAAAATCCATAACCACCTTATGAATATCTGCAGTTATTCTTAAGCCTTTTTTTCATCCTAAGTGAAGAACCACATCAGAATCTGGGTAAATATTTTGCCTGGGAAATTTGGCTGGATGTGAATGGAGAAGACATATCCTACATACTGGTGCTTTTAGAAGATCTAATTAGACATACTGATGTGCAGACCTAATCAGGAAGAGAAGGCCCTGCTGGTGTCCCTCTCTAGAACCTACACTTCCTGTTTTGACTTTGAAAAGAAAGATTGAGCTCAGTTTGGTTGGGCTGCAGAGATGGGGTAGTTGAATCCCAAATCAGTACCTGCCACAGCAATTCATATTTGAATATGCTTTGAGATTAGTGTAGGTGCTATTGCTGCTCTGTTTTTGTCCCTCAGAAATTATCAGGGCAGCAAGAAGCCTCTTCATCCTCTAGAGGCAGCAACTTAGCAAGATATACTGTCCCAGGTTTCCTTTTATGTAAAAGGGGAGGATTAAGCTGGAGGAGGTAAGCACAAAATCTGCCATTCTTGGAGTCTGACACATGAGAGAAGCAAAAGTAACCCTTAGTAACATCTACACAGCTGCCAAGGAGAGATGGATCTCATTTCTATGGCTTTTCCCCTCAAGGTTGTCCCTCAGACCTTGGCAGTGTTGAATGGGAAAACAGGAATTGCCAGCCTTTGATTTTTTTTTTTTTTCTTCTCCTGTCAGCCTGGCTGAGAGCAGTGTCAGTAAAGATGGCAGCGCCTCTGTGTCCTCAGCCTGGGAAACCAAACCCATTAGATCCCAGGCTGAGCCTGCATCTTAAGAGCTCATGCACTGTTTGGAGCAACCAAAGGATTGTGTTAAGCCGTGTTGTTTTGAAAAGTATCTTAATTGATCAGCAATATTTTTCTCTGTAAATTTGGAATGTTTTTCATTCTGAGCTGTTCTGTCAGTGACTACTGAAAAACAATTTAATCAATATAAAAACACTCAAGCTATGCAACACTATTATTGTCTGTTGACATTTTTTATTCCTATGAATGTCAGATTTCTGTAAATGTTTCCTTACTTTGATTGTTTTCTTTGTTGTTAGTTTTCCTGAATGTCACCTCTTTTGGAGAAGAGTGTTCCACCCATCTCACCTTCCGTCTTAGTTAGGAGCATGGCCTCCCACACGTCTCTGCCTTCCCCCTGGGTGGCAGATTCTAGATCAGAATTTGGTTCCACTGTCATGACAGCCATAACGTGCACGAAGTACAAGTGTACCCTCCATCGTGCAGAATGCCAGGGTGGCTCCGTGGCCAGCAGATCCCGATGCTCTGCCACCCTCAGAGTACACCTTCTGTCTTGAGGTCTGCCAGCCATGGTCATATGCCAGCCAGCAAGATGGAGGAACAGGGAGAGAGAAACAAGACCCCCTTCCCTTCTTAGAGGACATCATTTGGATGCTGTACATCCTGTTACACAAGACTTAATGTCAGGACCTAATCTGTGAAGGAGTCATTTTTATTCTAAGAAGGCATGTGCTTAACTAAAATTCAGGGGTCTGTTTCTGAGAAGCAAGGAAGGAATAAGTTTGGGGGACAGTTAATGGGCTTTGTCGCAGCTCAGCCCTGCAGCTGCCCTTTTCCCGCATGGAGCCCACTCCACCACTCTGTGAGGGGAACAAACCCCACCCAGTTACAGGAAGCTAAAACTAAACCTACTTTGGGGTGATTTGCAGTCTTTCCAATTTGCTCTGGGTGGCTTTTTATGTTGACTTTAAAACTAAAAGGCAAGTTATCTTCCCACTACATAATCCACCAGCAGTAGTGAGGTAGAAAGAAACATGAAACAGCCAGGGGAAACACACCCATGCAAGGAGAGAGAGGAAGCCCAGAGCCCTGCCCCACTCTGCTCACAGGAGGCATGATGGTGCCCTGAAGTGCAGCCTGTCCCTGCAGAGCTCCTGACAGCCTTGCTGTCTGGAAGGGACACCTGGTCGCAACATGGCCACATCCATGGTTAGACTGCAGATGGTGGCCTTCTTGGGGACAGCCCAGCTTGTGTAGCCTGCCTGCTCTCAGGGCAGCTTCAGGAGGTCCACCAGGACGCTTTCGTGCTTCTGGAAGAGCAAGCTTGAGTTTTCTTTGCCAGTAGAACTCCATGAACACGGACATTAGACTCACATCTGAGCTCTGATCGAATCTCCTCTTAAGGCAGCTGCCCTGAGGCCGCCTGACAGAGGCTTGTTTGGGCATATGACACCCTCTACCTGGCCTCTGGGGCTACCTGGTTCACATGTGTGGCAGTAAAGTTTTGTTGCTCGCTCTGGGCTCAGTGTCTCCCATTCCAAGGCCATAGTTCTTGGTAGCTGCAACTTGGAAGACTGAGTTGACATTTCAACAAATGGCTTTAATCAGCTAGAGTCTGCAGACCTCAGTTTCCATCTCTGCTTGCTACCTGGCTGCCTCTAGCACCTGTTCACTGCACTCTTCCAGGGCCTCCTGAAAAGCAGCGGGAGCAGCATTCACACTCTACGCACCCTGTCACTGTTTCTTCTACTCCTGCGCTCTCAGCTGGTGTGTGGTCAGTCTTCCAAGGTACAGAAGAAAAAATGTAATCAGCTATTTTGCCACTATATAAAAACCAGTGTATGTCTCTGCCATTTACTAGCCTATCGGTTCCACTAAGCCGTTGCCACATTTTAGATGTTATTTGCAGCATCTCATTTTCACGTATAAAATTCTCCTCTACTATCCTTATATGCAGCTTCCATCTCATGGTTCAAAATGGCTACTCCAGCTACAGCCATCATGTCCACATTCTGGCCAGGAAAAAAGGCATATGTGGGAGGGAGCTGCTTTCTTCCTTTCCCTTTAAGGGTACTTCCTCTGATTTACATACATACAGCTCGGCTAGGAAGGTTAGGAAATATCTTTATCCTGGATGGTACGCAACACACCCAAGACTGAGCTCTATTGAAGAAGGAGAAATGATTGTTAGGGCCTGATTAGCCTCCCCTGCATGTTCAGATCTGCCAAAGGGCTCGTTTATGAGGAAATACCCTGCACGCAGAAGCAGCTGCAGCGGTGTCATTGCTGCAAGACCTGCCACCCTGAAGTTAGCAGGGACAGTATCTGGCAGGTTCAGCATCTCTCAGTCATGTATGGGAATCGTTTGGATACTAATGGACTCGGGACACCAAAGTATGCACTTCCCTGGAAACCCCATCCCCAGCGTACACAGGTCCACATGTCAGTCTTCACCCATGAGCACTCTCAGGCCCTTGTCTGGTTAGTCCCATAGCGTCTGGATTCCTCCTCTGGGCAATGAGGGCTCGAGGTCAGAGATTCCCCTGCAAGCTGACCTGACTTCCAACAGAGTCGTCCACACGGAGGGAGGAGCCACCCAACACTTGTTGGGACGCAGCAGACCGGACATATCCAGTAGGAAGATGATGGCTGGGCCCAGGTGCCTAGAGGGAGACGCTAGGGAAGGGCCAGTCTCTGGGTTGAGCATCTTGGAGAGAGGGGTGCCGCAAAGGAGAGCTAGGAGTGGGGAAGATGGTGAGATTGTTCTGGAGCCTGTAGTCTAATGTTAGGGACGAGAGTAACCAGTGTCTCAGGCAGCTGTCTGAACCTGAAACTATTGCTGCAGATACTTCCTGGCAGTGAGCACCTCAGCCCCAGTATGTGACTTGCTAGCCTTCCTGTTTGTATTTTAATCTGTTCAAATTATTTCTGTAATCACTAAACTGGCCTTTCTAGGGGTGAATATGTGGTCGTCTTAGTTTCTCAGACTGCTGTAGCAAAATACCCTGCTGGCAATAGACATTTATTTCTCTGCCTAAACAGACTCTTACCCCAATCAGAAGGCTTTGAGACATGAATCCACACTTCCTGAAGTCTCAGAACTGCCCATAGACCACTCAGTAACAAGTCAACAGTGTTATAGCAGAAACGTGCTAAAAATAAACCTCACAGTATGGAGGATTTAACTGCATCCCCTCAGTTACTGTCAGGCAGACAGTTGGGAACAGCGGAGGAACTGCCGTTCCCCTTCCTTCTCTCACCTCCCCAAACAAAATGGGGGTGCTCTGTAGCGATCATGGCTCCTCTAGAGCAGTGTGGTCGGGAAGATACTACCTCAGATTTGTCCCTGAGGACCACACTGCCAATGCCACTGGGTCGCCCTGCAGCTGCCCCCTCACTGTAATAAGCCCACATAATCTCTGCCACTCGGCATCTCTGAATTCCGGTCAGAGTCGGGGACAGATGCTTGGCCTTAGCACTGCCTGGCTGTAAAGGACGCTGGGAACCTGAGCGTTTGGCCTGTGGATGCTGTAATGTGAGATGGGGGAAGTGATCTCTGCCTGCTGAGCTGGGGGTGTCTGGGAGAGCAGAGACAAATGTCTTCTGGAGTCCATCCCCTCTGCTATCCAATACCCTTCTCATGCTTCTAAAACATATGGGTGCTCCTGCCTGGCGCAGAATGTCCCTTATACAAGAGAAAGTCTGTTCCCCAAAGGAACCAGCCAGAACTTGTCAGTGACAGCTGCAGGGGCACATCCCTGATCTCTGTTCTTTTCCTCTTCGGTCACGATCCTATCTCATTTTCTTATACTCTTCATGTGCTAAATTATACGTGACAACTATCAGCACACTCATTAAAAACAATGAAAGAGAAAAAAAGCATAAAGTTTAGGTGGCACAGGCTGGAGAAAGTCCAGTAGAACCACCGGGAGTGGAAGACCTTGCCCACAGCAGGAGTCCTGCTAGGCTCTGCCCCCAGCGTGAAGTCCCCTGGTGCTCAGGAGAGGAACTCAGCTCTAGGATTGCACTGAGAGCCCACAGGGGGTGGGGTTGTGGTGAGAGACCCGCCTGGCAGTCTGAGAACACGCGATGCTAATCAAGGCCAGTAAGTCAGGTTTCTACACAAAAGGTGTGCTATTTATAAACTCGCATAAAAACAAAAGCTTGAAACAGGGACAACTGAGAAAAGCCTGGGGAAATACATTCTAGAACAAGTATTACAGTTACCGTCCCACAGTTACCGCCCCACGGTCGTCCACTTGCATCAATAGGTCGTCCCCAACTTCAAAAAGCTTGTAGGAATCCTACTTCGCCTTGCGGGGCTCAGGGATGGAAGAGTCTGGGTTTCCTTTCTGTGTCTCACCTCCAACCGCCTTTATTTCTCTTTCCATGCCTATGGGTTCCGGCCTCAGTGAGTCCCACAGGCAAATTTTTCATCATGTTAATCTCAAACTTTCCTCATTTACTTGAGGATAAAACCTCTCCCATCTTTTCTTCATACCATCAAGAATTGAAAACTATATTCATAGCAGGCTTCTATATAATTGCCCCAAAGTAGAAACAACCCACGTGTCCATCATCAGATGGTCTGATAAACAAAATGTGTATATCTGCACAGAGGAGCATTACTGGGCCATGAAGAGGAATGAAGAAATTATACACACTAGTACATGTGGGTGTACCTTGAAAACATTATGTTAAGGAAAGAAGTCATCACAAAGGCTTCATGTTTCCACTTATATAAAATGCCCAGAAAAGGCATATGCATAGAGACAGAAAGTGGCTCAAGCCAGGTGCAATGGCACACACCTGTAATCCCAGCACTCAGGGAGGCTGAGGCAGGAGGGTCCAAAGTTCAAGACCAGCCTGGGGAATTTAGCAATTTAGTCTCAAAAATTAAGAATGGGACAGGGGATGTAGGTCTTGTGTTCAATCCCCAGTACCACAAAGGTAAATAAGTTAATTAAATTAAAGCAACAGTTGCCAGGGGCTAAAGGAAGAATTAGATATGGAATTTATTTTTGTAATGATGAATGAAAATGTTCCACAATTAGTGGTGATTGTAAAATGTTATGAATGTAAACCAAAAAAATCACTAAATTGTGCACTTTGAAATGGTAAATTTTATGTGAATTTAGTCTCAACTTTTAAAAATGGGGCAGGGGGTGTAAAGAAACAGCATCATAAACCCACAGGAGAGGAAGTTTAAACTGTTCCAAGGGGCAGGTTGTTTACAGACATCAAAGCCATAACATGTGCAGGCCCACTAACCTAGTAACTCTACTTCTGGCAATCTGATCTACTTATTCCTTGGGTTTTGTTTTATAATGTTAAAGCAGTTTCAATATTATTTTTATAATAGTGACAAATATTTTTTTCTTTTTTGGCTGATACTGGGAATTGAACCTATAGCCTGGTACATGCTAGGCAAGCACCCTACCCACTGAGTCACACACACACCCCCCAGCCCTTTTTAACTTCTTAAATTTTGAGACAAGTTCTCACTAAGTTGCTCAGGCTGACCTCAAACATACAATCCTCCTGGCTCAGCCTCCCCAGTAGCTGGGCTTACAGGTGTGCACCACCATGCCTGGCAATAACAGTAAATATTTTGGAATGATCCCCATGCCTACCAGCCTGGATCTGGTTCAGAAAGTTCCATGTGGGTTTGCTACGCAATACCGGCCAGCTCCAGAATTGATTTGGGAGCTGCACATGTCCATACACAGAAAGTATCCATGACACTTTGATGAGGAACTCGAGCTGCAGAATGGTGTTACTATGCGATTCTAACTTTAGGTACAGCCAGTGTAGCATGGTGCTGAGAATATAGATTCTGGAGCCAACGACCTAGATTCAAATCCTGGCTTCTGACCACTTACCAGAAGCCTCCTCCAGAATTGTAGTGACCCAGTTCCTGCCTTATGTGGTTTGGACTAAAACTACAAATATACTGTATTGCCTCACGCACAGATCTGCGAGGAGAGAAAACCTTCATGCTGTTGCACTTTGATTTGCAGTGCTACACCACAGGGTTTTCAAATGTTGCAAATATAGTGTGGGTTAAGTATATATGTGAACTTGGGATTGTGAACCTTTATATGAAGATGATCTCTTTTAACACAGCTTTATTTTTACAAGGTGAGGACAACCTGCATTTGCCAGTCCCTTGAAAGGTAAGGTTTTGTTGTTTGCTTTGTTTTGTTTTTGGCCAATATACTCACAGAATCTTCTTACTCTCCTCTTGTAAGGGATGTGGCAGCTTCTATCTCGGTGCTACCCTCAGCTCCATCTTCTCTGTTCCTTGTATACGTTGCCTTCACAGGTGCCCTGGTTGGTGCCCAGGTCCAACTTTAATGCCTTGTCCTCCAGGAAGCCATCCCGGTCTGTCCTTCCTCAGTTGGAGTCCCATTTCTTTCCGTGGTCCTCTCTGCTGGTTTATTCTCTACTTGTTGTATTTACTTTATCTCCCTTCCGGAGAGAAAATCATGTGTGATCCGTCCCTTTTCCCCTACACACACACTCGAGTGATAAGTAGGCACCAGTAATAGTCTGTTGAAGTAATATAAGCTCCCATCGCATTGATGATTTTTCCTCTTCTTTTTCTTTTTGTGGCGGTGGTGGCGGAGACCACGCTGGGGAAGGGACCCAGCACCTCATCTGTGCTGGGCAAGCACTCTACCACTAAGCTACACTCCCAGCCTGCAGTCTTTTTTATATTATTTAATGCACATATCTTCATATTAGGAAGTTTTTAAGAGTTGTGGATGACATGAGAGGAAAAGATTTCTAGATCTGACCACATAAAAATTCAGAATACCCTAAACAATAACAAGAGTCGAGAAACCGAGTAAAATGTTTGCAATAAATACAACAAATTAAAATGTGGTGCCAGTTTTAGCTTAAACTTGGCAAGAATGAAAGTAATATTTTTGAAACATTTAATGCTTCATAGAAAATACTTGAACAGAAGAAAAGCTCAAGGAGAACGACATTAGACCGAGATGGTACGGTTATGAGTGAAGGTTTTTTTATTGCTTGCCTATTTGCCACTTAGTTTTAAAAAATAAACAAGTGTTACTTATATGATGAGAAGAAGAATGCAGGAGAGCTTGGGATGGTGGCCCCGGGGCCTTGGCCGAATGAGAAAGGAGACGAAAGGCCAGCCTCAGAACATGGTGAAAGCCTGACTCCAAAAAATGCAGGACCTTCCATCTTTTGCTGAATTTTCTGTAAAATAAGCCTCAGTGTTGTTAAGGGAATGTCAAAGCAGAAGCGCTGGAGCATAAATCGGTACAATTTTCTAGGAGGGCAAATTAACAGTAATTATTAAGCACACTTCAAATATTTATATTGATTTGTCCAACTTCCAGTCTTTGTATTAATGACTAGAATAAAACATGAGTAGGCAAAAGTTATAATCATTGAATCTAATGACTGGAATAAAAACGGCTGGGAAATGAAACAAGTTGGAGAAGTAATATATGTACAGCAAATGATATTCAGCACAGAGGTTTCTAAAATATGAAAAAATTGGAAGCAATGCAAGTGTCCAATATTAAGGGTGTGGATTGATAAATTATGTAATGGAATGTTATGCAATTGTGAAAATACCACTTATAAAGAATATTTAAGTGAGAGTTTTTAAATAGTATGTGATGTTCAGGAAAGAGACTAGATTTTTTTCAAACTAGGTAAATATTCTGAAGCCCAAGGGGTACCTATGTGTATACCTAGAAGGGGGCTCAGACTAGACCGATACATTAACCAAGAACACCTTTAGGCTTATTAATATTTGTATAGGGTGTTTAGGGGCTTTTGCACAATTATCATGTGTTTTTCATCATCGGGAAAAGAACCCTTTCTTTAAAAGTCTCCATGATTTTTAATGAGTCACAATTATATACAGATAACATCAGAAATGCACTTGACTTTGACCTAGCAACTCAACCATTAGAAACATTCCTCACCTGTGTGAAGTAGACCATATATCCAGTTACTCACTGTGGCATTGTAATGGCAGAAAATTGGAAAGAATCCAAATGCTCATGGTACGGGTCTAGGTCTTTTTTCTTTTTATTTCCTTTTTGTTTTGTTTTGTGTTTGTGCTGTATGTCAACCCCAGCCCTGAATATGCTAAGGACACCATCTATACCCTGAGCCCTAATTAAATAAATTACTGTCCAGACCTGCGCTGGACACTGAAATATTCTGTGGTCCTAAGCAAAAATGATGAAACTTGT
This sequence comes from Fukomys damarensis, assembly GCF_012274545.1. NCBI lineage: Eukaryota > Metazoa > Chordata > Mammalia > Rodentia > Bathyergidae > Fukomys > Fukomys damarensis. The sequence continues at coordinate 26,288,919 of NW_022900948.1, read as the reverse complement.
ATTATTGTTATTCTAGACTGATCACTTATTAGTAATAGCAAATATTCTATATTATTATCAGTATCATTTGCTGGTATAGAATGCTCTCAAAGATCAAGTCCTAAGTGAAAACAGCAAGATATAGAACAAGACATAGTGGAAGATACCAAGTGTATTTTTTTAAAAAGGAGAAAAGAGTAACATCTTACAACTACCCTTATGGGTGTCTGTGGGCACAAATTCCTCTGGAAGTTTATACATGATACTGGTAACCGTGGTTGCCTCTGGGGAGACAGAGGTGGGAGAGAGACATTTTACTATATACCCTTTGGTAACTTCTGAATCAGTACCTATTGAGTAATATTAATGCCTGGAGTTAAAGTTCGGATGAGCAAGCCCTGGTTTGGTCCCTTAGCATCCTTGTTAAGAGCTTGGACCGTGGATTCAACCCGAGTTCTTTAAACCCCAGCTCAACTGCTTGGTGACTGCATGAATGCAGAACAGACAGCCTTAAACTCAGTCTTTTCATCCACAAAACAGAGGCGATGGGTTACTGTGAGGATTCCATGAAACTATCCACGCAGAGTGCCGTGTCTTACATAGATATCGATGCTAACACTTACGCCCTGCCCATCCCGAGGATGGCCATTCACAGACCCGTAAGAACGCCTCCTGCTCCTACCTCCTGCCCCCACAGTGTGGAACTGCATCACCAGCATTGTAGTTGCTGTGTAGATCCAAGGAGTTAGTATATTTGAAATACTGAAATACTGTCACAGGAAGGGCTAACAATTATCATTAACAGAAACATCCTTTTAAAGGCCATGCCCATTTTATCCTCCCATCTCTGAATTTATAGGCTCCTTTTGTCTCGATTCCTGTACTGTATCTTTCTCAGAATTTCAATGTAAATGTTTTTCATCCCTGCCTCTTCTTTTCTCATACTGTTCTGCTCTTGCCTAAGGCTTGAAGTATCTATTCTTTCCTTTATCTCTTCAAAAATTTTCAGTGTGCTTAGTTTAAACCGTCAGCTTGTTTTCTTTAGTTCACAGGTGTAAAACCTATTTCTTGTGACTGCTTGTGTGACTTCTTTCTTCCCGTGGGATTGTAAATGTGCAAACTCACCTTCATAGGATTTCTGTGAGAACTGATGACCCCTAAGTGTGAAAATGTCTCCCATCTTGGGGTTTCACATGGACCTTCAGATCTTAAGTTTTATCAACTCTGTTTAGGTTTTTACAGTAATCTCTCAGCCTTGGATTCCCATGCCACACAAGTGGTACAAATTCAGACCTCATCTATACATAGCCCAGAGCAAAACAAAGAGGTGGGATTTTTCTGGCTTTGCTGTTTTTTTTTTTTTGTATTGAGGATCGAACCCAGGACCTTGCTCTTGTTAGGCAGGTGGCAGAACCACTGAGCTAAATCCCCAGCCCTCTGGCTTTGCTTTTTGAAGCATTCTTTTCTCCCTGGGAGCACAGATCCTGTGGCTGAACTTCACTTAGAGGCAGCTCTGAAGTCCCAGCCCTGGCCATCCATCTTAGTTCGTTTGGGACAAAATATCATAAACCGGTAGCTTATAAACTACAGAAATTTAATCCCCACAGTTCCAGAAGATGAAAAGGCTGAGCAGTCATAGATTTAGATTCATAGATGGCCACCTTTTTTTTCTATATTCACATGGTAGAAGGACAGAACTCTGGTCTCTTCAGCATTTATAAGGGCGCTAATCCTATTCACAAGGGCTCCACCCTTATGATCTAATCACCTCCCAAATTCCTATCTTCTACTCCCCACCTTGGGGGTTAGGTTTCAACGTATGGATTCCAGGGAACATTCAGAACATAGTGGTGTCTTTGGCTTCTCTGTATCTTCTTGTGACACACACTATGGATGAGAGAACTATCAACATAACCTGGACTGTCCTGACATTTAAAGGAAGAAATGGGTCTAGAAGCATCCAGATGAGACTTGGAGAAGAAAGCAGAAAACTTCTGGCCCAACCTACTTCTTGGAAAATCAGTTTTCAGAAGCAAATAACACAACCCTGCAGAAAAAGAAAAATACTTTTAAAAAGAGATTGAGGAAAACCATACCATAACGCTAATTTAGATGGCTTTAGTGTTGAGGAATGAATTTTTCTTCTCCTTCTACTTCTGTATTTTCCACACTTTCTATTCCTTTTACCTTGTGGGGCGGGGCGATTGTAAGTCATTTTATAAAATAGTTTTCTAGTCAACTAGCAGAAGGTTGCTGAAGTGATGGGTAAAGGCCCCTTCTTACTGTGAGGTTGGTGGGAAATAAAAGCAGCTGCAAAAAGGGAGTGAACAAGGCCTGTGCTTGAGCTGGAAAAAGTAGGTTGAAGACCTAGCTCTGTCACCTGCTTTTTGGACCCCCCCATAGAAGTACCTCACCTTTCTGAATCTTCTTTGCCTCCTTTGTAAATGGTGGTCCTTTTGTCGATTTATTCATTTTGTAACTATTTCTTGAACACCCTGGGTGTTCAGCACTGTTGTAGAGCCTGGCTCTACCACAAAGAGCAAGACAGACTCTTGCTTGAAGCTCACGTTCTAAGGTATATTTTGACACTCTCCAAGATGTCAACCACTAGGCACAGTGGCCACTGAGTACTAGAAATGGGCATGACAAGAATTTTACATTTTATTTAAGTACCATTAAATGTAAACAGCCACGTGATGCGAGTGGCTACAATATTAGACAGCAGCAGCAGCAGATACTGCCTCTCAGCTGAGTTCATATAGCTTATAAGATCAATGCACTGTAAAAACAGGACCTTGGGACCCTCTTCAGATGTGAGGATGTATCACTGTCTCTTTCCCAGAGAACCAGTTACAGGAGGAAACTCGGCTGCAGGGACTTTGACAACCTGGTAGTTGTTGAAAACAGGCATGGGTGTTACCAGGTTTGGGGATGCTAGGGTCTCCTTCTGGAGGTGGTTTCCAGATTCTTTCTACCTTGAACAAGGAATTACACAAAACAAACAAAAATGGTGGCAAAGTTTCACATTTATTTGAAGTAGGAAAAATTAAAAGTAAAGGGTAAGAAACTGGCTTTGTAAAACCAAACTTTGGCCAAGTAGTGAAAGAGAAGAAAAATAAAAATATAAAACAAAAGTATACTCTGGGTGGCACAGGGCAGGCTACCATGAAGAGGCACAGTAACAAGCACTAAACGGCATCTTGTCTTTTTATTCATTCCACGTATCATGGATTCTCACAAGAAGTCCACATACAGAGGTCCTGAGGATTATTTGGGGTATGTGTCCTGGGATCTGGTCACACTTATTCCTTTAAGCCGCTCTGTTCAGCCCTGCCTTCCTGCCTCACAAGGAAGTAGAAGAAAATACTCAGAGTGGCAGGGCACAAAAGCTCCAGTGACAAAGTCCAGGCCTATCCTCTGGAAGCATCTGTCCCACGGGCAGGCTGAGGGCTTCCTGTATAGTACAATGTGCACTGGAGAGAACAGCGGGTAACCAGATTAGATCCGGTGATGCATAACTGCTGACCCTTCTCTCTCCTGCAGTCTACCGCATTTCCTGGATGCTTCCTTTCTGTGATGGTCAATCTTGATTGTCCTGGAATCTGCCAAGCAGCCTGGTAAAGCACACTCTGGATGTGTCTGAGAGGGTCATGTAGGCATGACCTTGGGAACTATATCTGGTCCCTGGTTCCTTCTCTGGCTCTTCCCTTGCCTCCATGATGTTAGCAGCTTTCCTCTGCTGTGCCCTTCCACCATGATGTTCCTGCCCTGGAACCATGGATTGAAACCTCTAAAACCATGAGTCAAAATCAATCTCTCCTCCTTTAAGTTGTATATGTCAGGTTTTTTGGGGTTTTTGTTTGTTTGTTTGTTTGTTTGTTTTTACCAGCAACAGAAAAGCTGACTTATATACTTCTCATGGTCCTTTGAAACTAGGTAGGGTCACCCTGTGGTTTCATTTTGCACACATCCATCCTTCCCTCTGCCTCCTTAAGCATTCCAGATCAAACTGGTTCTCTTCTTAACCAAGAACGTGGGGGCAGACATCCTGTTTCCTTGCTTGGCCTGATACAGTTTCCCGATTCTTCTTTCACATGGGCTTTCAGATGCTTCATTTACTTTGAAGCTATCCTTTAAAATATTATGGGCTCCTTCCAACAGTTCTGCAGCCTCATCTCCATGCTGAAACAGAGACCCTTGAACTTCTTCCCTACTTCCTGCCATCACAGCTGTTGAGCCCGAGAAAGTCCCCAACCCAAATACAGCCAACCTATAGTATTGCTGGCAACCTATAGAAAGGGTGTGACTTACTAAGCCTACTGGCTGCCCTCTTGCAGAAATTTATACCAAAACAGGTAGAGAAGGGAGTTACAATGGAAGATAAAGTGAAAAGATTTAAAATGGCAACTAAAAGTCACGAAAACTGGATTTGTCAGGAAGCAGTTGTGCAGAGAAGATTCAGGGACATCGTGAGAGATGGAGATCAGCTCACTCATTCTGACGACTATGCAGTTCGGGTTCCCAAATCTGATAGCTGAAGATACTTGAGAAATCACTTGTGAAAAAACTATTGTTTATTTTATCTAGTCTCCCTCCCTCTTTTTATAAAACAAATAGGATTCAATCATAGGAGTGCCATGCTAATGATTTTATCTAATTCTAATGAGTTTCCAAAGGTGTAACTGCTAAACTCTACAGTCAGATTAAGTTTCTACCTTCTTAATATCTTATAATGGGGATTAAATTTCAACACGTGAAGCTTTGGAGGATACTCATCCAAACCACAGCAGAGTCAAATGGATGTAACAAAGAAAAGAGTAAATGAATCTGAACTTGAAGATAAAGCAATCAAAACTATATAATATAAACATGAGAGATTCAAGTTAAAGAATAAGGACACAGATTAGACAATACCGACATTTATACTATCAGTATATATGCTAACAAATTTATAACTGGGGTACCAGAAGAGCAGGAGGGAGAGAATGGAATAGAAAAAAAAATATTTGAAGGAACAGGACTGATCTTTTCAGTCTGAGGATGTAGCTCAGTGGTACAGCATGTAGGTGGCTATGTGAGGCTCTGGGTTCAAATACCAGCACCACAAAAATACTCTCCCAATAAACATACAAATTCAAGATGCTCAAGGAGCATCAGGCAGCATAAACACTATGAAGGCCATGCTGAGCTACTCTACAAAGTCAAAATGCCTAAAATAAAAATGAATAAATCTTCTCAGAAGCAAAAGGATAACCATAGATTTACACAAGGGCATCCGTTGTCAGGGACATCACAATTTGATCAGGGGTAGACTTCTTATCAGAAATGCTACAGGCTGGATCGCAGTGGAATGGCTTTCAAGTGGTGAAAGAAAAACAAAAAGCTGTCAACTCTGAATTTTATAGCTGGCAATAATCTATCAAGAAGAAAGGTGAAATAAAGTGTTTTAAATTTTAAAATAGTCACCACACATTATCGCCAGCAAACCTGCCCCATAGGAAGTACTAAAGAAAAGGCTAAAGATGTAGATTACTAGTAGAGAGTTTGCCTAGCACGTTCAGGACCCTAAGTTTAATCCTTGATAACAAAATACGAATGAACAAAAGCAGAGCCAAAGGAAATGCTAAAGGGGAATTCAGACTGAAATGAAAGATGAAAACTCAAACTCTTAGGAAGAATGAAAAGCATAGGAAACATGAAATATCTGGGAAAATATGAGAGACTTCCCTTTGTTCTCATTTTCATTATAATGCATATGACAATTTAAATTATAACATTTGGGGGGATTTATAGGGTATGTAGACATAACACTACAATAACAATATAAAGAATGTGGGAAGATACAGACATGTTATGCAAAATATTATCTTTCGGTGGAATGGACTGTTAAAAGTTAAGGATATTAATACCAGCACTCTGGAGGCTGAGGTAGGAAAACTGCAAGTTTGAGGCCACTCGGTGCTACATAGTAAGTTCAAGCCCAGCCTAGACTATATAGTGAGACCCTGTCTCAAAAAATAAAAACATTAAGGATGTATATTTTTCTTCCTAGAGAAATCACTAAAAATACAATTCAATGAAAAATAGCTACAAAACATTAAAATAGAATTCTAAACAATATTCAAATACTTGTTTAAATTTAGGAAAGCAAAAATGAACAAAATTTGAAAGACACAAATAAAAAATAATAATATATTCTAAGTCTGAAGCCTAATTATATCTAAAAACAACAAACAACACTCCAGTTAAAAGCAGTTATTGTCAGAATTGTTTTTTCAATGAGGCCCTGCTCGGTGCTGTGTAAATATAATGCACTTTAAATAAAGATACGCATAGACTGATCCATTTATGGTGGCATGCACCAGCTACTCAGGAGCCTGAAGCAGGAGGGCTGCTTGAGCTCAGAAGTTCGAGGCCAGCCTCCACAAGATAGCAAGATCCAATCTCTAAAAATTAAGAAAAAGAAAAAAAAAGCAAAATAATAAAAATAGATAAACCACATAACAGTAAATAAAAAGTACTGTAACAGCAATATTAACAACAAAGTAGATTTAAAACTAAAAATACTATGATGAGAGATATTTCATGATAATACCATCGATTCATGAGAAAGACATAGCAACCATAAGTATGCATGTGCTCTTCTCTGCGATTGACTGAACAAAGCAAATAATCAGTAGAGACAGAAGATTTGGACACTCTTAGCCGCAGTGATCATGCTCAAGAACAGAAGAGCCATTCATTCCAAGTGTAAATAGTATGTTCATCAGAGTAAGCCATCTGTCTCAGTAAATGTAGAATGATTGCTGAGTATGTTATCTAAAAACAGAGGAGAAACCTGTAACAGATAAAACCACAAATATTTGGAAAGTACACACCATTCTCAATAACTCATAGATCAGTGAAGAAATTACAGGGAAATCAGAAAATATCTTGAACTGAATGGCAATAAAAACATAAGGACTCACAATTTGTGAGATATAGCTAAAGCAATGTTTATAAAGAAAAATTATAGCTCATATATTGTTTCTTAAAAATCCATAGTTACCTGGTTCCACCTTTACACTAGAAAAAGAAATACTAAAACCCAGAATGAGGTGGAAAGGGTGATGGGAAAACAAATTAAAAAGAATAGGAATTAGCAAAATAGAAATCGACAGTAAAAAAACCAATGAAACCAAAAGCTGGCTCCTTTAAAAGGTTAATAAAGTTGAAAACCGTCTGAATTAACCAATAAAAAAATAGAAAAGACACAAATCACTGATGTGAAGAATGAAAGAGACATCACTACAAATTCTGCCAATGTTAAAAAAGATGATAAGGAAATATCATTATAATACACTTGGAAATTAGATAAAAGGAACAAAATGGACAAATTTCTCAAAGGATATAAATTACAAAAAGAAGTGTGAAGGGGGTGAAGAAGGGCAGGGGTATGGAGAAAAAATGAGAACCAAGACCTGTCATGTAAATGAACAAGACCCCAATGATGAATGTAACTGTACTGTATACCTAAAAAGTACCAATAAACTCAATGAGAAAAAAATTTTTTTAAATAAATTGCAAAAACTTACCAAAGAAGAGAAAAAACTTTAATAAGTCTATAAAAATTAAAGAAATTTCCAGGTGTAGTGTATGTGCCAGTAGTTCCAGCACTTGGGAGCCTGAAGCAGACAGGTACTTCCAAGACCCACTGCTGACCAACTTGCTGTGAAGGGCACAACTCACAAAACATTGAAGCTTCACCTATAGCTTGAGAAGCACACAAGTGTGGAAGACACTCATTTAGGAAATGTTCCAGACAGACATGGCCTCTGCTAGATTTCCTGCAGCAAACTTCTAGATAGCTTTGTCCTTGGGCACATGTCAGGCACAGAGCACTCAGCAAATAGGCTGCATGTGACTGTGACCCTTTTGGGTACTATTGATGTTCCTTCTTTTTGTGTTGTCTTTTCTGAAGTACCCTCCAGCTCTTTCTGCTTAATTTCCATTGGCCAGAAAAGGTCAGGCGACCCTCCCTAGCCTCGAGGGAGCCTAAAACAGCAAGAAACAGAATGGTCACACTGGTCTACATCACTTTCACCATGGTTATCTTGGAAATGGTACTCACGAGCCTCAAATAAAATCAAGGATCTCTTAGCAAGAACAAGGGAAACTGTATATTGAGTAGTTCATTTAAAGCACCTGTCACGTTATCCTGAACTCTAGCCAGAAAGAACGTGTGTGTGTGTGTGTGTGTGTGTGTGTGTGTGTGTGTGTGTGTGTGTGTGTTCTGCTGAGATTGAACCCAGGTTCCTTGTGCATGTTAGGCAAACATTGTACTAGAACTAAACTTCCTGCACACAAACTTTTCTGTGCTATTTCTTTGCATCCATAGCCTAGAAGGCCTAGCCCTTTTGCTTCACCTAACAAACTCCATCTTAGCCATCAAAACTCAAGTAATGTTACCAAATCTTAAAAATGTATTAGTACTTGAGATTAAACCCAGGGCCTTCCACTGAGCTGCACCCCGGCTCTTTTATTTTTTATTTTGAGACAGAACCTCACCAAGTCACAAAGGTGCCCAGGGTGGGCTTGAACTCATAATCCTTTTACCTCAGCCTCTAAGAGAGCTGAGGTTATAGGAATGTAACACCCTGACAGGCTTTAAGTAATTTTTTTGAGGAAAAAAATTCAGGACCATCATCATCTCTTTTGAAATGTCTTTACTCCCTCCCTTTCTCCTTAAAATGAGTTAAATGTTCCTGCTCAGGAATCTCTGAGCTCCCAGCAAAGAACACCATGTTCTGTGAAGCTAAAAAACCAAAGTGGGACAAAGTAGGACAGAATCAAGAGACAAAGTCTCTGTGCCTTTACATTTCCTGGTCCTAATTCCTTCCTAATGCTCAGCTGTATTTTTGTGATTTGATTCTTGATGACATCCCAAACGCTTAAAATCTTTATCATAAGCTTCTTGTTTCAGTTGGTGCTGTCAAGTTGGTTTCTGCTACTTAGATCCAAAATCACAATTAAGACTGTCCCCACTCACCTACAAGGACTACAGGGGCCAAGAGTTATTGCTTGCCCAGTATTGCCAGACTCCCTCATTTCCCAGCCTCTGCCAAAGTCAGCTTGGGGCTGACCATGTAATCAGTTCTAGCTAATGGATTATGAGCAGAAGTGATGAGTGTTGCTTCTGGGCTAAGGCTGTGAAGAGCAAATTACCTCCTCTATCTCTACCCACTGTGACAATAATGTGTCCTATACTGCGTGGCTATAAAAAGGAAGAAGGCTTCTTAACCTACATTTAACTTTGCATGAGCAACAATAAATAAATGAACAAATCTTTCTTTGTGAGAAGCCACTGAGTCTGAGTCTGGGGGGCTTGATTGTTGCAGCACCCATAGTTAATTACACTAACTACTACTCCCAGTAAATTATAGGTATGTTACTTGCCTCTTTCATTAGGATCTGGTCTGTTTGAGGTCAGTAACAGGTGTTCATTGTATAACTTCAGCACCAATCCCTATGGGGCCTGGAACATGAAATGTACTCATTAAATATGTGTTGAATGAATTACACGTCAATGAATCATTCTGTCTGATGTTTCAACACCTCCAACAAATACTTACTAGAAACCCAAGGTGTTTAGAAACTTCTAGAGCTGCAACTTGGACTCAGAATCTACTAATTCCAAGTCAAAAGGTTTTTTGCCTTTTTGTTATTGTAGATAAATGATGGGAACTGTGAATTAACTTAAAAGTGTGGCAATTCAGCAGACAGTCTGTATGTAGCTTTCGAGGACAATTATTCTGGAAAGTCATTTCTGGGAAAGGGCCCAAGAATTTACAAACAGCAGAGGAGAAAGACTTCTTTAAATGCTGACTGCTGCCATTGCTCTGGTCATGAAACTGTGCAAACAACACAAGCCAGAAGCTTCCTTGGAGACAGAAGAGCATCTGTCTTTTAAACAATTTCAGCATTCCTATTAAATAACTTATCAGGAATTAACAACAGAGAAATTGAAGAGGGAAATTCTTAAAAATCCTGCAATTGGACTTAAAAAACTGAGTGCCAGTTAAGGGTGGGGAAACAGATTTTGTGACAGCTTCTGTGAATATCAGAATGAACCGCAAAGTCAGGAATAATAAAGATAAATTTTGCTTTGTTATTGTTAGTGGGATGCATCTACTGTGGGCCAATTATAAAGCTTAACTTCGTAATATTCGCTTTCCTTATTCCTTATAATAAAATGACAAGGTGTGTAATGCCATTCCTATGTTACAGGTAAGGAAAATGTACATGTGATCATTATGAATCTTATTAAAGATCACATAGCTAATGAATGGTTGATTCAGCATTTAAACCTGGGTGTTTTGAACTCCAAAGCCCACACTGTCCACTTTTGAGTGACTAATGTGATTCTTTTATTCTAGAGTCTCAGGAATCCATTGTGAATTGATTTAGGCAAAGGGACTTTATTGGTTCACAGAACTCAAAAAGGATTGAATGACCACCCCGTGGAGGAGCAGAGAGAGCACTGGGCTTCCAGAGCAATGGAAACCCAGAACTGAATGGCAACCACAGACCTCCACACTCTATCGCACTGCTTCTCTCGAGTGACCTTCATTCTGTCGCCCATACAGCATCTTTCTGCGACACAGCAGAACGCATCTCTGCCAATATTTCCCAATCCTCATATCTCTCAGCTCTCAACAGGAGAAAGAATCCAACTTGCTTCAATTTCTATTTAAAAACTCTCAGGGCAGGGATCCAGTTGGCCAGCTTTGGTCCAGTATTTCCTCTATCGCCATGTGCTGCAATGGGCTCTCTCAGAACAAAGAAGACCCTGTTTAGAGGAAAATACAATATCTAAAAAGACCCAAAAATCGTCAAAGGAAATATAAGTGCTTAGTTTGAATGAAGGAAATAATCCTGTTATCTTCAAATATCTGAGGGACCAACATGAGGAAGATGAAGGACATGCTGTGGGTCATTTGGGACCAAAAGATGGCTATTTCTAGGAGACAGAGTTTAGGTTCAGTTACAACATACACACAGTGCCTCCCATGTGCCAGCTTCTGCCAAGCTCCTTCCCATATATCAGGTCTCACAATCATCATAACAAATCTGTTTGATGAATTTCATTATTGCTCCTTCACCTGTGAGACTATAGACCAAGATAAGCTGTCCAAGTGGCAACGATTGAATGCAGGTGTCCTATCTCTTCTCTTTACATTATATCATTTGCATCCTCACACAAAACTCCTTAATAATCATTTTGTTCAAAGGAGTTGGGATTTTTCCAGGGTCAGGGGGCTGCTCATGCCTAAAGTCTCTCCTGCAAAAGTCAAAGGTCAACTGGCTATCTATCTTTCCAGGACTTGATGAAGATGTATGTCACAATGGCAAATACAGTTGGACTAGAAATCTCCTAAGATCCACTGCAGCTTTGACTCAATAAATTCTTGAGCTTTTACAAATTCTTCAAAAACTTTCAGCTCTGCAATCTTCCCTTTGTCCCCACCAACCTTTCGCACCCTGCTCTGAGCCTCATAAAGCAGACCTGTGTGCACTGCATCCCAGTCTCCCTTTCCCTGGTTTCCAGCTGGTTCTGCCTAGTAGGGTCCCCAGCAGGAGGTCAGAAGAAGATGGACAGCATTTGGTGAGGTCACCTTTGGTTGGCTGTTCCCTCAGCCAAGGTCTCTGCTCCTCTCAGTACAGCCAGCTTGGCACAATTCTTGCTCCTTCTAGGTCCACTTTATCCCTTCCTTGCCTCTTCAGCCTAGAGATGGTACCAGCTCTGTTGCTGCTATATCAGAAATCCTTCACTGAGGGATTCCTCAACATGCCTACACTTTTGTAATTAATATCATTGTCAAAAATCTTTCCTCAAGCTTCTGATTTGAGTGTATCTGTGTTTCCTGTGGACACCCAGAAACTTTTTTCAGATTATAAATTCTGTATACTAACTACATGTTTTTACATGCTCAGTATGTGTCTTTCAGATAAACATAAATAAGATAATTAAAATCATCTGTACTTTACCCCTCAAGACAGCTAACATTTAGGGATATTGCTTTTCAGCATTTTCTTGTGCACACTTTATATACATTTTTTATAGTGCTCGTATCTCAGTGTGCATATAATTTTACTAACACAATTGTATCATTGCCATTTCCCCATGTCATTAAAAACTCTTGAAAAGCACCATATTTCAAAGTTGTATAACATAATGTAACATGATTAGTTTTCCATTTCTCTACTTAGATTACTTATATTATTTTTGCTGTCATAAATATCACTGCTATTATGGTCATAATGCATAAATCCTAGTCTAAATTTCTGATTATTTTCATAGACCCTTTGGAATTCTGATACGTAAGCGATGCTTGATATATTACATACACTAGGGGGCACTTGAGAGTCCTCTGAGACAATAGTTTTCTGTGCCCTGGTGAAGAATGAAAAGAACCTGCCAGGACTGGCAGAAATATTAAAGGCATTTGAGGGCTTCCCTTCACCACTAGGAAAGATATGCTTGATCTCATAATAAAACAATGTGGGCATTCTCTTCCCAGGCCTGGTTGCATCTTGGGTCAGGAGCAGAGCTCCGTTTGTTATTCTGGTTGATGACAGTGTGGTCATGAATCTTTAGATCTGTGGGTGACCAATGGGGTGACCGCCAAGGCCACACTCAGTTGATGAAGAAAGTCCATGTGAGAAAGCTCTGAACAGAGGCCCCACCCCAGCCCCAGGGAACCACAGTCCTGGGGTTAGTTCCCAGAGCCCCAGGCCAGTTCTTGTTGTGGAACTTGTTGTACAAGTTCTCTGTAGCTGCTTGAGAGACTGTAGTGGCTAATTGTCCTCAACAAAGGCTCAGGGTCATTGGCAAAGGAGTGGGTGGCCAACATGTGACCATGGCAGTACTGAAGAAGAGGAGGTGGGGCCAGGGACCTGAGCTCCTGAGCCCTTACCTCTCCTATGTTTCCCTCTCCTACCTGTTTGAGATGGTTCTGGTGAAGGGAAAGCCTGACAGAGCTCACAGCCACGCTACCATCCATGGCTGGGCAAGTGCAGCTGAGAGGAGGAGGAGAAACCCTCAGCAAGTGACATGGAACTGACACATCAACCCTATATCCCCCAAAGATGAATATGGCACCTTCTGTTCTCCGTTGGACTAAGCAATTTTCCTCCTTCTTTGGGATTCATCTTCTCTGGGATGGGCCTTTCCTGGTCCACCATACTTGACTTTCTCATTTTTGCTGGAGAAAAATTAAGACCCTCTTTCCTTAAAACTAGAATCATTAGATGTGTTTTGATGATATGACTAAAGAATACTCACATGACCTAGGAAGGCAGTGGGGTTTTCGCATTGGCAAAAATGGTAAGCTTTGTAAACACTAGGTCTAGGCAGGTTCAAGGACCCTATGTTAAGTCAGTTTTCCATCACTGTGACAAATACCTGAGACAATCAACTTCTAAAGATAAAAGGTTTATTTTGACTCATAGGATTATAAGTTTCAGCCGTGATTGACTGGCTCCATTACTTTGGGCCTGTGGTGGCATGTGCTGGTCAGAGCATGTCTCAGAGCAAAGCTCCTCACCTCATAAATGGGATATGAGAGGTAAAGGAAGGGGATGGGACCCCATCACCTCCTTCAAGGTCATGCTTCCAATGACTACAAGGCCCACCTCTTAAAGTTTCCACCACTTCCCAACTATGTCAAGCTGGGAACTAAGCCTTTAACACATAGGTCTTTAGGAGACATTGAAGATCTAAACTATAGAGCCAGACATGCTGGCACATATACCTGTAATCCCAGCTGCTTGGAAAACTGCGGTAGGAGGATCACTTGAGTCCAGGAGTTCAAGACCAGCCTATACAACATAGCAAGGCTCCATCTCTGGAAAAAATCCAAACTACAGTAGACCCATACTTTAAGATGCTAAAAGCAACACAGATAAGGTTAGTAAGGTTTTCCTTTTTTAAAATATGGCTCTCAATCTTAAGTTTTTTAAAAATCCCACATGCAAAGCAATCATATTGAAATCTCAGGGGATAGGGCCCAGATTGTAGTGTCTCTTAAAAGTTCCCAGGTGAGCCCAACAGGTAGCCAATGTTGAAAACCAGTGGTCTTAAAAGGATGATGAAAGAAGTCCTATGCCTTAATGCGTTTGATAACAATATAAATCAAATGGCCATATTTCCAGTCCATATTTAAGTCATTTATTTCTTTAAATCTTGCTTTATAATGAATTTTGGCCTCTGGAAAGCCAATTAGAGATCTATAAATAAACTATAATAACTTCAGTGCTTAAACTTAATGAGAAAAAGAAAGCATCTTGACTTGTGCTCTGAGTTACCCCTGCCCAAGGATCATGTCACTGACTGGTAAACCCAAGGCTACCTTTTTTTCCACTGAGCATGCAGAATGGTCTGGAAGAGTAAGAGGATAGGTGAAGGTTCATCAGAGCAAAAACTTAGATAGCAAGTGGAAATTCAGGGAAATAATCAGACATGCACTCAAGTGGAGAATTCTGCATATTAAGTGCAGTAACACAGCCTACTGGGTCCAGAGGGTGTCAAGGCTCAGGAGCCACCTGGGTGGCAGATTAACATTTTATGAGCCCCTTGGACAAAGCTTTGGTTGCATTGTAGGCAGCAAAGCTAAGAGTCATCAAATCCCAGAGCCTCAAATATCGGCCCTCCCTGTGTTTCTGTATCTTCTCTCTTCAACCACAGCACCTCCTATGGTTTTTTTCTAGGGAGTAACGTGGGGGTGCAGAAAAAGCAGGAGTCTTGGAGTTAGACAGAAGGGATTTCACAGCCAGTTTCCATCACTTACTGGCCGTGGAATACTTATAAAAATTTTAACCTTTCAGTGTTTTGTTTTCCATCCATGAACTCAGCAAGTGATCTGAGAACACGGCATACTGCTGTGTCACTTCTGCACTGCCCGTGGATTAAGATGGCACCAGCTGTTCCCCTCCAACCAAGGACTTTGCTACTTCCACCTGGTTTCATCTTCCTGGGGATTTCTCTCTCCTGGCAACCATAGCTTCGGCTTATTCGTGCAAGAGAAGTCAGAGAAGCATCTACGTGAGGGCAAGGGGGCCCTGCTCCCATTACCTCCCTTTTCCGGGATTCTTTTGCCTATATTCCTCGTGCTGGGTGAGGGCTTTCTTGGCCACACAGACCTACCTCTTCATGGCTTCCCTTTCTAGGGAAGCACATCACAGGGCCCAGGATCCTGAAATTCCCTGCCTGAGCCCACTTCTTCTGGGACGTATAGCTGCTGCCCCCCCAGATCCATCCTCATAGAGAGGGGTCTCACTGCCCATTCTAGGCCATGAAGGAAGTGAAGGACGGCTATGGGGGACGGAGGGATGGGGATGGTTCAAGACAGACTCATAGTAGAGAAGAGCGGATGGCAGCTCTCCCTGCCTCGCTCACTGTAGCACCGAACAGGGATGAGTCTGAAGGTTCTAAAGGAACTCGGTTTTCTGTATCATTATGAAGATATTTGTTAGGAAAGTTAGGAAAATGGCATATACCTTATTTAACTATTTGTTAGCTTATGATTTAACCTCTAAAAATTTGAGGCATACGGTATGTTGGTCCTACAGATGTTCCTGGCAGTCCAAGGGAAAAGAACTGGATCATTTAGGTCATTGAGGGGACTGAGTACAACAAAATATATGTACGTAGTAGGTGTCCGTGAGGTTTAGTCTTTCCTTCTGGCTTGTTAGTGACTTTCTTAAAACTGCAACTGCAAAAGAAACTGCTCTGAGCTGGACCACCACTTTCCTCCTCTTTCCAGGGTGCAGCTTCACACCGGGAGCCTCAGGGCCGGCTGACATAGCCACAAACTTTCCCAGCGACACACTGATTCCTGGGTTAAGTCTGGACAAACAAAGGGCTCCTATGCCAACCAGGAAGGCCGAGGCGGCTTCTGAAGTGCCTCTCTGGGAAGCAGCCTCAGGCGGGTGGGGCTGTAGGCCTTCTGCTGAGACCAGGGGACAGAGTATTCTGGGTGGAGGAAGCAGGAAGGGTACAGAAACAACTTTGAGGACCTTAAGAGCTGTCTGCAGGGGTACTCTGGCCGAACCTCAGCAATCAGATCTGGAAAACTGCCATGCCTCA
>NW_022900948.1:26266791-26272520 GCF_012274545.1 Fukomys damarensis | reverse complement strand
AGGTGGGGTGGGGGGCGAAACCAACCCATACAAGCTCAGCCACCCGGTCCTCAAAGGAGTTGGAATTCTCTGAAAAGCCGGAACCAGCAGAACGGGTTCGCTCTGCTAGGTAGCCTCTCACATCTGCTGCCATGTGTCAACTGTACTTTGAAAGCTCCAGTTCAGTTTCTGTATTTTAAGCAGTGAGTGGGTGTATGCTAAGCAGTTAGAAAATGGGGCTGGGTGAGGGAAACCTGAGCAGGTAGAGGGAACAGAATCTGCAAAGAGCTGCAACATGGAAGTGGACTTGTGTGGAGAGCAGTGAAGGAGGAACCCCAAGGTGTGTGGAGGGGAGAAGGAGAAAAGAGAGGTAGCTACAAAGGTAACTGGGCCATTTAGAAACGTCCCTGAAGCATTCTGATGTTGCTCATAGATCACAGAGAAAAATGCTCTTTGTATTCCAAAATATGACTTTTTCCTCATAAGAAAATACTTCTGCAAACTTTGGGAAATTTTCAAATTGCAGTTACCAAATATCTTGCAATAGTTAGCTCATGAATATGTTGGACAGCTTGCTGATTAAATTTTGAATCTATCATCTATCTCTATTATCTGGCTTATTTATCTTAGTTTTTAAACCATCAGAAATACAGACTTATTTCAAAAGAAAGGAAATTTATTTTGAAATCACAGAGAAGTTTGTTTGGTGAGTCTGGTACCCCAATTAGTCCTACAACGATACAGATTCCTGAAAAAAAATCACAAATTTAAAAAAATCACTAATAAAATATACTAGAAATCTCAGTTCTCAAAATCAGTTCTCAAGAAAATAAATATTACAAATACTTTCAACATATTCAAATGCTAATAGGATCTGTCACTCTCAGAAACAAGACCCAGGCCAGGATGTAACTCACTGGTGCCATGCCTGCCTGGCAAGTGCAAAGACCTGCTGGTACCAAAAAGAAAAGAAAAAAAAAAAAAGAGGAAGAAGAAGAAAAGAAAAGAAATAAGATCCACTCACTTCTGAGTCTTTCTGAGTCTAGTCCTCTAGGATACCTTTCTCCCTAAAGATCGGGAACTAATTACATTGAGACACAAACAAGTTTCAACTTGTACTCTGCCAAATTTTACCTTAAGGAGCTAGAATTGGGGGTGCGCCAAAGTCACCTCCACATTCATCCTCACTTCTCCCCAAAACACATGCTTTAACTCTCTTGCTCTTCATGTTGACCCTGGGTTGCCTCATTTTGACAATGAAACACTGGTCTTTTATACCTAAGGTTGATATAAATACATCATTATACATTTGCCAAATTCCCGAGAGGCAAAAATCTAATTAATCTATTAAGCCTTCTCTTGGAGAAAAATCAAACCTTTCCGATGGGAAACCTGGATCGGTACCATCAGGGAGTTTGCAACAGGGCTGTCAACTGGCTCCAGATGAGGCAGACAGGCTCTGCTCAGCACATGCTGAGTTTCACAGAAGCTGGGAGCAGCAGGCTGAGAAGGCAGAAGAACACAGCTCAGTTTGGGGATGTCACCCTGCAGGGGGACCTGCAGCATCCCGCAAGCCAGTGCCCATTATCCTCTGCTGTGGAGCAACTGTGCCACTGGAGTAAGAGGAGGTACAGCTGGAAGTGGGTCCTTAGGGACCCCTGTACATCCCTGGAATCTTCCTAGCAACTGAGCTGAGAGTGAGAGCTCAGTCTTGCAGAATGAAACCTCACCCCTGAGGCTTTTGTTGATAGGTGTGGCCACTCTTTATAGGAAGTTAATATGATCCTTCCCACCTCCAAAAGTCTCCCAAGGAAGCCACCCCGCACCGGTACTGCCAGGTGACCTGATGAAGTGAGCAAGGGCAGAGCTAGTTGTGGTTATTTTTTAAGCTACAGCCTTTCATATTTCCCCCAAACTCGGTGCCTCTCAAGACTTTTTCTCCCTTACAGGGGCGCAGAAACAGATGGGCAGCTTATCAAGATGAAGATGACGATCATACTGCTGGAAAGACAGAAAAGAAGATTGATGGGGACCCCCCCCCACACACACACTCCCTGCGTAGCGAGAGAAAACCATGATCACTCTCCTCCAAGAAATCTGCGATTGGTGGCGTAATAGCACAGTACAAGTATCACAAACTACCATGGATTCTTAGCCACTTATAAGATGGAAATCAGATATGGGCTGATGATTGAGCCATTGTCCACCCTCTTCTTCTGGGCCCTCTCAATGGGAAAGTCCCCATACATACTTTCAGGATTACCAGTTGGCTGGCGGTTCATGCTCAGTGCCTAGACAAATCACTGGTTGCCAGAGTACAGCTCTTCAAGTGTCAACAACCCGGAGTTTTGTATGCCAGTGGCTATAAGCTCTACCAGTGTCAGCAGTCCTCCTGGTTCCTGGGAACATGCAGCTACCAACAGGCCTCTGGAGCTCTTCCAGCCACCAGAGATGGCAGCTCCCTACTGCTCTTCCTCACTCTCTGGCTGCCAGCCACCTTCTCTGTTGTCTTCACTGTTACCACCTCTGGCCACCACTGCTCTGGGCACCAGCAGCCCTTGGTATTACCAGCTCAGCACACACACTGCAGACAGAAACCTTAAGTAGGCAGGAATATGCTATCCAGAAGAGGCTTTATTAGAACTTACACTACAGCATAAGGGTGAACAATGCATGAACTGACCAGAATGGCCCAGGGGTAGCTTGTTTAAGCAGGATGATCATGAGTTGCGGGGGACCCCTTGAGGACCTGACTGAAGGGGCTCCAGAAAGGTGTAGTCATCCAGAGGGGCTGGAGCGCAGGGTTGCCTGTGACCAGTTGGTGATTGAAGCTTGCTATAGCTAAAACAAATATTGGAGTTGAGCTGCGGGATGCCAGATATAGCTGTGGCTGGCCTCAGTGCCATTGGAATAAAGTACATTCTGGGGAGCAGTAGGCCCCTCTCCCCTGTCTCAGGAGGACCTTTATTACATGGCTGGGATCTCCCCGAACCTCTAAGCATGAATGCTAAACTATCCAGAGAATTCCGAACTGGCTTTGTGACATTTGTACCTACAGATAGGGCGCAGTGTGTAACATTTGTCCTGTTGAGGATGAGAAGGCAGCAGGGCTTGCTCTAGAGCTCTGTCCAGAGGTACTTTCTTCAGTAATGGAATTGGTCTACATCTACACCAATACAGGAACCACCAGACATAAGTGGCTAATGAACTCTTTAATACTGCCAGGCAGACCAGGGGATTAGATTTTAAAATTTCATCTGAGTTAAATTTTAAAAATAGCCATAAGTGACTGACTATTGGTCATCATATTTGTCAGCATGACAGGAAGTCTGCTGGCTTTGAGATGCTGAGGAAGGGCAGGCGTCTTTGCCTTTTCCTGATCTTCTCCTCTTTCTTGCATCTCTGGTCATTCGGGCTTCTCCTCGGGCATCATTCTGGCTGCACCATTGCTGGTGCCTCTCCTCAGCTAAGCCTACTGTACTGGCTGAACTCCAGCAAGAAGAAACGTTATAATATCTGCTTGGGAAAGATAGCATATGACTTTCTTTGAGCAAGGTGAGGTTGGCAAGGATCACAGAAGCTGAGCATGATACTCCAAGCTGCTAATTTGCTAAAATAATTTGGGAAAGTGCTACTTAAAACCCTGAAAGTAGTGAGAGCAACATTTCTCAAATTTGTGGGAGGCCGAAGTCCAGGCTACTGGAGGGTGTGTTTGCTAACAGTCTCAGTGGTTGTTTATTAAATGGCCATGGAATATTTATTTCTCTCTGTTGGAATACTTGGCCCGAGAAGGCAGCCTCATTCACTGAAATTCTCTACCAGGACAAGAGGGAAAGATTTAGCATGAACTCGTCAACTGGAAATTTGGAATCCCATAACTTTCTGTCCCCATCTCTCAAAGATCTACTGGATATTTTCATGATTGCCTTGGCAACCTGGGCATCTTTCTCCTGCATAGGTCCCATCAAGAAGAGAGGCAGGGAGGTATAGGTGTAGGAGACTGTGTTTGGCACTACGCTGCTCAGTCACCTACAGACGGGTGGATCAGCAGTGGACACTGACACCAGAACAGTCAGTTTCATAGGTTTCCCAGTGACATATGACATGCAGGGAAGAATATCCCCCAATTATAGTCCTCTCTAGATTCTCTCCTGGATGCAGGGAAAATCTAACACTGGAAAAGGCAGGTGGGGGATAAGACAGGCAAAGCCAAGAACACCAATTTAGATGGAGAGCTAGAGACTGCTTGTGTAGGAAGAGGATAGAGTCTGGGATTCTGTATTTCAAAATTCCCTTGAGAAATCCAAACACACGAATATCCACCTTGCTTTAGTTCCATAGGTACTTAATCACCTTCAACAGGACACTTCAACTCACATCTCTCCTTTGAGGCTTTTACATAGGCTGCAGGCAGTATTTTACCGGTATTGTTGATACTTCAGTGTCAACTTTCTATTTAATGTTCCCTTAGGCTGGATTGCTAGTAGGTGTATTACTAGGTCAAACAGATAATTACTTTTGTGATTTTTGCTGCATACTGTCTTCCAATAGATTGTGTGAACTTAATGTCATTGATTTTTTTTTCTTCAATACTGGGGATTGAACTTAGGACCTTGCACTTACTTGCAAGGCAGGCTTGGTGCTACTGAGCTAAATCCTGGCCCTTGTCATTGATTAACTTCAGCTTCTCCACAGCCTTGCCAGCACTGGAAATGCCATTTGGGGTTGGAGTGCAGCTTAGTAGCAGAACACTTACTGTCAAAGAGGCTCTGAGTTGAATCTGTAATGCAGGAAAAAATTTTAATTTAAGAATACCATTTTGCATTTCTAACATAGCTCTATTTTTTAGAGTAAATGTCAGAAGGCCCCTTACATTTATTTCAATTTTCATCCACTTTAATTATTAGTTAAGATTACTAGTACTGGGCTTGGCAGTTCACACCTGTAACCCCAGCACTCAGCCCTTTGGGAGGTTGAAGCAGGACGATTGCAAGTTTGAGCGGTCTGGGCCACTTAGCAAGACAATGTCTCAAAATAAAAAGGGCTGAGGATGTAGCTCAATACCCGGTACTAAAAATAAGATAAAATAGATTATTAACAATTATTAGTGAACCACTTTCCATTGGTGCATTTACTGTTCATGTCTTCTCTGTGAGTTTCCCAAAAGTAATATCTCCTAGACGTCCTCTTCTTCTATTGCTGGATCTACTGCCTATACCACAACTGAGCATTCAACATCTCTGCCGGCAACCTTGCCAAAAACCCCATCAATATGAAAAGTGGCCCTTTTTAATTTAGTAAGTCATCTCTCTTATTGCTTTCTAGGGGTGTCTTGCTCACAGTGACTGGGACAGGGGCCAGACAATTAGCCATGACACTTTGGTCCTTTTGGACCACAGTGTTCAGTGGTCATATTAAAATGAGACCAGAGGATTAAGCAAAACTAAACCATTCTCTTTACTTCCAGACTGACCAGAGTCTTCCATTTTTTCCTAGCAAATTCTCCGTGTGGCTCTAGGAGAAATGGGAGGTGACTTTTCCAAAACTATTCTCCTGCCATGGAATCGTTAGATGCAGAAGCACCCCGAAAGAAGGGTCTCCTGAAGATGGTGCTTCAAGGAGCCCCACTGTGATGTCAAGGGCTGGGGATTTAGCTCAGTGGTTCCATCGCCTGCCTTGCAAGTGCAAGGACCCAAGTTCGATCCCTGGTACAAAAAAAAAAAAAAAAAAAAAAAAAAATCCAACCCCGC
>NW_022900948.1:26256477-26266727 GCF_012274545.1 Fukomys damarensis | reverse complement strand
AAAAAAAAAAAAAAAAAAAAAAAAAAAAAATTCCACCTCCGTACAAAAGTCCATATGCTGCCCAGAGTGAGAAAACACAGAGCATCCTAAAAATTCTCCACTGCAGAAACACACACAAGGTAACAGAAGGCAGGTGCATCTAACAAAAATTTTAAATGATGCATCTTAAAAATCACTAAGAATGTTAGAAAGATATTTTATGGTGTGAAAAGGAAAGTGACAGCCCAGCATGTAAGAATGGATCCCATTTTTGTTTAGAGAAAAGGGGTATATTTTTTCAATTTTTACTAGTGCATATTTTCAGTAGTATATAATGATTACATACCTGGTGAGGAGTTAGTATATGTACATCTTAATTCCTTTTTCATTCCCTTCTCTTTCTCTCCGTCCTCACTCCCCCCATCTCTTGGAAAAGGGTACATCTTATTATTTACCTGCTTATTACCCCACCCTCCACCAGAACTAGACATAAGTTTCCAAGGGAAGGAACATCAAGCCATACAAGCCATTCTGATTTGCTTAAAATTATAGGACATTTATATTGTTGACTGTTGTGTTTGAACTGCATTGTTATACTTTTCATTTTATTTAAAAACATATTTTTAACCAAGAACTGTCATGTAAAGGTACAGGATCCCAATGATGAATGTAACTATACTGTATACATTAAAGGTACCAGTAAACTCAATAGATAAAAAAAATGTATTAAGTGTTTATATTACATTTTATTTTATCTAAAGAATGCTATTTACTTGAAACAAAATTACATTTTTAATGAAAAATGTCTCAAAAGATATATAGTTGCCCTCTATATCCACTGATTCCTTATCCAAGGGTTCAACCAATTATAAATAAAAAATATTCAGGAAAGGACTGTGGGTAAAGATCAGGGATACAGCGTGTGATTAACATTTTTAAGATTTTAAAAAAAAAAAAAAAAAAAAAAAAAAAAAAAAAAAAAAAAAAGATTTTTTTTCAGAATAAAAATGTGTGTCTGTACTGAACATAGACAGACTTTTATTATTATTCCCTAAACAATACAGTATAATAACTGTTTACATAGCATTTACATTGTATCAGATTTTTTGCACAACCTAGAAATGATTTAAAGTATATAGAAGGATGTGCATAGGTTACATGCATATATTATGTCACATTATAGAAGTACTGTTGAGTAATATTTCATGTGCTTCCTGAACTTTTGTATATCTTCTTTGAAGAAATGTCTATTCAAATCCTTTGCCCATTTTTTATTTAGGTTGCTTGTTGCTGTTGCTGCTGTTTGTTTGGTCATGCTGAAGATCAAATTGCGGGAGTGCTGAGTTGCATCCAAGCTCTTTATATATTTTTATTTTGAGAAAGAATCTCACTGAGTTTGCCCAGGCTGGCCTTGAAATTACAATCCTCCAAACATTCTTGGCATATTTCTCCATGCGCACTGTTGTTGAATTTTAGGTGTTCTTTTTTGTTTGTTTGTTTGTTTTATTTTTTGAGACAGGGTCTCACTATGTAGTTGAGACTGACCTAGAACTCACTATGTAGTCCAGGCTGGTTTCGAACTCACAGCGATCCTCCTGCCTCAGCTTCCCAAGTGCTGGGATTACAGGCATGTACGACCATGCCCAGCTAGGCATTCTTTATATATCTAGCTATTAATCCTTTTTCAGATATTTGATTTGCAACTATCTCTCCCATTCTCTGGGTTGTCTTTTCACTTGATAACAGCTTTTGATGCAAAAAAGCTTATCATTTTGATGAAGTCTAATTTGTTTCTTTTTCTAATTTTTTTTGGGGGAGACAGGATCTCCCTATACAGTTCAGGCTAGCCTAGAATTCACTGCGTAACCCAGGCTGACCTCAAACCCATAGATAGATCCTCTGCCTCAGCCTCCCAGATATGGGGATCATAGGTGTGTGCCACCACAGCAGGCTTTTTTGTCAGTGCTTTTGTTTCGTATCCAAGACTATCGTGATCATTTTCCCCTGCATTTTCTTCTAAGAGTGTTAGAGTGCTAGTTCTTATGTTTGGGTTTTTAGTCCATTTTGAAGCAATGTTTGCAAGTCCAACTCTTTTCTTTTGAATGTAGATATCCAGTTTCCCCTGCACCATTTGTTGAAAAGCTTGTCTTTGTCAGGTTGAATATCTTGGCATCATGTCGGAGCGAGGTTTCAAATGTGGCCCTGACGGATGCCGTGCGGTAGGACATTTTTGTACTAGTGTATGTGCTCCAGTCTCCCCTGAAGCATTCTTTCTTTCTTTGCTCCTCCCCCACGCCCCCTCTCTCCCAGAACCGGAAGGGCTGCCATAGGCCAGGCTGAGGAGATCCTGAGAACACTTCCCAGGTGGAGGAGACCTCAGGTAGCAACGAAGGGTAAGCCCTGCTACCGGGCTGCTGCCTCTGGATTCAAACCAAACTAGCTGACACAGCCTGGCGCCAGGACCGCCCCGACCAGTTTGCAAGCTCTCTGCTCTCTGGGATCTGGCTCCCTGGCCGAGCTTCGGCTTGTGCTCACATTCACTCCCTCCTCTTCTCCCTCTCAGTCTCTGCATGGTCCTTGCCAAGCCCCAGAGCAAAGGCTCTGAGCTGCTGGCCACACTCCTCCCCTGCCCTGGCTCGGGGCCCCTTTCCTCCCTCAGGCCCCAGCCAGGCCGCTCAGGCTCTGATTCCGAAAGTTTCTGTTTTTTTAATGGATATAAAATTATCATTGATAACATGATCAGTAATGTTAACAATAGTAATTCACGTTTGTTGGGCACTCAGTGGACAGAGTACACGTGCCTCACCTTGTTCACCATGCACAACAGACCCGTGAGGCCCATCTGATCACCGTGCCTCCATAACAGACCGAAACTGAGGCAAGAGGGCTTAAGTTCTGTTTCCCAGGTCACAGGCCAGCAAGTGATCCACAGTCAGGATCCAAATGCCACCTCAGAACAATGCTTCTGATCTACATTATCAGACACCTGCTCTCACTTGGGGACCACAGCCAGTGAATGACCAGCAATATGTGTCAGCCACTGCATGTGTGTATGTGCACATGCGTACATGCATGCTTGTACGTGTGTAAGGAGGAAGCTCTCTGAGGAAGGTGACTTATCTAAGGTCAGGGGTGGTGGGCATGGGTAGAATTATCACCAGATCAGGTCCAAGGAGGTCCCCAAAAGAGGAGATGGAGACTTCAATTCACTCTACCCAAGGGGTAGGTTGTAGGTTTGTGGATTTCTGTCACAGAAGAAGAATTTGCAGGATGCATCAGTGAGAGGCAGAGGAAGGGCTCTTAGACCAAAAGAGGTGCATAGGAAGAGAAAATGGGGTACAGGCCTCCCAAGAGAAGTGGACTGGAGTCTGAGGCTAAGATTCTTCTGTGGCCTTGGCAGGTGGGAAGGGGTGTATTTAAGACATCTAGGGTGTATATTCCATCTAGGGTGTCTGTCAGGTCACCCAGTTGGTGGGTGAGATTAGAAAGCAAGCCATCTGCAGGTGGTAAAGTTTAGAGTTCTGCTACTCACTTAATAATGCTGTTTCCTTGAGGATGGAGTTCTCTGGGAGGAAAAGCATGATTCAATTTACAGGTGGAAAGCAAGGCCTGATTTACAGGCTTATTGTATTTAAGGCCCTTGAGAATTTTTTTTTTTTTCAGTGAGTTTCCTGCAAGGGGAAAAAGGCTCTGTAACCTTGGATAATTTTGTCTTAAAGGTGCAGTATTTTCAAAAGTATAATTGTAAATTTACAATGTCCCTTGTTTCCTTTCTACCTATCCTTCGTTCTCTCCTACCTCAGAAGTAAGTCTCAAAGGTAATTTCCAGCACCAGCCTCTTCAGTACCCAGTGGGCACTGGACACCTCCGGAGGCCAGGTAGGGGCAGGTAGCCAACAACGGAGGCAACTTGTAATAAAAGATTTGAACGTAGTAAGCCCCTTCCCCTTCCTGACTCACTAGATTGGGCTTGAGTTTCTGCCTCAGTCCTCCCAGTTCCTCCTGGCTGGACTCACTGATACTGTTTCTCTAGCAAGTTCAGGCCTGCCCCAGGCAATGAAGAGGTAAACAAGATGTACTTTCACCCCCAAGAAGCTCCAAATCTGGAAGGCAAAGGAACTGCCTCCCTCACCCCTCCAGCCCATCCAACCCCACATCACACTGGATGCCCTGTTTCATCCCCTCCCCATCCTCTAAACCTGCCTCCTTCCATCTCCAGCCTGATCCAAGCTCCCATCCTCTGTGTGGGCCAAGCCCTGATACCGCTTGGCGCAAAGTGGCTGCCCAGTCGCATGTGTTTCTTTCCAGTGAGGGCCAGAAAGGGCTTTATAGAAGAAGTCCTTCTGGGTTGGGAAGGGTGAATAAGAATTTACAGGTGGGAAGATAGAAAAATGTACTTGTGTGGGATGAGTTCATATCTAAAGGCAGGGAAAGCATCTTAGGGTGACTGAAAGATGGCAAACATTTAGAATTTACAGTGAGTGAAGTATAACTGAGCAAGGTTACAGTAGCAGGGCCAGACTGAACTGCTCCCAGTAGATAGTGGGGTGCCCCCAAACGACAGGCCCTCCCAGAGTGAGGGTGAGCCTGACTGACAATGCGTTCAGTCTCCCCAGCAAATATAGGCTTTTATATGTGAGGATTCTTTTCCAGATAGGTGATAGAAAGAGCTCCAGAGTTCCTTCCAGACTCCAACGATTCTCAGTTTTACTGTTGTTTCTTGTCACTAGCCTTGCTGTGTGATTATAAACAGGGGAACAACGGGCCTTTTTCTCTGCCGAAGGATTGCTTTGAGTCTAGAGTAAGAGACAGATTCAAGAAAAGCATCAACAGGGGAGGCACATGCAGTGATTTGGGGGTTCAGATAATGGCCGTGCAAATGCTGGGAATGAGGGTGTAGACGCTGGAAGGTGAAGCAGTTGGGGAGACAGGTGTTTCTAGCCTCAGTCGTTGACAGAAAAAGGCCGAGCTCAACTCCCCAGGCCAGGAGTCTCCCGTCCACCTGTCAGCTGTTAAGAGGAGGTACGATGAATCTCATTGGTGAGATTCCAGCACTGGGCGAAGCCAAGTTTACCTGCGAGTAGGGTCACTGAATGTAAAAAACCAAACCAAAACAAAACAAAACTTGGCACACAAGAATGTGGCCCTCTGTTCCCATACCCACGCCTAAGTACACTGGCCTCTGTTCTCCAGGCAGCTACTGAGCTGGAGGAGGAAACAGCCGGGAGCAAAAGAGGACTTGGGGGTGGGGGAGGAGCTCAGGCTACAGGCGAGCAGAGCCCAAAGTGGCCGTGTCCCTTGGGAACCCCAGAGCAGGCCAGGGAGTGGCAGGGCAAGGTTGTCCTGTAAGGCTCCCGTTTTAGTGTCATCAAAAACCCCGTCTTTATTTCTATCCACGTAATCAGAAGGGAGAACGAGGCTGGGGGATGGGAAGACGAAGGGAGCCTGTTTCAGAGAAGGAACGGAAGAGAGGTGGCGCCTTGCCCGCCCTCAGAGGCTGGCTCCGGGGAGTAAAGGAACAGTTCCCCCCCATCCCAAGTGAGTCAGTGTGGGCGAGGGCAGGGTGTGGCCTCTGGGAAGAGCTGGGTTTCAGTTTGGAGAAGACACATGGGAGGGAAGACCAGCCAGATAGCTGTGGGACCCCAGGGGTTCCAGCCCCAGCTGTGCCGCTGCTTGGCAGCTGTGTTGAGCTAGGGACATGCGCTCCTCTGCCCTGACCCCGGTTCCTCAGGAGACAGGCACTGGGGATTAGAACACCTGACTGCCTGGGTGTCAGGAAGAGTAATTAAAGGCAGTGATGTCTGTGAGGGCACTTAATAAACCCTAAACCCCTGCCCAGCATGAAGAGGTGTTATCCTTTGTGCTATTGCCTTGGGAATAAACAGTGGGGTGTACTCAGATAAGAGGAAGTGGAGAGTAGAGGGAGGGAGAGGAGGGAAAGGGGATGACAAGGGAACGAAGATGGGTTATGTACATGTATGAAATGTAATCATTATGTACTGCAAATATGTACTAATAAAACATTTTCAAAAAAGCAAAGCAGATGTCTTTGCCAGGCGTTTGTCAACCCATCTGTTTTCTCTGGCCCAGGGTCTCTGAGCCTTGAAAGACACGATCCACTCTTTTCCCCAGGTACCCTCCATATGTTTATTCTCAGCAACCACCCATTTCCTTTCCTTCATTTTTCCTCCCGTCCTTCCCTTCCCTTTCCCTTTCCTTCCTTCCTTCCTTGCCTCCCCTCTCTCCCTCTCTCTTAATATGTATCAGCCACATCAATATTACATTAAAAACTATGCCCCAGAACTTTCTCCAGGCGCAAGCCCTTCTAGATACTGCTTTATTCGCTCCTTCTGTCTTACATGTTTATAGGATTCTGCAGGTTTTAAAGCTTTTACCCCCTTGGCCTCAGTTACCTGATTTGTCATATAATGAATGCCATAATGAGATGCTGAGGCACTGATCTGAGCTCACCAAAGAGCAAGAGGTAAAATGTGGGCTAAGACAATAAGGGGCAGGTGGGCTTATCAGGATGTCTGGTAAGAATGAGCTTAGCATGAACACCCAAGGTGGGTAACATGGGAGATGGATGTGGGGAGGCAGCAGGGCCAGCAGGTACCATAATAAATGTCCCCCTCCACTCTGTGTGCATCTTCAGTGTTCTTCACTAGAACAGTCTTATGAGATCTATAAATGTCCTCCAACATGCCATGCATATCCTTTAGACGTGGGTCCTTAGAGGAAACCCATGCTAAGGTTGTCATTCGGTAAAGAGGGGACATTCTGTGCCTCTGCAGATAAAAATCTCTGAAATCGGGAAGGCTAGAGAGTAGGTGTTCAGGCTGGCAATCTAGGGATTGGACGTTGGAGAAGTCACAAATACGATCTGCAGCAAAGGGAAAAGATTAGCTGAAAATATAAACTTGGGAATCAGTTGTAGTCACGAGAGAACTTTTATCATTTCTACTTCTGGGTTTGAGAACTGAGTGGACTTTTATCTTTACAATTCAGTGATAAATATTTCTAATTCTTTGCTTGGAGATGAGTCCTTTAAGCATGAACAAAGTGCATGCTTATTCAAAATATTCATGTCCTGGACTCAAGAAAGAGAACAAAAGGAACAAAGAGAAGATTTGGGACTTAGGAAACCTTCATTCTAATATGAGTTCTTTCCTTAAATTACACTGGCATGTGTTTGTTTTTACTGACTGCCTCCTCTTTTTTTTCAAATCCCAGGAGACAGGTGTAATGTAAGCAATGGCTAGATCCAGATAGGCAAAATGGAATTATCACCAGAAATCTGTGACTTGGCTCAACATTGCTTTTTTTGGTTGGTTTTATCCTTTGGTTTTCCCTATACATCAAAGTGGGCCCACAGTATGAAGTTAAAGACCAACACATTGATGGGTCAGCAGTTTCAGGGGAAAGAACCTGCTTTTCCCAATAACTGCAGCCAAAGTTCTAGGGCTTATCTTCCTTCATGTGACATGTCTTCTGGCCCATGGCTTACTGTCTTTGGAAAATGAAACCCTCTGATTGGCCCTTTTGGATCATGTGCCCACACCTGAGACAGAAGGTAGGGTCAACTTCAAGTAGACTATTAGGTCTTTGGGATGGGGTGAAGTGGTTCTGTAAAGTAACCCAAACACTGTAACCCCCAAAAAGAAAATGCATGCTAGCTTGGCAGACACCATATATGCCCACTATGTAATCTCTAACTAATGAGAGCTATTATTGCGAAATGCTACTGAAAAAGTCAGGCTGATATTTATTAAACACTTGAAATAAAGGCTTTGTGGCACATAGTAAGTTCTCAATAAATGTTATGGGCAGAAAAAATTATAAAGGAATAAAGAGGAACATACATTATAAAGGAATAAAGAGGAACATATAAGGAAAAAATTGAGTCAAATGAGGACACTATTTTGTTGAGATTTGGAAATGAATCAGAAAACATAAGCTCAGGATAAATGTCACATTCCTTAGAGACAGGACTGAGTGCTGTTAATTAATATGTAAAACAACTCTGGAGGAAAGGAGTGCAAAATACCTGAGTAGTGATGAGAAGGACAACGGAAAGCTTCCATGAGCTGAAGAAGTACACAGGGAAGTGGCAGCTGAGCTCTAAGGAGGAAAAGGCAGGCAGGTGACCCTAGACTGTTTCTTGAAAAGCCAGGCCAGGTGGTTCTAGAAAGACGAGGGAAATACTCATGCCTTAGTCCATTCAGGCTCCTGTAACGAAATACCACAGACTGGGTAGTTTACAAAACAACAAAATTTTATTTCTCACAGTCCTGGAGGCCTGGAAGTTCAAGATCAAGATGTGACAGGCTAGGTGCTTGGTAATGGCCTATTTACACTGTGCCCTTACATGGTCATTGGGACTAGGGAGTCACTGGGGCCTCTTTTATAAAGGACCCAATCTCCTTCAGGAGAGCAGGCCTCATGATCTAAGCGCCTCCCAAAGATCCCATCTCCAACCCTCGGGGAGGATTTCAGCCTATGAATATTGCAGAGACACAACATTCAACATCACAGCACGAGGTCTTTCAGGACCCCTAGACCCCTCAAACAATGAGGCATCGATAAACAGGATTCACGTGCAGCTCTGGCTTATTCGCATTCATATCAGAAAGGGGGTCTACTCTACCCTGAAAACCGTAGCACTATGAAAAGAGAGATCAAAGACAATATCAGAAAGTGGAGAGACATCCCTTGCTCCTCGGTAGGAAGAGCCAAAACAGTGAAAATGACTTTGCTTCCAAAACTGCTAGACAGATTCAATTCCAGCAGCATGCTTCATGGACCTTGAGAACACAAGCCAAAAATTCATTTGGAACCAGAAGAGACCTAGAATAGCAAAAGCAATTCTAGGCAATAAAGACAAGGTAGAGGGTATCATAATCCCCAACTTGAAACTATACTACAAAGCTAATGCAATAAAACAGCATGGTGCTGGCAAATAAACAGACCTGAGGAACAGTGGAACATATTAGAAGATGCAGAAACAACTCCAGACACACTCAGGCACCTCATGTTTGACAAAGGAGCCAAACACCCTCACTGGAAAGTAGCCTTTTTAATAAATTGTGCTGGAAAAACTGGGTTTCAACTTGCTAACCATTGAAACTAGACCTATATTTCTCACCATGCACTAAACTAAAATTGAAATGGATTAAAGATCTAAATATTAAAACAGAAATACTAATCCAGCTGGAAGGAGTGTCTATCAGCCAGTTGTGGGGCACTCATTCCCTAGTCGGTGTCTGAGGCAAGTCTGTGAGTTCAAGGCCAGCCTGGGCAATTTAATAAGACCCTGTCTCAAGAAACAGTTGCGGGTGTAGCTCAGTGGAAGAGCACTTGCCTAGCATGTGCGAGGTCTTAGGTTCAATTTTCAGTGCTGTACCACAAAAACGTCAAATCCATCAAACCAGGCTGTCTTGAAGATCAAGTAAAACAAATGGAAAGGGCATGAGAAGTAGTAGAGTTATTCTTCCTCCAGAGGCCTGGCCTCCTTTCTTCCTTCTTCTCATCTTCCACATTCCTCACTCAGCCGACCGGCAATTCCCTTCTCTCAACCCTCAACCTGCAGAGCATTTAACAATTCCCTCGGTCTTGGATATTCTCAGGGTGTCCTGTGTTACTCGGTCTTGCAGTCCTGTTCTCCTGCACTTCCAGCAGTCTGATCAACCGGATTTCTCGGGTCTTTTCAGTCATAGCTGCTTTTGCACGCCTTTGCCTCAATACTGGACACGAGGGCCTGGAGGAAAGGTTTCTCAGGTAGTATGTTAGAAAAACTTCCCCTCCTCACTGGGCCCCAATTTCCTTCTGTGCATTGAGTCCTTTGGGCGGGAAGGCTAAAAGAGCACTTTCAGTTCTGCGATCTTAAACTGACAGACTTGCAGGAGGTAGTAGAGTCTTTGTAGATTACCTAGTTCAAGGCTGTCCTTTTCCAGAGGGAAAATGATGTTTTTCTGTCTGACCCGTGGAGCAAGCCTTCCTGGAGGGCTTGCAGTGCTGCTTTCCCACCCTGCCAGGCTCCATGGGGGCTCGGGGCGCCGGAAACACGTGTGTGCTCACCTACGTGTTCACACGTGAACACACCTACAGCAGCAGGGGGCTCTCGGGCCGGCAGGGGGCAGCACAGGCCCAGCTTGCAATTAGCCGGTGCAGCCCCGAGGGAGGAGGGCGTGCTGCAGTCCCGGCGGCAGCTGGAGGTGCAGCCTCCCAGGTGGGAGGCGGGGGCTGCGGGCGCAGGAAAAGGCGCCTTAGAAG
>NW_022900948.1:26197142-26255695 GCF_012274545.1 Fukomys damarensis | reverse complement strand
ACGCGCTGGCCCCCGCACCCCTTGGCGGCGGCTCCCCTAGCCCCTTGCCTCCCTCTGGCTGCTCCCCTCGCGCCTCCCCGGGATCCCCTCCCCCTTCTTCTGCCAGCCCTCCCTAGCTGGACTCCCTCTCGGGCCACCCGTCCCGGCTCCTCCGGTGCCGCGTCTTCGGCCCTCTGCTTGGGTTGTTGCGCCTTCTCCGGCGCCCACCTGGTCCTCTGGGCTTCACCCCCTCCCCAGCGCACCCAGTCTTTGCCCCTCGGCGGTGGCCGGAGTTCTACTCCGCATTGCCTTTCTGCCCCCCTATGGTCCAGCAGGAACCTTCTTGATGCCGGGTTATTGGGTAGAAAATCTCAAAGCAAGACAGGGCAGCCCCAGGACCCCCGCCCCCGGCGCGCAAACTCGACCTCTGGCCTGAGTGGGACTTGGGGAGAGGAGAGCTCCCGCTTTTTGTCCTGCAAACGCCCCCAAGCGTGGGAGGGGCTTAGGGGACAATTTCTCCTCTTTGCTGACCCCCCTCAGCCTTGGATGGTCCCCACTCCCATCCCAGAGAATCCCTCTGGTTTGCAGCCCCTCTGGAACTGAGCTACTCGGGAGCTAAACTCATGGAACTGGTCAACTTTGCTTGGCAGAGACCTTGGTGCAGCGCTGAGAGTCAGCTCGGGGGCCCGCTAGCCTGGCTCACGGGCCACCTCCCCACTCCCCGCCGCTGCTGCTACACACCCGGGACTGTGTGCATGGGTCTGCTGAGCTCCCTGGAGCCAGCTACCCACAGGTGGTTGCACCCCGCCCCCGCTGCAGCGGAAGGCTAGGCCGGTGCTGCTGGCCTCGGCAGGGCATCCAGCCACCCAAGTCTTTCCGGCCCAAGAGGCCAGCTCAGATCCCATCAAGCCCACACATTAACTGGGCGCCTACTAAACACCCTGCGCTGCGGCAGACGGTGCCTTCGGGAATCTTTGGATGTGACTGTGAGCACAGCAGTAATTGAGGTTCAGATGAATGTTATAGATCGTCCTGAGGGTTTTAGGGAAAGAAATAGCATACCCAGACTTGCAAAGAAATTTAGGCCTATCCGGGTGGCAGGAATTCTTTGGACTTCTGAGAGAGCTGGGAACATGTAAGGGTATTAAGTGGGAAAATCAGAACCAGCCCGGCTTGAGGTTTAATGGTTTCCTATGTAGGTTTAATTTTGAGACAGTTTCAATTTATGGCAGTTTTATTTTTGTGGTTCTTGGTTCTCTCCCCAGGCTGTCATTTTGTTGTGAAAATACCCTTTTGGGGCCTTTTTATTCATGGAAAAGGAGCCAACATTCGCGTGCTTAGAGCTGTTGTCTTTAAAATAGCATTAAAATGTTATCACTTCGGAAAAATGAGGCTCTCAGGCTTTTGTTCAGCCGAGAGAGGAGGCTTCAGAGCCCAGAAGGAGAGGAGAGGTGTGCAAGCTGCCTCCGGAGCGGGCAGCTTGGATTTGGAGAGGATATGGCGTAGTTTGCATCTGGGAAAGGAATGCTATCTTTGGGAACTTTGACAGTGTTCCTTGCTGATGGTTTTCTTGCCTGTTACCTAGGGGTAATTCGTTTATAAAATGTATTGCTGCTGTCAGGTTTGTGTGACAGGCTTAAGTGGTGTTTCTGAGATGAAAAATGCAAACTGAATAAAGTGCATGTGTGGTAAATTGACCCAGACAGGTACATAAACACAGGTTGGGAAATGCTGACTTATTATAGCCGGTGGAGCCCTGACTGAGCATTGGGGAAGGGGACATTGGCATCCTAAAAGGCTTCTTCCTTTATAATAGGCTCCAGAGGAACTCACCCACCCTAAGTTTTCTTATGATGGCAGATTACTTCATGTCTTTAAGATGATTTAGTGAACCCCAGATTTTACTTAAATATGCACATATGTCTGTTTTTCTCTTCCAAAGGCAAATAAAAAGACCATCTTGGCTTTTGCCACATAATCTCTCAGGGAGGAACGATGAAGAAAAATTACCAGTAAACACAGCTCATCGATTTAAAGATATATTAGGTATTAGAACTGCAATTGCATAGTCTCCTTCACTAATCTTCCCAGATCAGAGTATTTGTTCCTGTAATTAGTTCTTGCAGTTATGAAGTTTAACATCAGGCAGCCAGCTCCCAGTCCAATTTGTAGCATTGGTGTTATTGCTCAGGCCTATTTTTTCATTGGATTCTTTTTTTAAAAAATGCTCTCCCTTTAGACATATGGCCCCGCTTGTTATTATACTTCTCTTTTATCTTTCTGGATTTTTACTGCTTCCTGGGTTCTGGCATTCCCTGGCTTTTTGTCACACAATAGAATTTACTTTTGACCCTGATATCCCTAAGCTTCATTTTGCACTTCTGATCACTTCCACAGATACCCAGGGATTGGCCAGGCTAATTTTGGATCCTTTGTAATTAAAACACACTCGTGGTGTTAGCCTCAAGAATTCCTTGATTCAATATACTAAAAGTGGTTATGTGTTGTCATAAACCTTTTTATTAGCCCTTGTCAGGACACTTGTGTTTTGAAATTGCCTAGAACACAATAACATTCTATATGGCAGATCTGTGGCACCTCAGTTCAGTCCAGTCATCCTTTATTGGGTGTGCTTAAAGTGTCATGTTCTGTGCTTTGAACACAAAGGTGAATGAGATATGGCCTGGAGGCTCTAGAAGACACAGGTGGGGGGGATTGTATACACACACACACAC
Organism: Fukomys damarensis; assembly: GCF_012274545.1. Classification (NCBI taxonomy): domain Eukaryota; kingdom Metazoa; phylum Chordata; class Mammalia; order Rodentia; family Bathyergidae; genus Fukomys; species Fukomys damarensis. The sequence goes on along the minus strand of NW_022900948.1, from coordinate 26,252,981 downwards.
ACACACACACACATACATGTGTATATTTATATGTTCTGAGTGACACCAAGTGACATGACAGGCACAGCCAAATGGGGTGCTGGGGTCACATGGGATGAGGGAATTAGACCTCCTGCAGGGTTTGAAACATGAAATGATAGGATCTCAAATTTGGTCTTGCTTGGCACAGCCACGGTCCAGTTGTCACATATGAAAAAAAAAAAGGAGCCATTGTAATTGTCTCCAAGAAGTCTTGGGGTCCCTTTGGTGGTAGGGTGAGTCCTCCTCCTCTCTGGGGTGTTCTTAATCTTTGTTGTGGTTTTTCAGCCTTTGACAAAACACAAATAGAAGGATCTTTAAAAAACCCACCTTAATCTTTGTTGTGGTTTTTCAGCCTTTGACAAAACACGAATAAAAGGATCTTTAAAAAAAATCCAGGACTGGGGATGTAGCTGAGTAGAGCTTTTGCCTAGCATGCTTAAGGTCCTGAGTTTGATCCCCAGCAAGGCAGAAACACCTACCATGTATAATATGCAGTGGAAAGTGGGCTCCCTGTGCAGTGTATCTCCCAGGTGGGTCCTTGGCTCAACCTACCAACCCAACTGCCACCCTAAGCCACTGCTCTTCAGAAAACCTGGCCCTGTCTTGGAGGGCACCTCCCTCCTGTTAGCCCAGCTGTACCCAGCCCTCCGGTGTGGTCTGGTCTGAACAGGGCAGGCCAAAGGAAGGAGGCCTGCCCTCGCTGCTCTCCTTCTATGAATGCAGCTGAAGATCCCATTGGTGTCTTGGCAGCAGCACCCACTGTTGACTCGTATTAGCTCTCTGTTGCCTAAATCACTGGCATCACTTGTGCTTGGGCGGTTGCAGCTCAGCCCCGCCTCCGTTGCCTGCGTGTTCAGTCTTCCAACAAGCAGCTCCGAGTAGAAAGCTGTTAGGATGTGTGGCTGACTGGTTAGCACTCCCGCCATGCCTTTCGAGTTTCGCTGATTGTCCTTTGTAGCATTTGGCGCAGTTCTTGCTGTATCTGAAACTTGGCCTTGACTCATTGGGGTACAGTGCAAACATGAAGAATTCCAGTGTTATCTTACAGCCTGGTGGTGCTGCCTTGGGCAACTTCACCTCTCTGAGTATTGATTTTCCAGTTTTTAAAATGGAAGAGTTAAATGATGGAAAGAGTATTAAAAGCCTCAATAAACAGCAAGATGCTACTGTAGGGTTGCTGGGAGGTTGTATTTTTATAAAATTGTTTTTCCTCTTTGGATTATGGAAAGAATTGGGAAAAAAAAGTCTAGAAATGGCCACTAGAAAAACAAAAATAAAACTTGTGCCAGGCAAGGCAGTCATTGCTCAGCTCTTTAGTGGAAATTGGAAGTTGGATATAGCACGAGAGATTCTCTTTAAAAGTCTTTGAATAAGAAAAGAATCCCCCCACAAGTTCTTAGAACCTGGAGCCTCTGGCCCATTAGAACATACACAGTACAACATAAAGGTCATATGTCTTATTTTGCAGCTGAGACACCCTGGCTACTACATATCCCATCTATTATGTGTATGGGATACTGAGGCCTTTAGGTATAAAGAGGCTTTCCTTTAGTCATTAGGTAAAAGAATTGGAATGGGCAACTTTGGGAACCCTGAGTGCTTAGCTTTTGAAGTTGTAGAGCATAGGTCAGCTGTAGATGATAGTGTTGGCACCCCTAGTCCTGACACATAGAAGGGGTCAGGATATGTTCCGGGCAGTTGGAAGGACAAATTTTTCCAAACAGTGGGAAACAAGCAAAGTGATTCTCTAACTTCATTGTATGCAAAGTTCATCTGGGAGGATTTTTCTTCTAAGTTTTGTGGGTTAGAGGTGTAGGGGTCTTGCTTTGCGGCCTAAACTGGCCTCAAACTCCCAGGCTCAGTGATCCTCATGCCTCAACCTCTCAAGTACTTGGACTACAAGCAGCACTACTACAACTGGTTCATCTGGAATTATTTTCTTCCAATTAAAATGAACCCTCCCCAAGAAGTTCTGATTCAATGGCTCAGGAAGCTGGGTTTTTAATAATAAAGTACACCCACTGCAGGTGATACTGAAAAACAGGGTCCCTTCACACCCTCTAAACACTCTGGCTCTGGATCTGAGCTCTGCACCATGAATTAAAAATCCCCGTGGGCCTGGTGGGGAATTTTGGCAGTGTGAGTCCAGGGTTGTCCTGTGCTTCAGGGAGCCTGTTTTTGCTGCAGCGGAGTGAAAACTGGGCTGGAGGAATGTCTTGAGCCCAGTTGTGCTGTGGCAATTGTCCAGGTGAAGGTGGGGGTAGGTGGCCAGTGTGTTCACAGGTGGAATAAGGTGAGGTGTAGGGGACAGCAAGATGAGGCGGAGTGGAGCCTAGCTTGGTCCTGCTGTTCTCCTTACGCTTGGTTGTGGGAAGAAATGAAGAGCCATGCAGAGTACCCCAAGAGGAAGGAGAAGGCAGTTCCTTGCTTCTGCTCTCTCCCAAGGCTCTGGCTACCTTGCCTTGTCACAGGCCTCTGGGTAGCTTGCTTTTCTGCCTCTGCAGGATAGGTGTTGGCTAGAGGTGGCCTTGTGAGTCATACCTTCACCCTCTTAGACATGAGTTAGCCACATGGGTCATGCATTTGTGTTATTTTTGTAAATACCTTTTTTTTTATTTTAAAGGAGGGCTGAGGTCAGGAGTGATACAGGTAGGTGGTAAACTCCCTTTTGAAGGGGGATATGATAGAGGTACAGACTCTAGCGCTGGTTCTAGGCTTGCTGGCTTGGCACTGTTGACATATAGGGGGAGATGGTTGGTCTTCAGGGAGGAGGGGCTGCTGGGGATGGTGGGAGCTGCCTAGCCTTTCCAGTGCTGGTAACATGACCCACAGTGGTACAGGGCTCTGAACAAATATTAACTTGCTAAGTACTTCCACGTGCATAATCTCATTGAATTCTGTTCCTAGTATTGAAATAGCAGGAGGTAGGTGGGGGTGGGGCCTTCTCCTAAATTCTTGTGTGCAGACTTAAAAAAAAAAATACCCACATCAATAACCGTAGAAATCCTCTATCTACAATTTGACCTCGAACCCCGCACAATGCATCTGTCCCCACTGCTGGACTCCCTTTGGTGGGCTGTAGGATGTTCCCCCGCCTCTGTGTGCTCTGCCCAGAGCCTTCTGCAGCAGGAGTCTGCACTCACTTTCCGCCACTCACACCCAGCACACTGCCTGCAGCAGGGTCAGCTGCTGATTCATCTGGGTACAATTTTCAGGTTGGTGTATGCATCTCTCCCCTACTCATTGCACATTTAGAACACGTTCACAGCAGAAGGATTAGAAAATACAGAGACAAGAGATATTATACCAGCATCTAAAATTTGATCAGAGATAGCCACTGGTAAAATTGTAGTATGTATCCATCTGTGCATTTTTTCCCATTATTTCAATAAAAATACATATTTAAAATGATGAACTTACATGGGTTGATGTAAGTTCTCCACTGTCCCAGCACAATTAAAGAGGGACTATAGGCCCTGCCTTAATGCCTCTTTAGAGGGAGGCCCTGGGCCCGCCTCTCCTTAATCCTGGCAGTGCTGGTTGGTGCTCTGAGCTGTCTGTTGCTTCCTGCTCCTCCCTAGGTGAGAAGCAAACTCCTCTGAGCCCTCCCTCTCCCAGTCACCTCCTCCTGCTGACAGGTTAAAGGTCTTATTGATATGACCTCAGAATCCCCTTGCCTCTGGGAACATCTGGTTTGGGGCAGTGGCAACTCTTGCCTGTGCAGGGATGTGTGTGCTTCTGCTGACTTGGCAAGGTAGCTGGGCCTCCTCCCCAATCTCCCTAATCGCACGCCTTCTGCAGCCTCTGTGTCTTCTCTCTAGAGCTCGGTGTATCTCATCCAATCCACTTGATTTTAATGTTGGCTTTATTTTTAATTGTTTGTCAAAATATTTTTGTTTGCCCAAGATAAATTTCCTGCACTCAACAAAAGCGTATTGTGCCCTTCCACTGTGTTAAGCATTGATAGGCACATGGGAAGCAGAAGATAGTCTCTTGAGCTCCCAGTCTGTGGCAGTCTTCTGACCTGACATGAAGCAGCACAGGGGAAAAGCAACTGAGCTATGGGGTTCAGTGGGAGAAAGTTTGATGCCCAGCGTGACATTAGGGCTGTCCTCAAGGATTCGTAGCGTCCAGCCGGAGATGTCTCTGGGCAGCAGGTGTTAACCCATCCAGACCGAGCCTGAAAGCCCACCCACTGCCTGTGCTCTCATCTCCTGGGGGTGGGGAGGAGTATGAGCTCACTCAGGCTGTGTGCTTCCCTAGGTCTTAACGGAGCGAGTGGAACCTTTCCAGTGTGGCTAAGCCACCTGAGCAGCAGGCCTGGTGCTGTGCTCATTGCTTCCAGGATAATCTTGTCGCATGTGCACAGAAACTGTGCTGGTACTTAGTGTTGTTATCCCTGATGTGTAGAGCAGAGAATCGGGAGTTTAACAGACAGATTAAGGAACTGGCTCATCCACACAGCCAGTGTGTTCCACCCCAGCTTCGAGCTGCGGCAGTCTGACTCTAAGAGCCCAGGTAGATGGGGACCCCTAAGCCTGAGAAGAGTTTCTGCTTTTGCAGGTCCCTTGGGATTTCCAGGGACTAGAGTAGCATCTTTAGTCAGACTTGTTGAATGCAGTGTCTTGACGGTGCATTCTAGTTTGATGTCCATCATTCTTCAACTCCTAGGTTAAAACCTAGGCAACATTTTAAAACAGTGCTTAATGGAACAACATTAAAATTATCACCAAGCAAAGCATTTTTCATATCCCCATCCTGCTGCATAGGATTTAGTTGATTTCTCTTTTTTCATTTTGTACACACACACACAAGCACAGTGTATTTTTTTTTTTCATTTTATGAAACTGGGGATCAAACCCAGGGCCTCATGCATCAAGGGAAACACTGAGCCATATGCCAGCCCATCCTTTAAAAAAAAGTTTCCTTCCTCCACCTCTAAGCTTTCTGACGTGCTTCTTGACATTTGGCACTCTCTGTACTTATTCTAGGTGCCTAAATCCAACCCTGTTCTCTGTGTGTGGTCAGTGAGTGAGTGAGTGAATAACACCTGTCTCTGCCTGTTTCTCGGGGTTGGAGGTTGATATGTAAAGCACCTACCCTTGGTCTCTTAGGCAGCCCTACCTCCCAAGCCCGCAGAATTTGTGTTCTTCCCATAATGGCCACTGCCTGGGGAGGAATTATCATCCCCTTACAGTGGGTCTTGGAGCACAGATGGCCTAGGTTTCCTGACTCACTTTCCAGTGCTCTTTCCCCAGCCCATGCTGTGCATACCCTAGCCTTTCTGTTTCATATGTGTGCTCCTTGGATTCTCTGGGAAGATGAGAATTTTACTCCCACCCCCCATCCCTCCTTACCATTTTGCCTTCTAGTCTCTGGCATTTTGTGTTCAGTGTGATATTTCTCAGCAGTTATTGCAGGTTCTTTTCCCCGAGTCTCAGCTGGCTGAATACCCAGCTCTTCCTTCTTGAGGCTACGAACTAGAAGATACCTCAAGGGTTCCATCCCAGCTATAGGACTATCTGATGCTCCCTTGGTACTTCGCACTGAGTTTGGTCCTAGGGGAGGACTTATCCACACTACTGGCCTAGCTGTGAGGACACCATTTACCTGGGTTGGCAGGTACCTGCAGGGTTGGCACACCCTGGCTGCGGTGTCTCCTCTTTTCCTGTTTCTTGGACTGAATGATGTAGTCTGTACTGTGACTCCCCTCTTGTGGGTTGAAGGTGGCTTGACAGTGCTGCTCATTTGTCCTGTCCCCTTGCTTGGCCACCTGCACATAGACATAGTGCTGCATGCCTGTAATCCTGGCTACCAGTGAGGCTGAGGCAGGAGGTTGGTAAGTTCCAGATCTGCCTGGGAAATTTAGCCAAACCCTGTCCAAGAATAGAATATTAAAAGGGATGGGGGTATAGCTTAGTGTAAAGGTACTGAGTTCAGTCCCTAGCACTGGAAAAGCAGCAACAAACTGAAACATAATGTAATAAAAAGTGTCTTTTTATTTTTTAACACTGGGATATGCCCCATGTCCAGCTTAAAATTTTACATTTTTACCATTTGTAAGAGTACAGTTCAGTGTCATGAAGTACGTTTATATTATTGTGTAACTGTCATAAACAAACATTCAGTCCCTGTTAAACATTAACCCCCTATCCCCTTTCCCCTGAGGTCCTGGTGGTCACCATTCTGCTTTTTTGTCCCTATAATGTCCCTATAGCTATTCTTTTTTTTTTTTTTTTTGGTACAGGGGATCAAACTTGGGTCCTTGTGCTTGCAATGGTAGGCCGTGGAACCGCTGAGCTAAATCCCCAGCCCTACCCTAGCTATTCTAAGTAGAATCCTACAGGATATGTCCTTTTGTGTCTGGCCTGTGTCACTTAGTGTCATGTCTTCTGGGTTCCTCATTTATGCCAGGCTTCCATTCCTTTTTAAAGCTGAATAATGTTCCATTTCATGGATGTATCACAAATCATTTATCAACCCATCAGAGTTAGGGACTTTTATGCAGGTCTGGACCATGTTTACTCTGTCCTGCGCATTCATTAGTGGCACTGCCATTGGTGATGTGAACTCCCCAGCCCTTGCCTGGCCATCATCTTGGAATGCTGGCGTCTTTCCCTGGGACTTGTTCTGTCTGAGTGCACTCTGAGGCTGCCTGGGCTTACCTGGGGAGCCTGTGGCAGGCAAGTTTGCTCCTCCTTACATTTCTGTCTCAGTTGCTCAGTGTTGGCAAATTCATTAACACACTTAAAAACTTAAAAATGATGAACCAGAAGTATAAAAGACTTTGTATAGCACGACTAGTTTAAAGAAAATGAATACACTGAGCATCCTTGTGCCTACCACCCAGCATAAACAGAGACCAGTGCTGAGGAAGTCTGCAGATTCTCCCATCACATTCCCCCTGTCCTCGCTCCTGAAGTTTCTCTTTCTTCTCTTCTTTTTCTATATGGGTTTTCCGTAAAAGACATATTGTTAGTTTTGCACATTTGTGAATTTCAATGGATTTTTCATTCAGCGTTGGATATGTGAGATTCATCTGTTGACGAGGTACCTGTAGTTCTTATTGCTCTGTAGTTGTGTATAAATGTATGAGAATTTATTTACTTTTTGTGGATATTTGGGATATTTTCAGTTTGAGGCTGTTTTTCTTTTTTAAAAATAACTGCTTTGAACCTTTCTGGAATTGGTTTTCTGGTGTGAATATATAAGCCAGCATCTCTTGGGTATGTAACTGGAGTCAGGCAGGGCCTTCTAATGTCATGCAGAATTGTTTCCCTGAGTCCCTCATTCAATCTTCTCCCACCTTTGGCATTCTGAAGCTTTTTGTTTTATTTTACAAGTTTATTGGGAGTACTGGGAACTCTCGTGGTCTTCATGTTTCCACAGTTGTGGGTGGTTTGAGTATTTCATATGTTTTTTTAACAATCTGTATTTCCTTCTGGAATGCTTTGTTTTACACAATTTGCCTGGTTGTTTTTTTTTTGTTTTTTTTTGTTTTTTTTTTTTTTTTTTTTTTTTTTTTTTTTTTTTTTTTTGTAGATTTGGATTTTTCTCACTGTGTTCAGCCTATTCACCCCTGATCTTTGTGAGACTGTCCACCATATCCCCTCCTCATCTGAGAGCAAGAGAGAACACTTGGAGTCCCCAGATTGACAGGCTTCCTCCACCAGTGTTTCTATGCTGAGCAGAAATTGTTTCAATTCCACTTTCACTGTGAATGAGCTACAGTCAGTGGCAGCTGGCGGCTTTGGAGAGTAATGGCAGGATCTGTAGTCTTTCTTCATTCTCTTCACCTCTGGAAAACATTTTCATTAAGGCTGGGCGTGGTGGCACACGTCTGTAATCCCAGCACTCTGGGAGGTACAGGCAGGAAGATCACACATTCAAGCCCGGCTCTGGCACCTTAGCAACTTAGCGAGACCCTGTCTCAGAATATAAAAAGGAGTGGTGATGTAGCTCAGTACGAAGGCCTTGAGCTCTACTCCCTCCAAAAAATCATTGGGAAAATTTCTAAACATATTCAAAGGTACACAGAACTGTGTAATGGACACCTAAGTATTCACCAGGCTTCACTACTTATAGGTATATTGCCAGGCATTTAGACCCTCACCACTGCCTCTCTCCAGTTATTTTAAATTTCAAACATGCACTTCATTATACATTTCTAAAAGGTGAGGGCCATTTTAAAAAAACACAATATTGTTAAAACATCTAAAATAATTAACAATTAATTTTTAGTTTCATATCTTTGTTAATGTCCATATTTTCCTTGCTGATATTTTAGCCAGGTCCATTGCATCTGGTTGATAGTCTATCTAAGGCCCTTAGTCTAGAGCACTCTGCCCCATATTGTTTTGTTTTTGCTTTTTGTTTGCTGTTTATTTGATGAAGCAGTAAACCATTTATCCTAAGTTCCTGCTTTCTGGATTTTATGGGCTGTATCCTCAACGTTTGGTCATCCTGAGTCAAGGCTGGCAGAGGGAGAAGCGTCTAACTCAAGACACACACGTCAGTGGGACAGTTTGGGAAGCCTGAGTGGAGATGAGTAATTAACACCTGACGAGAAAAGCACCAAAGAGTTCTGCAAGTAAGCTCAGAGGAAGCCCAGTGGTAGGTGCGGTGAGAGGGAGGGGAGACCACTCCAGGTTGGGTGACCCAGGAATTAGCCGAGAAAGTACTTTGGGTCCTGAGGACAGGCTTGCTGGTGGCCAGAACAGCATGTGCAAAGATACTGAGGCTAGAAATAACATGTCCAAGATTCCTGTTCCTTGCTCAATCTCCGCTTGTAAGCCAAGACAACCTCATTTTTCACAGGACGTTATTTCTTTGAAGAGGTCCACACTCCTCATCTTTGGAAAGTTTTCGGCAGATTTAATGAAAGAATTTGTTTCTTTTTTCTATGTCCACTTTTTGTTTCATCATTACCTCTTTAAAACTGGTGTTAGCGTTGGATTTTTTCTTTGGGTCCTGTTTGGGTACCCTTTGCACACCCCAGGGAGGAATTCGGTGAGCCTTTTTCACCTCTTCTGGCTGGAAATGCCGATGTTTTCGGGAACGCAGAATCAGTGAGCCCTCCAGAAATGGGCAAATAAGGCAGCTGGGATGGCTGGGCTTTCCTCCTGATGGAGCGCGTGGAGCGTGCGTGACCCACAGCCTGTCCTGGGCTCCCTCAGAACACTCGCTGCCCACTTAGCCCAGTGCTGCTCACCTGTGGCAAATGAGCAGTAATTAGAGTGTAATAAGGTCAGCTTCTTGTATGCAGCCTTCCTGGCCCAAAGGAATGATATCCAGCAAACCTCTTGGCCTCTCCCAAGTCCCACTGTCTCTTCTAAAGCAAGCTGGGATTTTTTTTCTCCCCAGCAGGAGTTTTTCCCTGGTCTCCTGCCTATGGAATGGACAAAGGCTATATCCAGTAAAGCCTGCTAAACCATAGAAGCTCATGAGGGTTAGTTATTAACATGCAGTGTGCTCTCAGCTACCTGTCCATGGCATTTCACCGACCACAGTCCTTTTATTGCTTCTGTTTGCCGGGGCCTGAGACCAAGCCTGAGTCACCTGCTCAGTCACTTGTGATCCGTATTAGGTGACTCCAGCACTGCTTTGATGGCAGCAAGAGTGGCTGATCAAAGTCCAGGGAGGGGCCCAATCTGGCAGAAAACTGGCTAAGGTCGTGCACACACACCAGCAGTGACAGATCCAGTGAGATGCTCATGGGGGAAACTGAGAGAGAAGATACGGGCTGTGGAATATTTTAATGGGCGAGTGGAGACTCCAACTTGGAGATATTTGTTCAGGACACCTCTGTATTTTAAAGCTGTGGATTTATTTTGAAGTCCAGAAGTATTTAGCTTTATGCAAAAGTTCTTCATTAGAGAGACTCTTAAAGAAAAATGCAAAAACGATGTGCTGTCCTTTAAAAGAAAAAGAAAGATCACATATAACAATTACTGTAAAGTGTTGCAGTGGACCTTCAAGTTATAACCAGCCTGACATATGAACAACGTGGATTATTACCAGAATTTTAGTTTTCATTTACGAACAAAGTCTTGAGTTATGACCTGAATGCCCCAGAATGCCAGACCAGCTGCTTGTGTTTCCGGATGGTCTCAGATACAGATTTAACTCTTAAAGAGTTCTGGAAGAGCAGCATCCTTTCCTGTATGGGGTTAATTGAGCAATCCTGGGCTTAGCAGTGTCTCTAAGGACCTTGAGACCTGCCTGTGTACAGGAGAGAGACTTTGAAGGCTGTGGAGAGGAGCCTGAGCTTTCATTGACCAACTTGAGTTATAGCCAGCCCTCAAAATGGAATTGAGTTCATAAGACAAAATTCTCACTATATTTTCCCTATTAACTCACTTTAGGGAATAAGCCCTTCCACATATATGAATTTCCCAAATAGCTACAGTTTAGTCCACAGAACAGAATTGTATCAGCTAGTTCATTTGTGTGTTGTGAAAAGAAAACAAACTGTAGAGCATCTAATTTGCGTAAGGTTCTGTGTGAGGAACAGGAAATGGTTAGAAATGTGGGCCCTGCTCTTACAGATCTCATTTAGGATAGGGTGTGGTGTTGTCCCGCTTAAAAAGGAGAATGATCAGATTTAACAATGGCACCACATCCCTGGATCATGTTCTTTGTGCTTGTTCCTCACTTGGTCTGCAGGACTCCAGAGCTTCACTCAGAGGATGTGAAGGTTGATGGTGGATCCTTACCCTCCTCAGTGGTCCAAAGCTTCCAGTGGTTTGGATCCTCAGTCCAGCTTCATATAGTGTTCCAGCCTTTGAAGATCATTGCTTTATTCTCTGGCTTCTCTGGGGCTGACCAATGGGATACAATCATGATTTTCTTTTTTCTATTTTTTTGGTACCAGGGATCGAACTCAGGACCTTGGGCTCGTGAGGCAGCCGGTGGAACCACTGAGCTAAATCCTCGGCTACAATCATGATTTTCAAGGTTTACCATATGCTAGAATCTTCTGGGTAGTTTTGCGAAGTCCAGCCTCTGGGACACACTCCAGATACTACTACCAGGATCACTGGGCATGGGAGCCAGGACTCAGTCCTCAAATGTTTCAAACCCCCCAGGCTATTCTTGAGTGTAGCTGAGTTTGAGAACAGTTTTTGACAGGGTTACATCCCTTACAGTTGTGTAACGCTTCAGGATCAGAGCAGCTTTCACCTTTCATAGTTTTATTCCATCCTCATAGCACCTCTCTGGGAGAGTAGTGGGTGATCTCAGTTTCCAAAAAGCTCAGCAGTAAGATTTTGGCCCATCATCCCACAGGTAGGGAATGGTGGAACTAGACTTAGAGTCATTTTCAAACTCTCAATCCATGTCTTCACATTCTTCTCTATGGCTGTTACCCTAGTCGTTCTTTGGTTGGGTCCGTTTTTGCCTGTCTACCACGGCTTGTGCAATATCCTGTCTTTTTGGCTGACTCTCATCACTTAAGGGCCTGGTTATCTTTTAGGGCCTGGCTCAGATGCTTCCGTGTTTCTGTACCTTGTCCTGAACCCCTCTCCTGCCCGGGAACTATAGGGAACTTTGGCCTTGGGTGGGACCTAGCACATCTCAGGTTTTAGCAGTAATTAAAATAATATATAACACTATGGACCCTTTTTTACCAAATGGTTGTCTTTATTACAAAATAGATAGTGGCGGGGTGTAGCTCAGTGGCACCTGGCCTGCCTGGTAAGTACAAGGTCCTGAGTTTGATCCCCAGTACCAGAAAAAATAAACAGACATTACATAATATTTTCCATTAATGGTAATTGTTATATTCATAATATTGTGTGGCTATCATCATTATCAGGCTCCAGAAAATTTTCATCATCCCCAAAGGAAACCCAGCAGTCATTCTTCACTTTGTCCCTGCTCCTGGTAACCACTAGTCTTTTTTCTGTCTTTGTAGATTTACTGACATTGGATATTTAATTTCAATAAAATCATATAATGTGTGGCATTTTGTATCTGGCTTTTGCTTGGCATAATGTTCTCCAGGTGCACTGACCATTTGTGTTGTTCAAACCCCTGTGTGTAGCTTAAGTAACTTCTCACAGCCCTATGAAATAGATAGTCCCTATCAGCCTCCTTATTATACAGATGAAGAGATTGAGGCACAGAGAGGCTAAGTAACTACTGAGCGTACGTAGGATCTCTTCCCCTGCCTGCATTGTCCTGCTGGTGTCTGCTGCTGGCTTCGACTGTAAGAGGCTGGTTGTGTAAGTTCGACTTGTGAAGTTGAATTTGAAGATAAAGATGAAACTTCAGGAGAATTACTCTGCAGCATAAGAGCAGCAGTATGATTTCTCTAGGAACAGAGATTATTAGAGATACCCCTGAGGAAACTTCAGTTCTTCATTAAAATTTTTGAGTTAATTGGCCTGGGTCAGTTTTGTTATAATTCCCCACAATCAGACATTGAGCATAGGACTGTATATCTAGTATGGGAAGCCAACTGAATGATGAAGCATCACACATTGCTGAGTGAGGAGGAACGAGTGAGTGAAGGACTTCTGAAAGATGGAGGTTATCCCAAGGCAAGAGCATCTTTTAAAAATAGTGTTTGCTGTGTACCAGGCAGAGTTCTGGGTAGTTTGTATATTTACTATTTACAGCATTAATCCAGGAAGTTGGGCTCCAAGGTTTATGTACTTTTTTTTTTTCTTTAAAATAATTCTAAATTTTGTGTTTTGGGGTGTACCATACCTTTCCTGAGGTGTGGAAAAAAAAAAACAGAGCAGCTTGATCACTTGAATAAAAAGAAAGAGGGGGAGGAAGAATACTAGTTTTAGTTAGAAGAAATGCTAACCTGTCACGTCATTTCTTTGCTTTTAAGGCTGGAGAAAAATCTTTTTCAACAACAACAAAAACGTGGTTATACTATCTACACCTTCTTTAAAAATGTGGTGAAACATGATCTTAATCTTTATGCCATACTACCTCTAGTATTTGAAGAGAAGCTTGGGGAGATCTGGTCCTTGTCATGAGCAGAACTCTTATCTTGCAGTCTGGGAGGCAGCTGCACCCTGCTGCAGGACCAGAATGTCCCTGGTAGAGAAGGTACAGTACTTGCTGGCATTTATGGCTCATAATAAGGTCAGGTTGGGCCAACAGGTTCTGAGGTCTTGGCGGATCTTCATGTGTGTTCCCTGCCCTCCTAATAATCCTCTGAGGTCAGCAGAGCAGCTATGTTTATTCTGATTTGACTAGGGAGGTAGCGTATGAGCTGGATTATACTCCCTGCCTTATCCTTCACATTCATATATTGAAGCCCTAACCCTCAGTACCTCAAAATGAGAATATATTTGTAGACAGGGTTTTAAAAGAGGTGGTTATGTTAAAATGAGATCACAAGGGAGGGTGGTCCTTTAATATAACTGCTGTTCTTGTGAGAGGTTAGGACCCAGGCATGTAGAGAGAAGAGCATGTGAAGACACAGGGAGAAAGTGACCATCTACAAGCCAAGGAAAAAGGTCTCAGAGGAAATCAACCCTGCTTACAACCTGTCTTAGACATCAGCCTTCAGAATTGGGAGGAAATAAATTTTTGTTATTTAAGCCATTGAGTCTGTGGTATTTTGTTACGGCAGCCCTAGCAAACTAATGCAGTAGCTAAGACCCAGAAATTCCATGTATTCCTTTGAGCTGTTTTCCATTCCGTTGTACTTCACCAATAATCACAATATGAGGCTGAATGACATAGCCAATGTATGAAACCACATGGGGTTCATTGGAAGTAGAGGTGGATTTTGATTGGGGGTAGCTTCAGGAGACGTATTGGGCTGGCTTGGACCCTGAGTGACAGAGGACTGGCAGTCTAGGTGGGAAACAACATGGCTCTCAGGATGCTGAAGTGTGGGAGATAGGAAGGAAGGCTAAGACCACTCAGTGGTCCTGAGCAGTGGAGTTCTTACCTCTCTGTAGGGTGCTGAGAGGTGGGCAGTCACCTGATGAGGTGGTTAGCTATAGTGTAGGTCTCAGTGTCGTGCTGGGCACTGATAGGATGGGCAGATAGGTACGTTGGAGTTTGAGTATTCGAAATCCACTGGATTTGGTGGTTGGATTTAGCCATGGGACTGAGGGTGAAGAAGAGACCCTGTGTTTTGTGGATGGCAGGTTGGTAAGATTGAAAACCCAAGGAATGGAGCAGCTCTAAGAGGGGCCCTAGCATTGTGTTCACTGACTTTTTGTAAAGGTTGCCAGTGTAAGATGTTTTCATGTCTTTTTTCTTTAAGAACCCCCCCAAGTAGTGTAATCTTTGAGATGCCACAAAACTGGGGCTTATTCTTGGTTGTTTTAGATGAGGCCAGTGAGAGGCCAGCAAATCAGATAACCTGGAGAGAAGCTCGGAAAGAGTTTGAATAGAATCCACACCCTGCAGTAGCAGGATAGGACAGAGGGAGAGAGAACAGCCCTGGCTATGGCTGTACACTGCGTTGCTGTGCCAAGCTCTGGGTGAGCTCCTTCACATGAACTTGGAGCTTGCGCAGTTCCTAAGCAGAGGTGTGCTGTTGCTGTCACCAGGTATCACCTGGCAGTACAGGTGAGACCAGGGAGGCAGCTCCTCCTCCATTCCATTGTCTCAAACCTGGGAGGAGTCAGCATTTTCAAGGGAAGGAGAATAACAGAGATAAACATTTACTGGGGATCTGCATGTACACAGAACCAAACCAGATGCCAGGCAGATATGAGACCAAGTCAGAGATGCATCTCTTTCTGCAGCTCTCTGCCTATTAAGTGAGACGTGTCTTTCACAGTTTTCTTGCTCAAGGGGGAGGGGCCAGGGCAAGACTGAGAATGTTGATAGTTGTTGCTCGTTTTAAACGCAAGAACTGGTAGTCTAATATGGGACCAAGAGAAGAACACAGGACTTTGTGAAGAGTTCATTGAAAATCATGTCTCTGAACTCCAGGTGGGAATTAACCTTATTCTGTCTGAATGATATCTCATAGCTTTATAGGTCATCCACTATGATGGGATGAGAAGGGTGATGTAGATGTGTCTATACCAGATTGTCTCAAACTGAATTAATTCTCGCTCTCTCTCTCTCTCTCTCTCTCTCTGTGTGTGTGTGTCTCTCTCTCTCCCCAACTTTCTTCTCAGTACTGGGGATTGATCCCAGAGTCTTCACGTGGAGTTACATCTCCAGCCATCTTCCATCTTTATTTTTTATTTTGAGACAGGATATCACTTAGTTGCCCAGGTGGGACTTGAATTTGTGATCCTCCTGCCTCAGCCTCTTACGGTATTAGGATTACGGTCATGTGGCACTGTGCTCTGCTATTTTTTCCTTTTTCTTTTCCTCCTTCCTCCTTTCTTCCCTCCTTCTCTTCCTTGTCTCCTTTTCCTTTTTCTTTCTTTTTTTTTTTTTTGAAATGTGTTTTCAGTATTTTACCCAAGCTGACCTTGAACTTTTAGACTCAAATGATTTTCTGCCTCTCAAGTAGCTGGAACTACAGGCATGCACCATGTACCTGGCCCAACTGAATTTTGAAGACTCATTTTTGTATTCACACACATGCTGAGTGAAATTAACCTTACATGAAAGGGTAGCCTGTGTATAATTCCAAATATAGACAGTTCTAGAACTGGCCGAACTAGTATGTGCAGGAAACAAATCAGAATAGCTCTTGCCAGAGCAGCTGGGGTAGAGGGGTATGTGTTACACATATATTTCCATTTGTCAAACCACAACAGCTCAGATTGCTGCATTTTGATATAAATACAACTTAGCACCCTCCCAGAAAAAGAAGTATAAAACAATTAGTAGAGAGTGAGGTGAGGAACATACTGTAGAGGAAAAGATGAAACAATGACATATTTACTACTCTGTTTACTATGCATTTATATGGCACTGTCTATAATGAAGAGTTCTTTTAGAGAAATAAGTGACACGTCAGGTCCCATTTGTTCCCACCTCCTTCCTGGAAGCCTGCCCGCTGTCTCCTGGGGAGAGGGCAGTGTCTCAGGGCAGGGAAGCTGGTATCAGCCTCTCTGGCTACAGTGCCGGTTTGCTTGCTTTCTGCCTTGTTGGTGACCCTGGACTTTGGCTTCCTCTCAATGGCACCTGCCACCGCCCCTGTCCTTTGCTGCCCCTTTGATCTAGGAACAGATCCTCCCCTTCCGCTGACTTTGACCGCCAGCTACACCAGTCTTTTCTTATCTGTGACTCCTCCCTCCCTTTGTGGTTCCAAGTCTTTCTCTACTGTGGGTGAACCCACAAAAGGTGAATTCACTGTGTCTTGTTTCCCTTCTTAGAATTGTAAAGTGCCCCCTGTGTGCCTTTGTTCATGGCTACAAGCTTCACAGATTGAGGGGGCACTGACCCCACCCACCTGCAAAAGGTACCTACTGTGTGATTCCATGGACAGGAACTTCAAAACAGGCAAAACAAATCTGCGGTGCCTGCAGGAAGGAAGGAAACGATGGGAACTGGGAAAGAGGCGTGTAAGGGCTTCTGCGGGTTGTGGGGAGACCTGAGGATGACCGCTTTTTGACTCGGCTGGCAGTTGCTAGAGGTGTTCATGTTTTGTAGCTGCTTGAGTTGTGCATATGACCTGTGTACTTCTGACTATGTATTCCATGCTTCATTTAAAAAGAATAAATGAGAGGCCATACAGAATTTTTCCTTATTATACATTTAAAAATCCATGTGTCTAGGTTTTCTTGAAAATTGGAAGATGTGATGACGGCACAGTCTGAATTCCCATGACCCATTTCCTGTCTCTGTAGTACAACTTCCTCATTGTCCGGCACACAGGTGACACCTGTGTAACATCCTTCTTTTAGTTTCTGTGAATTTCTTAAAGGGCATGGGGTTGGAGGTCTGTGCCTGATTTGTCGACATGGGATTGGAGGTCCGGGGTCACCAGGACCCTGATGTTAAGCCATTCCAGGTAAGTTAGTTCTGCCTGGACTGGGGAGAATTAAGGCTACCTTATGACCAATGTGTAGCAGTTACTATATTTGTTCCTGGGAGTTTAGTTCAGTAAATAATTTCCTACTTGTGCATTCTATTCTGAAGTAGCATAATAGTCCTGGCTAGTGCTTGTACCTTGTTTGGCATTTGGTTGTCACTGTGTATAATGCACAGATGACTGGAAAGTATTTTTCTTACCCAGTGGGCAAAGACTAACTTTGTGGGGTGAACTTACCTCTGGGATTTTAATCACAACAGCTCATACTAACTGCAAACCGCATACCTCAGGGACAGGACAAATGTCATTGTTATAAATCCAAACCTAAGGGGAGGCTGCGAGCCTTACACCTTCCTCTTTTCCATTTAAACATGTCATCCCCTGCTGCCACCAAGAATCCTCCTCTTCCTCTCCTCTTCCTTCACCTTCTACTATTCTGGGAATAAACCCAGGGCCTTGTCAATATACGTGTAGATTTCATTTTACCATTTGAGCTATATGTTCCCAGACCCTCTCTGCCTTCTTGCAGGGATGCAGTGACTTTTTTAAAAAAAGAATACTGACTCTTCCCCACCAAAGAAAGAAAGAAAAGAAAAAAAAGAAAGAAAGATCAAAGGCTGCCTATAAAAAGCAACTTTATTTGTATACCCGTCTATCAGATGAGTGGATAGTAGTGCCTCAGTTACCATTTTATGACCCTAACAGCCAAGCTCACCAAAGACAGGGTTAAAGGAAAAAAGTTTATAGGCTTCTCCAATCATTAACCTTTTTGAAAATTCCCTCCCTTTCTCCCTCCTTCTCTCCATCTCTGTCTCTATATCTCTCTGTGTGCCCTCCCCAAATAAATCGCTCCAATTCCATGCCATGGCAGTTGGTGTGATCAACAAAGGGACTAAAATACAGGCTGTTTTGCTCGAGGGTTCGTTGTCCACATTGACAGAATGCCGTCCATGGTCGGGACCCAAGGAGCACAGTGTGCATGGCGGTGCTGTGGCTCAGGAAGCCGCAAGGCTGTTGGAATAGTCTCTCTTTCAGTCTCCATGCAGGGAGCACCATGCAAAGTGTCCAAGGGCTACCTCATGGTGAAGGCCCTTGCTCTGTAGAAGAATGGGTTACAGGTTCCTGGGACTGAGAGTCGGCTGTGACCAGGCTGGATGGAGCCCTCTATGCATTGTCTCATTTTGCCCTTCTGTCACTTGGTGGGACGGGCACTATATTTTCATTTCCACTTTACAGACAGAAAACAAGCTTGGAAGGACAAAGGAGCCAAGTGGGGACCTTGCTGGCTGAAGGTGTTAGAGCCCAGATTCAAACCTGCTTCCTGATTTGAAGCCCCCATTCCTCCCTCTGTTCTTGGGCTTCAGCTGCCCCACAAAGTAGCAGGGACTTGGTGCCTTAAACAGCACCTGATTCATTTCTCTCATAGCTCTGGAGACTGGAGGCCTAAGACCAAGCGGTGGTCTCTCAGGCCTCTCTCTCCTTGGCTTTCAGAGGGCTATTCTTTTGCTCACCCGTGTCCTCTGTCTTTTTGGGGGCATGTTTAGTCCTGGTGTCTCTCCATGTGTTCTATGTCTTCTTATCATAAAGACACCAATCAGATTGGTTTGGGGTCCTATTTTAATCCAGATTCCTCTTCAAAAACCCTGTCTCCAAATACAGTCAGTTGCACTCTGAGGTACTGGAGGTCAAGGATTCAACATAATGAATTTGAGAGGGACAATGTACAGCATACAGTTCAGTGCATAACTAACCTCCTCTCTCTGAACCTCCATAAGCCTCATCTCCCTGCTCTGCTAGAGGGTGTGCTACATAGAATGAGGCTGCTCCTATCACCATGTTGTCCTCTGGGTGATCCCTGGGCCAAGCCCTATTAAAGTCATCTCACTTCATGTAATCCTTAGAATCTTCAGCAGGCAAGAAACTTCCTGGACATCAGACCCCACCTGAACTGAGTAATAGAGTTAGGACTCAGACCTGGTCAACATGACTCCAGCTTGTGCCTTCACTACCCTGTTTCTCAGGGTGCTTCATCGGGTCCAGAACTTTACTTTTAGAGGTGCAAAGGGCAGTGTAGATTAGAGGGGAGTGGTCCTCATGGGCCTGGGGCATCTAGGGAAGCTTTGGGTACATGGTGGCAATGCTATACCTCTCTTTTCAAAATAAGTCCACGTTCCTAAATTATAGGATGGGTGGGGGCAGCCAGCCATTCCAAACTGAGTTCTTTCTGCTCATGTTTCTTAGCTGGATTTCCTGGGAATTTGTTACATATTTATTGATGTAGAATTATTTGCTTTCAGAATTGCACAGGAGAATCTGCAATCTGGTTTCAAAAAGTAATTTGGCAATTTATTTTCAGGGCTGCCCTTTTTCCAGCAGCTTGTTTCAAACTCAACCTCTGGCACAAAGACATCCATCATTTTAATTGTAAACGTTACTGTTTAGCCAGACACAAATTTATTTCATTTTCTTTTTTCCTTTCTCCCCTTGATAGTAGGTTGATGTTTTGGTTCTTTTTTTGCCTTAGTCCACTATAACCAAGAAAAAAAGCTAAAAATATTTCCCTGAACCAAGCACTTTTTATAGTCAAGGAGTTTTTAGCACTGAGCTGTCTGGTTTTCTTGGTGTGGCATATTTGGTTCTTAACCTTTCAGGAGCAGAAAGGCAAGGCTTTTCTTTTCCCACTGAGGTTGCAGCCATAATGCAGTCTTCCCAAGACAGTCCTAAGGAAGAAAAGTATATTAGTCTCAGGGTCAGAAGGCTCACGTTCTACTTCTGACTTTGTAGTGGCTCTCTGGCAACATGGCCTCTTGCCTTGTTTTTGCGATCTGTAAAATGAAGGGCTTGAATGTGCTGGTTTCCTGTGTTTTTACCTGGTAACTGGGATGCTATACCCAGGCCTGGTCACTGTGGCCATCCAAGGATGTCCACCAAGGAGTTCTTCCTGTTCCATGTTATGATGTTATACTCTGCTGGATGGCAGATTATGGTGCTTTAATATAAGGTCAAAAGTCAATCCTGTATCCCCAGAAACTGTGAGGGGCTAAAAACATAGTTTCCATGAAGTTAAAATGGATGGAAAATTGACTTTGGTTTGTCCAAAGCCAAAAAAGTAGCTTTCACTGCTGTGTGCTTTGTTTTTTTGCAATAAAAGTATTTTATTTGTGTCTGTGAAATTAAGTACAAAGTCCCTTCATAAGCTGTACCAAAGTCTGGGGGTGAGGTGGGGGGGATAAAGGTGACTTCGGGTACATACATAGACAACAGCAGAAGTATGGTATTTTGTGTAGGAAAACTTAAGTGTTAAATGCTTTGAGTAACTTTCCCTGTGTATATCCCATATCACTTTTATCTGCACTATGGATTTAGGACTTTTCTTTCCAACCAGTGGTGCCAATGCTATAAGGCAGGGCTTAGGCTATAGTGTACTCACAGCCTCCAATCCCCAACTTCTTTGCATGTTTGGAAATTTTGTCTGAGATTTTTTTGTTTCATGCAGTGATGGGGATTGAAGCCAGGGCCTTTGTATTGAGCAAAGTCCCCAGCACTTTTAAACTTAAATTGTAAAAATTTGGGGGCTCAAACTTGTGATCTGCCTCAGCCTCCCAATGATTATAGGTATGTACCACTATACCTGACTTTTGTTTAAGTTTTATTATGAAAATTTTCAAATACACAAAATAAGATGTTGAAACTGTCATGTACATGACTATTCATTTATTATTATTTTCTGGAGTTAGGTATTTGTTTGATTGATTGTTTGTTTTGTAGTACTGGGGTTCAAACCCAGAGCCTTAGGCATGCTAGGCAGGTGCTCTCTTGCTGAGCTATATCTCCTACCCAATTTTTGGAGGGTTTTTTTTTTTTTTTTTGTACTGGGGAATCGAACTTGGGTCCTTGTGTTTGCAAGGCAGGCAGCAGAACCACTGAGCTAAATCCCTGGCCCAATTTTTGGAGTATTTAAAGCAAGTTTCAGGCAATTTATTTAACCTTAATACTTAAGTGGATAACCTAAAATATTATCATCATATTCCACAAAATGAGCAGTGATTTCTTAATGTCATAAGTCCTTGATTAGCTTTCTGCATTCATCTCAAAAAATCTTGTTATAGTTTGTTTGATTCAGGAACCAGTAGGAAACTACACACTGCATTTGGTAGGTATGTCTGTTTTGATTTGTACAGTTCCTCTCCATTTTCAATGAAATTTGTTGATGTCTTCTAGTGGAACTGGCAAATATGGTATATGACAGCCTCAGATAGTTTAGTATCTTTCTCCTAAACAGAATTAGTGGCTTTTAAAAGCAGTTTCTAGGTTTTTTTTTTTTTAAAGAATGTATCTGTTTATCCTACTTTCTTGTTTTGAAGCAGATGATACCTAAATTAGCCTCACAGTTTTGAGGTTTCCTAAGAAATATTTTTTTAAATTATGAAAAACTTTATGTGAAATCTTTTCTGTATAAGACATTTATGTCATGCACGCATGCTGTGTCTCTGTATAGGTGTAATTTCTGTTTCAGTTACCGGTTGTTGTGTATTAAACTCCCCCAGTGCTTAGTGGCACCATCATTTATTATAGGAATTTGCGCAGGGCTCAGCTGGAAGATTCTTCTGCTCCTCATCACATCAGCAAAGTCACTTGGGGATGCTCATACTAGTGATGGACTTGTGTGAATGGTACAAGATGGTCCATTTCCATATCTGGTGTCTTGGCAGGAATATCCACTTGTGGTCTTGTAAGCATAGCAATCTCAGGGTAGCTGGACTGTTTATGTGCTGGCTGGATCTTCCTCCAGAATAAGCATATGACGAGAAATGTCACATTGCCTTGTAAATCACAAAACATTACTAATACTATACAGTGGACCCTTGATGTAGGGGTTCATTTCGTTTCTGAGGGCTGGTTGTAATTCAGGTTGGTCAGTTGCCTTCAAAGTCCCTCCTCTGTATAATTTTAGGCCACACTTTCTTCCAGGGATCTCTGTGTTCTTAGAGAGTCACTGGCCCAGGATTTCTCAATTCCACACAGGAAAGGATGATCCTTCTAGAACTCTTTAAAGGTTAAATGTATATCTGAGACCATCTGAAAGCACAAGTGGCTGGCATTTGGTTCATAATTCAAGACTTTGGTTGTAAGTTAAAACTAAAATTCTGGTCATAATCCAAGTTGTTTGTATGTCAGGCCTGTTGTAATTCAAGGATCCGCTGTATTTGTTTTGGATGAAGCCATGCCAAATTCTTTTGATTCAAGGAAAGAGGCAAAGACCTTCTGTTGATTGAAGTGTCAGAGCATTTGCAGCTGTGTTTATAAGCGCATCACTATTTGAAAAAAATAACACTAAAATTAATACCTTAAGCACTTCTCACCTGGTATTTTTGAAGTCCTTATGTACTTGCTTGTGTTTTGATGGAAGAAAGAAGCCACTGGTGGGGCAGGCATCTGCCTTAAAAGTCATTCAGGTCACCTCCAGTCTCCTAGTTCACTAGGGAATTGAGAGGACTTATTTGGACATGAGAACCAAGACAGGTTAGATGACTAAACTCACCTGATAGGAAAGACTGTTAGAGCAGATCCCAGTCTAGAACTTGCAGAGGAATTGGTCCAAGGGACCTTTGTGACAGGAAGGTTGCTGGATACTTTATTAAAGTTCCTGTCAGTGGGATAGTAATCACTATGCTTGATAGTAGTGTCACCAAAAATTAGAGTAGCCATGCTGGTTTGATGTTCTTCATTGAGAGAAGAAAGTATATTTAAAGGGTTGGATGAAAGCAGTTTCCCCAGCAGTCAGAATTAGTAGCTTTAGATATCCTTGACTTCACTCAGGATCTTGAGGAATGAATGGGAAACCCATTCCTTAAACTAATGAATCAGTTCTGTTCCACATGTTTGGATAGAAGTACAGTTACACAGACACTGGAAATCAATAGATGTTTTTCAGTCTTCCCAGTTGATTGAAAGAAATTTCCAGAGACTGGTTGTGTAGCTTAGTGGTGGAGCACTTGCCTAGCATGTTGAAGGCCCTGATTTTGATCCCTAGGACTGTAAGAAAGAAAGATGGTTCTTGGAATTGTGACCAGTAGTGTCATGTGCTGCTCACAGCATCCTGTGAAGGGGGTAGAAATGGAACAACTGTGAGATTTGAATATCTGCTGAGATCTAAATATAGCTTTGCCTTAACATAGTTTATCATAGAGGAATGGTGGCAGATCGATAGTTGATCAGTAATGCAATGCAAAATCTCAGTGTTTTAAATTAGTGTCTCATTAGTTGAAGCCAGTGTGGCTGTTTTTCTGTGGTTGAACAATTACACCTGGAATCTTCCTGCCCAGATCTTTCAGCATATCGAGGGGCCCTGCTCTGATTTGAGTACACTAGTTGTCCTTAGAGCTAACCATCAACGCCTTCTTTCAGTGACTCAAACACCAAGATGACAGGCGTTCTTCACACTGAGCTGCATCATGAACCATTTTTTATTTTGAGACGGTGTCTTTCTAAGTCACTAAGTTCACCTGAGATTATAGGAATTTCACTTTCTTTTAAAACGTTTCTTACTTCCTTGTTGATTAAAATTAGGGGCAGTTGTTTTGTTGTTTGTTCTGATTTCTAAGGGATTGTTAGCCAGACAAGTCAGGAAATTAATAACATGTGCTCTGTTTTATCAGAATTGAATTTCCAGGAGCCAACCAGACTGTTGATCCCTGCCCCCATTGCATCTTGGCTTCTGTGTTAGTTTGTGAGCAAATAATCCACTCTACACACTATAGTGACTTTCCTGCCTTCCAGACAAAGTAGGACTTGCCTCCCTATGAGATCTGTCTCTGTTGGACCCTGTGGCCTTGCATCTCAGTCATAGCCAAAATCATGCATGGAGTAGGCTCTCAATGTATTAGTGTTCTGAGTTGGGCTTAAGACATATTTCTTGTTTGCAGAGCATATTCTATGTGCTCCGACCTACAGTGATGAATGAGATGGCAAGGGAAGTTAGTGGGTTGAGGTAGAACTCTGCCCTAAAAATCTAAAAGCCTGGCCACCAATTCTAGTTCTGCCTCTTAGAAGCAGTATGAACTTGGTCATGTAACTTCTCTGAGGTTCAGTCTCCTCTGAAAAATGGGGTCATGGAATCTATAAATATTGAAGCAGTCTTCCATTGACAGGTGGAATTTAAAAGCTAGACAGCCTGGCCTTAAGTCTAGCAGACTGTGGACACTTTTGCATGGTCTATGTGTCACTTCACTCCAATTTTGAATTACCAGATCTTGCTGGTGTGAGATGGTATTTCTCACTCATGATAAAATGTGAAGGTAGCTTATTTGGTAATTTCAGATATTTGTATTTATGTTTTCCTGGAGTAAGTTTATACTTGGTTGTGGTGAATTAGCAATATTGGCAATGGGGGTTATATTAATTATCTTCACATTGTTGTAACAAAATACCTGAAGCACATAATTTATAAAGAGAAAAAAGTATATTTTGGTTCAGTTCTGAAAGTTC
This sequence comes from Fukomys damarensis, assembly GCF_012274545.1. Taxonomy (NCBI): domain Eukaryota; kingdom Metazoa; phylum Chordata; class Mammalia; order Rodentia; family Bathyergidae; genus Fukomys; species Fukomys damarensis. The sequence continues at coordinate 26,228,551 of NW_022900948.1, read as the reverse complement.
AGTTCAAGGTCAGGTAGCTTGTGCTACCTGCTTTGGGCCTATGATAAGAGTGTCATATTTTGGTGCTGAGAAGCAAAGACAAGAAGAGGCTGGGCCTCATAATCCCCTTCAAGGACATGCCTTAAATGACCTAAAGATCTCCCATTGGGCCCCTCATTTTAAGGTCTGCAGTACTTCCCAACAGTCCCAGCCTGGGAACCAAGTCTTTAACACATGGACCTTTGGGGGACATTCATCCAACCCATATCAGGGGCAGAGACTCCAGGGCCATTTGGGATGTGTGTATCTGTAATAGAGAACTAGTTTCCTACCAAGGCTTATAGGAACCTGGCAAGTTATCAAGTAGAGGGCAGAGTTAGTAACTAACTGAAGTTAGCACTTCCTAGAAGCAGTTGAAACAAGCCTGGAGGCAGTTGCCTTCTGGGAACTGCTGGCTGGAAAGCCAACTGTGATCCCTGTTGGCATTCCAAGAGAGACTTAAATGAGGGGTGTTAAGGACTTGCAAATGAAGGAACTGATCTTTAGGGATCAACATGAGCTTACAGAAATCCCCAAATCAGATAACCTCAGTTTTTCTTTAAATGGGATTATTAAACCTCATGTACCTTTTATTAAGGTGCCTGGTTTTTTTTATTAAGCATTTGACAAAAAAAAGCACATGATGTTATTCCTGTGAACAAGTGGAATGAAAAGTAATAACTGTTGACATAGCAAACCACAGTTTACAACACATGCTTGTTTGCTTTCTTGGTTTTTTCAAAAATTATTATAATTTAGCAAGGTTGACAGCCAATGAGAGTACCGTATTCCCATTTTTCAGATGAAGTTGAGGCTCGAGGGTGCCTGAGGTCATGGTCATATTACTATTGAAGTGATAGAACTGGGTTTCCACCCCAGCATTTCTGCCCCTCAGAGTTCCAGGATACAGCCCTGCCTGTGTGGGACAGGTTTGTGCATTCATAGCTAAACTGGAAGTCACCCCTACACAGGTGCTCCTACTGAGGTACTAGAGAAGTCAAAAAGGGTACCACCAGCATTGCCTCTCTCCACTGGGCCACCTTATGACATATCCCATGTACTAAAAGCTGGGGTCATTAACTGATAGATCAAATAACAGGCTGGGTCTTACAATGTTTTTACCAGGACAGATCTCAGGCCAATTTAAATAAGATGGAATTTCATTAGAATAAATGCAAAAGCTGCACTTAAACCATTATCACAATTATTTTGGTTATTTTAACCTGTGTGTTAAAAATTCAGAGTTTGTTAATATTTTATGTGTAAAAAGCACAGCATTTTCAGTAGCCATAATGTTACGGCACAGTGGAGTGCGGTTTCTAGAACACCAGTATCCTGGTAAGCAGTAGAACAGACACAGGGTCTGGAAGAGATGATGGGTACCAGGGTTCTAAAGCCAGGTCGTGGCTGGATATAGAAAATTCCCATCAGGCTTGGACCTTGGAGGTCAGACTGTCTGAATGGTGCGTTGTTTGAAGACTATTGTGTGAACTGTGGATTCTTCATCTACATCAGAGTTTATGTTTATTTTAACCTCCAAATGCCAGATGGCAGAGGAACAAATACAAACAGGGCAAGGTGCTTGCCAACAAGAAGTTGAATAATGAAATTTGCTAGTTGAAATTGGTCTTGGAGATTGGCTTGATGCAGGTGGGGATGGAAATGAGGCTGCAGGAGATGGGTGGGCTAGGCCAAGGAAGAGCACAAGCCAAGCCCTAGAGCTGGGACCTGCTGTGCAAGCTGGGGTGAGCATTGTATTTGGAAAATTACTGCAGACACACAGACCCCTTACAGTTTGATTGGAGCCCAGGATATATATGTGTGTGTATGTGTGTGTGTGTGTGTGTATGTATGTATGTATATGTATACATATGTATGTATATTACACATATGCATATATACATATATATACACACATATATACATATACATACATATATATATGTGTGTGTGTGTGTATATATATATATATATATATATATGCCTCTGGGGAGAAAGAAAATTTATTTTAGGTTTGTCAGTACTGATTGAGCACAGTTCTTGACATGGGGCTAAGGGTATCTACACTTCATTCCCCGCCGGATGCTTTTGAGCTCCAGAGTGACTTGAGATGAAGGCTGTGCTGTATGAAGACCATTCTGGCAAACACAGGGAAGATGGGTATTAGGGAATAGACCTTAGAAGTGGCAGAATCACTTGGGGCTGCTATTGTGGTCCAGGTGTGAGGTGACATGGCCAGAACCATGATGGCAGTGAGAGAGGCTTTCTGAAACCTGATGGAAGTGAAGCAGGTGAATGTACCTGCAAGACGAGGGCTCCCGAAATCACTTCTGCAGGGCAGATAGCGTGCTTTTCCGATTTATTTCACAACTGGAATGTACACTTGTCAAGCACACACAGCTTATTTCTTCTTCCTTCTTATTTCAAATCTACCTTGGATGCCTGGCGTCTTATGTTAGTGAGAGTGAATGAGATTTGAACAAGCTGGCTTTAATCTTCTTTGTTCTTTCAGGACCAGATTTAACCTGTTAATGTTGCCCTTGGGTCAGGTTGCAGTAATACATTGCCAGCAATATCTTATCTAAGACCAGGATAGCTCATTTATTTTGGGGGTCAGCTAAGACATCAGCTGTCCTGCAGTCTCTCTTATCAGGAATTTGGCTAGGAGCCAGTGAATCAGCAAAATAGGAACCTCTGGCTGGCAAAGATAGCACAAAGTTCATGCTTTTCCCTGCCGGCTGCCTACCTGCCCCAATGTTCTTTGGCAACTGTGTACTTTTACAATTTTAATGAGCTTCTTTATTTTCAGCTCTTGTCAGATGAGCTGCTGCCCAAAACATACCGACTCAAAACCACTGATTGCTGGTCCTTGGGAAAAGTGATGTGTTGAGATGGGAGGCAGAAAAATTAGAAAACATTCATGTGAGAACTCAAGGGTAAAGCTTGCTAGAGCCTGCTGTGTTTGGGGACAGCTTGCTGTACACGTTGGGAGTAGATAGAGCACCTTTGGATTCCAGAATGGTAATCCTGACACAGTAAGGCCTCACATTGGTACATGCTGCTTTGAAAAGTGGAAATCAAGTGATGTTGCTACTTATGGGATTGAGTCTTAAGCTCATATTAAAAGTCTTCCCTAAGAAGTGCTTGCTTCCCAGGGACTAGCTACTCCCCTGCCAGAGTTTGAAGCCCAAGCTAGGACCCTGACATCTGGAGTGGTGGTTGGCACCACGTTTGTTAAAGGAATGATGAATGAGTGGATGAGTGAAAGAATGAGTGAGTTCATCGTTGGGGCGAGACCCAAATAATAAGAAGGCAACAAGGATTGGCTTCCTAGTCTTGTCACGTTAATTTGTCTCTTGCTGTATCCACTAGACAGCACTTCACATAATAGCAACAAAATTGTGTTTAGGTAAATGGCCTTGGGAGTGTAGTGTGGTTCCCTAGGCACTTGTTCATGGAATACTTAATATGAAAATATTTAAGGAGCATATTTTCATTTTTAGGCCTGCTGCTTGTGAAATATCACCAGTCTGTTGTCAAGTGCTTTAGCATGGCCCATCCATAGTAGCTCTTTCTTGGTCCCAGGTCCCACCACACATCCCTCAGCTACCCATCCATGCGTAAAATAATAGTGATTTATAGAGTGCTGGTTATATACTGTGAATAGGCACTGTGCTTTGAGGATAGAGGGGTGGGCAGGTGGGTGCTCAGGTAGACACAGCTGGCCCCTGCCTTTTAGGGGACACTCGATCTGCAGCAGGGAGCACAGACAGCAGCTGTGCAAGGCAATCGTGTGTAAAATACAGGCAGGTAGGTGCCTGCCTGTGGGAGAATAGAGGGAGAACTTCTCTGGCTCCTGAAAGAGGGAACTGTTGGGCTAAGCTTGAGATAATCATGTATGGGCTTCCTGATCTTGTTCTAGGAGGTAGGATGTTGGGGCTGGTGGTGCAGGTGAATGGAGTTATCCGGAGCCTTCCTGGGTTTAAGAATAGATACTCTGGGGGCTAAGAGCAGGAGGAGATGATAGGTTCAATGGAGTGGCCTTGATCCTTCTATCTTCATCCTGCCCAGTAACCTGCTGGGGACTGTGTTTTAGGGACCCCTCAATTCCAGCCCTCTCATTCTACTGGATTCTTTTTGGAGCTAGAAGGGGCCATTGGGAATTCTCTCTTTTAGCAGAAGATAGCAAACATGGAGCTTCCTTGGGGATGGGGGAGTGCAGGGGAGTGTTTACAGATGTGCAGGAAGACACCAGCTGTGCCTACCCACCAGACTCTGTCACCTCCAAGTCCAGCAGAGTGAGGGTCCGGTATGGCAGAAGGGACCCGCCACCTTAGGAAGTTACTTTCCTCAACCTCCACCCTGAACTCCTCTGACATTACCAGTCACATTAGAAAGACATAGGGAAGTGAAATTTGGAGTGACCTGGACAGAAGTTTACACTGACTCCTTTCATTTTACCCAAGTAAAATGGTGACTTTTTGGTTGATATTCTGTGAGTGATGAAATCACATGCCTGGATGGTAAGCCCTGAACCTAAATACAGAACTGTAAGTGGAGAGTAGATTAGATTTGGGGCCAGTTGAGTTTTATGTCTCTGTATATTCAGGGCACCATGTCAGCAGCCCTAGGACAAGTCTAGACTGGTGATACGGATTTGGGGAAATAATGTATTACTCACAGTCACAGTTGGTGGCCCATCTGGGACCAGAGCACAGGCTCTTACTTCCTCCTGGCTCAATTCTTTCTGCCATGTCCTGCTGCTAAAGCTTTTCTTAACTAGTTCTTCCCACTAGGAAACATGATAATGAAGCATTGCAGCCCCATTGATGAGGTGCTGTTAGGTTGGCGTGCTGGAGAGGACCAGGGGGAAAAAATCCGTAAGATGGACTTTCACCAGCGACAAGGATGACTGTCAGTGGTTTTCTTATTTTATCTTTTTTAAAATTCTGAGACAGTCTCACTAAATCCCTTAAGTTGATGCTAGACTCAAAACTTGCCATCTGCTTGTCTCAGCCTCCCATGTTGCTGGTATTACAGGCGTGCATCGTCATACCTTGTTTTTGTCTTTTTAAAAATTGTACTTGTTGTTTAACAGTTGCCAGAAGATCAGTGTTAGAAAAAACTTGGGAAGAAAACTATCCACAATTTCTCCCTCCTAACAACACAGCTATTTTTGTTTTAGCGAATTTCCTGTTTTTATCAAACTGTCCACAATAAATAACGCATGTGTGTTTTTGTGTAGTTGGGAATCACAGCTTACCTCTTCCTTTATAGTCTGTTTACCTACTGTCATCATACAGTTTTTCCTGACTTCTGTCTCATCTTTGTTGTTATCTTTTATAATGGCCAAACAGTGTCCAGCAGTGTTGATGTGTCTTCCATTCTGTGTGGCTATGGCTGAGAGACTATCTGGTTCATCTCTCTCCCTTCTTTCTTTGTCCAGTAGATTGTGCTGTAGAGAACCGCATCACACATTCTGTTGTCTGTTGTGGTTGAATTGTTGCATTCACAGGAATAGTTCCAGGAAGGAAAGTCAGCAATACAGTACAGAAATAGTTTTAGCTTTTGTTTTAACTTTATTATTTTGTGTTGTGTTTTTGGGTGCTAGGAATTGAACCCAAGGCCACCTGCATGCTAGGCCCATGCTCTTAGCACTGAGTACACCCCAAGTCTCTTTCTTCCTTTGTGGTGCTGGGAAGTCAACCCAAGGCCTTGTGCATGCTACGCAAATGCTGAATCAGTGAGCTAAACCTGCAGCCCTTGTTTCTACTTTTTTATCCATCATATGATGCAGATGTACAAACAAAACAGAGGTATAGTTTGGTGAGGTTTTCAAAAGCAGATACCCTGTACCACTACCCAGATCCAAAGATAGTTCCCTGCCTGCTGGCCCTCCATGTACCCTTCCTACCAGGAGCAGCAATTACTCTGACTTTATTGTCACTTTATCACTTTCTTGTTCAAGTGTTGTCACCCAAGTGTGCATCCTAGACATTACAGTTTGATTTTGCCTTTCTTCATAAAAAGTCTTCTATATTTCTTTTAATCTGTGGGTGTCCCCTCCTGTTCCTTTCTTTCCAATATGTTTTGTTTATTGAAGAAAGAAACTGGGTTATATGCCCTGAGGAGTTTCTGGGATTTTTCCCAGGCTGACCTTGTGGAGAGAAGGGTGTGGAACTAGTTGTGACTTGGGTGATGTGTTCTGTATCAGGAGATACACATACTGGGTGTCTCTTCTTGTGATGTATGTGGCCACTCATGCCCAGCACTACAGCCTACCATTAATTAGGGGCTACAAAATGTTGATATTGCAGTTCTCTGGTTCCTTCTTTATTAATTTGTTGGAATACTTCAAAAAGAAAAACTCCACCCATCTACTGTTTTTAATGGCTTTATCGAAATTCACACCATACATTTCACCCATCTAAAGTGTACAATTCGGTGACTTTGAGGACATTTATTATGTGGTATACATGTCACCATGATCAGTTTTAGAACATGTCATGGGCAAAAGGCCACTTCCTTTGCCTCTCCCCACTCCCTGAAACCCTCCAACCTTAAGCAACTGCTAACCTAATTTCCGTCTCTGTGGATTTGCCTACCCTGGACAATTCTTATAATGGGATCATGCAGTGTGTAGTGCTCTGTGACTGGCTTCTCTCTCATTTAAGCATAGTGTTTTCTAGGTCCATCCATGTGCTAGCATGTATCAGTTCTTGCATTTTATAGCCAAATAATATTCCATCAAATGGGTATACTGCGTTTTGTTTCCTCATTAATTGATGAACATTTTGGTGGTATCTGTGTTTTTGGTATTATGAATAATACTGTTGTGAACATTCATGTACAGTTTTTTTTAGTGAGTTTAAGTTTTTATTTCTCTTGTGTATATACTTAGGACTAGAATTGTTGAGAAGTGCGATGACTTTGTGTTTAACTATTTGAGGAACTGCTAGGCCAGTGATGGTGAACCTTATAGAGACGAGTCCAAACTGCAATGCAAAACCCTCTTATTTATCATAAAGTGCTAGCACTGCAAGTAAAACTGAATACTGATGTTTCAGTTTAGAGAAAACAATTCTGCACTAACATCTTTTGCCTTAAAAGCAAAATGCAATAGCAAGCGTGCCATAGGTTCACCACCACTGTTAGGCTATTTTCCATCATGGTTATATAACTTTTTATTCTTTCACTCATCAGCAGTGTATGAGGTTTCCAATTTCTCCAACATTTATTATTATGTCTTCTTTTTTCTAACCATCCTAGTGGTATCTGTGGTTTTGCATTGTATTTCTGTAATGACTAATAATGTTGCATATCTCATGTGCATATTGGCTATTTGTATATTTTAAGTGAACTCTATCCTTTGGCTGTTTTTTAGTTAGGTCTTTGTCTTTTTATTGTGGGATTATAATAATTCTTTATTCTAGTTAAAATGTCCCCATCAGCTATAGTTTCAACCTTCTATATCCATGGATTCAATTGTGGACCAAAACTGTTTCCAAAAATTGCGTCTGTAGTGACTATGTATATACTTTTTTCTGTCATTATGTTCTCAACAATGAAATGCAACACCTATTTACATAGGATTTGTATTGTATTAGGTATTGTACATTATCTATAGCATATTTAGAGTATACGAGAGGATTGTCTAAGTTACATGCAGATACTACATTGTTTATGTGGGGACTGGAGTCAGTATGGAGCAGATGTAGAGGGCTGACTGCTTTCTTCTGCTCTGGGTTGCACTTTCTTGATGTCTTTGAAGTATAAAATTTTATACTTTGATGCCTAGTTCAGTTTTTCTCTTTTTGCTTATACTTTTGGTATAAGTAAACCATTGCCTAAGGCCATGAAACAATGTGCCTCTTTTATTCTGAGAATTTTATAGATTGGATATTTTTGCAAAATAGTAGACATATATATAACCTTAAAATCTAAAACTCTTCCTAACCAGGGTCTTCCAAACAAATTGATAACTCACACCAGCGCGATTTAGGTTAAGATATAAACGAGGAACACAATGTGTTCTTTAGGAATTTAAGAACTTGAAGATTATTCAGATTTGAATTCAGGTATTTGGGAAGTGATATGCTTGTATTAAACAACTATGCTACATTTCTGCTGCATTAAGTTGTTTTGAACAATTACACCTGAACTATCTTTGATTTCATTCAGCAAAATGTATAGGGTGAAAACAGAAGAAAACATGCCAGCCAGTTAGGTGTTCGATAATGCATGATTCTCTTGCTCTGAAAGCTTATATGGGGTGAGGGGGCAAGAAAAGTAACTCAAGATTTAAAAACTGAGCCTCTTGTGTGGTTTAAAAAGAAAAAAACAAAACAAAACCGAGTATCCACTAATTTGCTCAGACATAGCAAGCTTAGTGTTCTTGTATCTCATAAAGTTAATGACTTTTATTGTGGAAGAAGGAAAACATCCACTACCCTTTTCCATAACTTAAATAGAGGGCAGTAGACATTTCTTTATGCCCAAAAACTATGAAATGTGACCAAGGTAAATGTAGAATGGAGATGTTTTAAACTAGCTAGGACTCAGAAAATCTAACACGCTAAAATCATGACTGCATTTTGAAAGAAAATGTACAAAAACCAGTAATTATTTTGAGATTTTTCCTTTGAAAGTAATTGTACTGCTTCTAAATTCACAAATATGCTAATTTAAATACCCAATCCTATTTTATTGAAAAAACACATTGCAAACATACAAATACTTCTTTCCACATCAGTGCCCATTCATATCATGGTTTGAAATGGGGGAAGTAGATTTATTCCACTTAATCTGCAAGTCAGTAGGTGTTTCTTTACAATTAACTTTTGCAGAATTCCTACAAAATAGTAATTAACAGTGATCTTGTTAGCTCACAAGGAAACACCTTCAAAACTGCATTTTATTAAATTTTTTGTACTAAAATGTAGAAAAACTGAACTATACAAATACTGAAAAATTAAATATTCCATAATTTTTTATTCCTGGTACCACTACCACAGTTTATAGGGCAACATTCCTGATGTAATGAGAAAAAAAAAAAAAAAAGACAAAGCTACAAAAGCTAAAAGACCTCGGGATGTGCATCTAATCGACACTACCTTGTATTAATCAGTAGCTGCGCTTTTGCAGACGGCGGCTGTGACAGTCCTGAGCCAGAAGGGTTCCCAGTTTAAACTGCAGTAACTTTTCTGACTATGGATCATTGTTCCCTCTGGGGAAATTTTTGCAGTTCCTCTAATGCATTTGGGATGACTGTCTCAACCCACAACTCTCCTGATAACTCCTTGCTCTCCTGCTAAGAACTATAGCCCTTTTCTGTTGGTTTTTAAAACCTTTTGCTACCATATCCACTACTTCTACCACCAGATCCGTAACCACCACCATAGGGACAGCCAGAGCTTCTTCCACCAAAACTGCCCCACTTCATGGGTCCATAACTTGATTGCTGTTGACCACTATTATTTCCAGAGTCATTACAGTTCCTAACACCACCATAGTTACCACCACCAAAATTTCCTCCTTCATTGTGACCATCATACCATCCTCCTCCACCACCAAGTCCACCACTTTGGTTTCCATATCCTCATCTACCACCATCTACTACTGTAAGCAGGACCACTGCTATAGTTTCCACCCATCACCTCCAAATCCATTAAATCCACCATCACCTCCTCCATAACTACCTCTGCTGCCACCCCCTCCACCACCATAGCCTCTTCTTCCACCATGGCCAGAATTCCTTCCATCACCTCCAGACTTTCCTGTGCAACCCAGAAGGTTGCCAGATCCACCTCCACGACCTCTTCATGATCCAGCAGACTGTATTTCTCATTTAGAAAGGGTCTTTTCGACTTCACAGTTATGCCCATTAATAGTGTGGTATTTCTGAACAATTTTATCAACTGTATCATCATCATCAAAAGTTATCAAAGCAATCCTCTCTTTTTCCCACTCTGCCTGTCTTCCGTAACTTCTATGGTTTCAATCTAGCCAGAGTAGTCTCTCAAATTATATTCTTCTGTATCTTCTTTAATTCTATCAACAAAAATTGTCTTCCCTGTTAGATGGGCACCAGACCTTACAGAATCCTCTCTAGAAACATCTCTCTTTGGTTCCACTACACACCCATCAACTTTGTATGGTTGAGCCCTCATTGCTGCCTCTACCTCTTCAATGTAAGAGTAAATAAAAAAACCAAAACCCCTGGATCATTTTGTTTGGGGATCTCTCGTTACTGCATGATCCTCAACTACTGTGGTTCCCCCACCCCCAATCCAGTGGCAGCTACAATGGCCAGAGTTGGGCTGGAGCTGACCAGGCAGTGGTTTTAGCTTCATTTTGAGACCAGACTCTTTATAAATTGGATTCTTACACTTACATTTCTGATCCATTTTGAGTTAATTTCTATATATCCTGCTACATAATACAATCTTTGGTTACCCATTGCTACATAAAAGCAGGATCAGTGCTGGATTCTTTCCCTTTATTCACCAGGTTTTTTTTTATAATAAGGAGTTGGTTCTTTAATCCTTGTGTGATGTTGTTTGTTTTCTTTGCAATGATGTCACTTTTACCTGAGGTGCATGTCTATCTGTGTTCTGTTTAAGTACTGATGAGCCTTTTTGCTAGTTATAGACTTCAGTGGTTTCTCCTTTAGTATCCCTCAACAAGATGTGAGAAAACCGCAATCACTAGGCCTATTTACAGGGCAGGAAGAGAAGCTTAAAGAGATATGATTTATTCCAGGATACACCTACTAATAAGGGGCAGGGGCAGGACTTGAGCCCTTGGGTCTGATCCATCTTTTGTGTTCCTGCTCCATCCGTGTACCATGGTTAAAACCCTGGGATAGACTGGAATTTAGATTCTAGCCCTGGCTTTGTGGCCTATGACCCACAAATGTCTTTTGTTCATTCTGGGCCATGGTTCCTTGTTCTGTGAAATCAGATGGCTGGAAGAGAGCCAATTCCAAAGAATGGGGCACATTTCCTAAGGTTGCCTGCATCGAGAGTCAGCCCAGGTTTTCCTGCATAGAGCCCCATCGTACCTCCATTCAAGATTGCCTGATTTTGGCAAAGCTTACCATCACATGTAGGAATTCATCCAAAAAAACAGTCTTTGTAAGGAGAGACTACCAAGGATTAAGAGTAGTTATCTATACTATTATACGATGTTTGAATTTAATTATGAGTTTGTTACACTTAAATTATTTAAATTTAAAAAATTACTCAGTTTAGGGAAGTATTTCAAAGTCTTTTTGTTTGTTATCCAGCTATCACACTTTGTCTTTTCCTCTACCCATTTGTCTTCCAGAAACATGCCAAAGGCCAGGATTTGTTTGATCAGATCGTATACCACTTAGACCTTGTGGAAACAGACTACTTTGGCCTCCAGTTCCTCGACTCTGCCCAGGTCACAGTATGTATTGCTTTGATTCTTTTCAGGACATATTGGCTTTTCATGCTAATTGCAGATCCACAGTTGCTAGAAATTGGTAGAGAAAAACAGAAGTAAAACTGTGATATTGTTCCAGTAACGTGCATTGGCAAGTGATGATGTGCATTTGAGTGAAATGCATCCACGCTACTTATAGGATCTGCCCTGCCTTGAGGTAGCCCATAACTAGAATTTACACATGGGGTACACTAAAGAAATACTTCAGAACATATAACACATTGTGGACACATTTCTAGGGTAGGTAGGAAGAAGAAGAAATATTATAGAAATTCTTCCAATGATGCTGCATTACCAACTTCTCACAGAGTCTTGCTGGTAGAGCGCGGGTACACTGAACACAGCTGAGTCCCAGCCAGGCTGCAAGGAGCAGAGGGCAGTCAAAACAAGTCACCTCCAGGAGGTGGTGATAAGTTATCACAGGTTTCCTCTGCTTTCCTGGAGGCAGAACTGTTTACAGTGAAGCTGCTAAAATGAGTGACCTGCGCATGTGTAGAACCACTCTTTTTCTAGTAGGCATTAGTGACTGCATAGTCTTCCTTCCCAATGTGATCTAGTTTTGGGTTTCAACGATAATTTATTCAACAGTCTAAAAATGTTTATGGAGTGCCTCTTATACATCGGACCCTATTCTAAGCATTGGGGATTAAGTGAGGAACATAGCTATAAAATGACAGGTGATAAAAAGAGTAAACAAACTTAGTCAGAAGGAGGGATGGGCAGAGGAGGAGTAGGTACTCCTTTAGACAATGTTTAGAAAGGTGAATCCCTGCAACAATATTCTATCTAGAGACCTAGAGCTGCCCACACCTGAAATATGCTTACCAGTTACTTCCTGGGGGACCACATATGACAAGTATAAGATGAAGCTGCTCGGAATTCGTGCCTGGGAATTGGGTCTCCCGGAGAATGTCAATGAGATGTTGGGACCTTAGGCCATAGAATAGAATGTAGACGTAACTGCCTCTGTCTGCAGTGCCTCCTGGGTGGGCCTCCCAGTAGGGGTGTGTGTGTGTGTAATATATTTCTTCCTACACACACACACACCAGGACTTCCTATTTTCCTCCAACAGATTCCTTAACCCCTATGACTGTCACTTCCTTGATTGCATGGTCTGTTTTTCAGGTAAAGATTCACTGCAGCCCACTGGGCCCTAGGGAGATGCATCCCAGCTTTTCCCTTTCTACCTCCCTGTCCAGTTGTGCTTCCTATAAGTTGAGCCACCCAGTGTCCTGCCCTCTTAACTTCACTGCTGTCCTTCACATCCCTCAAGGCCTTTGTGTCTTGGTTCTTTTCTTCCCCTAGGCAAGCTCAAGATTCAAGTTGCTGACCCTTCTAATATTCCAGACACTATTTCGTCTCATATGAGCTGGTGCTTCTCCTCCTTCTGCCTCTCTCTTCCTTTTTCCTTCCCACTACTCTTACCCTTTCCCCCTTCTTCTTTTGTCTGTGTGTGGTAACAGAGATTGAACCCAGGGCCTTCACACTGAGCCACATCTCCAACCCGTTTTTAATTTTTTGAGACAGGGTCTTGCTAAGTTGCTCAGGCTTAGGCTCAGACTTGTGATCCTGCTGCTTCTGCCTTCCATAGTGATTAAACCTCACGCAGATCCCCTGTAGGTCCTGGTGTCATTCCCAGACTCAGATTTCTGACATTTGTCATTGCACGATAAATTCCCTTGAGTCCATCCATCTTCCCTATGGTCTTGGCCCATAATCATCCAGCCTCCTCCCACCTGTGCCTTCCTTCCCACCTGCACCCGAACCTCTGATATCTCACCTATATTCTCATGCAGCCTTTGGTTCTCATCCCCCACCCTTAGCACACAGGCCCGTCTGTTCCCTCTGCTGCTTCCCACAGGCTGCCAAGTGTTGCTGGAGAGTCACAGCTATGCCTCCTGGCACCAGCACAGCACATGGGTTCAGCCAAGTCCAAGCCCCTGAGCTGCACTTCAAGCCTGGTTAGTCCCTGACAGCTGAGTGCCCCACAGCTCCCTTTCTGATTTGTGTCTTGTCCCCATAAAGACTGCCCTGCGTCTGGCCTCACCTGCTGAGAAGACCAAGGTCATTTAGCTGAAACTCCTTGAACTTTCTTGCCTTGCACCTCCAATTTCTCTCTGTCTATCCTGTCTCTGTCTTAAGAGAAAAGATCCACCTGCTTCTGCCTTTTTTTTTCTACACATGTATTCACAGTCTTGGGTTCAATTGCTTCCTGAGTGCCACATTCAAAGACCCCCTCTGTCCTCAGCATCTCCCAGCTGCCCAGCATCTGACACTCTTCAGCCCTTCTCTCCCTTGAAGCTTCTCTATTCTGTCTTCTGTGTGTCATAAAACATATGCTGGTTTTGGTTTTGAAATATCTGCTGCAGGCCCTTTGGGTGCATGTCTCTGGCCTGGGCCCTGTGCCTTGCTGTGCCTCTGACTCCTCTAGTGGGCTCATATAGAGACACCTTCTCTCCCTTGGCCTCAAATTTGACTCTGAGGTTGTGGGGGAGGCCAGCATGCCAGGCCTGTGTCTCCACTAGTTAGAAGGGAGAAGATAGGTACTGTTTATGCCCTTAGAGCCAGTGTCTGCTGCCTTGCTGGCATGTCCTCATCCCCAGGTGACCCTCCCCCTAGCCACTTGGCTTCCCAGAAAGCCCTGGATGTGACCCCGTTATAAAAGACTTTTCTGTGATCTTCTGCTGTCTTGGCTGGCAGGCTTTCCCACCTGCCAGTGCTTTGTCACTGTGCAGTAGGAGGGATGTTCACAACAGGACCCAGGCCATACACCTGCAGGTGCTCAGACTCTGCAAGTTCTGAGACTTGCTAGTATCTTGCTTTATGGATGTGAAAGAATTTTCCTCCCTGCAAAGGCAAGTGTGGGATCCTCATCACCTTAGAGTCAGAGGATGTAAGAGTATGCAGCAGAAGAGACTACCAGGGCCTTTCTTATCATCCCAGTCTTTGATCTCTCAGCAGGCATCATTATAGGTTGGGTCCTGATGACCAATGTGCCTTCTTCTCTGGGCCTTTGTGTGAACCCTGGAAGGTCCATCTTCACCCTCCTTCAAGGTTATCGCAGTTGGCCACCACTCGTGAAGCATGTCCTGAGCACCCAGCATCTTTCCTGTGTAAACCTCTGACCTCATTTGCCTGCTGTGGCAGCTTGCTTATATGGCCTCTGGTTGCTTATTTGTCTGTGTAAACATATATCAACCAATGACTAGATCCTAAGGTCCAGGACTTCCTCTTCTTAACTTGGTGGTTCTTGGGCACAGCACACAACATGGCTCCTCTTTCTTATCTCCAGAATGACTCTTAAGAGAGGTATCTGCCAAATCTCTCTGCCTTCTAAATGGTGAAACCAAAGTTGTTGTATTTTGGCAGGTCACAGTGAGGAGTGTGCTGGCTTGGGCTTTGCAGTTTCAAGCAGATGTGTTCATTCCTCAGTGCTTCTCTCTGTAATGTGTTGGTAGCAACATCTGTCTCACAAGGAAATTGAAGAACGCAGTGAGTTCATGAAGAAGAAAAGGTTTTATAATCTGGGACATAGGTGTGAGTCTCTGTTTTAGTCGATTGTGTGTTGCTGTATAAAAAATGTCTAAGGTTGAGTACTTTATAAAGTAAAGAGGTTTATTTAGGTCATAATTTTAGAAGCTGAAAGTTCAAGATTGAGTGGTCTCATCTGTTTGGCCTCTGGCAAGAGCCTTCTGACTGTGCCATAATGTGGCAGAGAAATAGAAAGGGACACAGCTGTATGCAGAAGGGGCCATGTGTATGGGCTGGCCTCAGTTTATAACAGCCTGCCCTCTCGAGAACCAGTCCCATCCTGTGAGACTTCAGTCACTCCTCACAGACAGTGTGAGGGTCGAGCCTCCGTAACAGCCTCCTTCCACTAGGCTTCACCTCTCAAAGCTTCTCCCATCTCGGCACCACCACGCTGAGGACCAAGCTCCCAGCACATGAACCTTTACGGGACAAAGCACATCTGGCCCACAGCAGGGCACTTCCGCTCTCTCTGGGCAAGCCGATGAGGGACCAGAGTCATAGGAGGGCACACTGAGAAGGTGAAGTTGGCTGCAACCTGTCAGCCCATGTTGCCTGCAGGAGGACTCTTAGCAAATTTAAGCCAGGGCCCTTTGCGAAAGTCTGCAGAGATGACTGGTTCGGGGTCATTGATTTTCACAGGGCCTGGGAGGTAATTGGATGTCATGGGAGGTGTTTCTGGGGAGCGTAGGGTAGAAGATGGGAAAGGAATGGTTGGCTTTGCTGTTGGATTATTGCCTCACAATTCAGGCTCCTGCAAGTATTTATACCCACACGTAGCCCCTGACGTGAGGATCAGAGGTCTGGGGCTGACCAGCAGAGCTCTTGGCATGGCTCTTTGTGTACCCAGCTTATATCTCCAGCTCAATGAAAAGAGCCAAGCCTCGTTTCCATGGTGCCCTGCCCAGCCCCGAAATGCCTGTTGGTATCACCTATTTTTAGCAGTTGGAACTGAGACCTCCTGCTTCCATGTTAAAGAGGGAGAGGCCATCCAGGGACCCACTCTCTAGATCGTACTGGTATAGCTCAAAACAGAGACAGTGTGCGTTTTTACATATCAAAGGATTTGGGGGTTTTGTTTTGTTTTTGTTTTTGTTTTTTGTTTTGTTTGAGAGTCAAGGGCTCTGGCCTGCGCCCTCATCCTCCTGGCTTTCACACTGCCTAGTCATGAAAGCTGCTGTTTTCTGTGTTTCCTCCAACCCCTAGCCAGGCACTGAACTACAGGCTTTGCATAATTCTTATTTAACATTCATCCCATATCTGTAAAGCTGGCCATAAAGCAGACCCTTTTTACAGGTGGCCGATTTGAGGTTCAGAGGCATTAGGAACCTTGTAAAGGTTTAAAGTAAGGACAGAGCAGGCTTCAGAATATGGTATCCTTCCAAAGCCCAGCACTTTCTGCTGGACCACACTGGTTCCATTCCATGGTTGTCATGTGTGTATATACACATGTACATAGACACACAGAAAGAAAAATAACATTTTAAACATTGACTTGGAACTTACCCAATGCCAACCAAGCCCTCTGGTTACAAATATGAACTGGTCATTGCCCCTGTCTGCAACAAGTAGTCCCTTGGAGTACAGTGTGGCCAGTCCTTTAGCAGAGGGAATCCAGGCTCCTTGGTGAGTATCTGAGGGCCCTGTGTAAAATGAACAGGTTGTCAGAGGGAAAGTGGCCATTGATGTGGTCAGTAGAAGAGGAAAGGAATTTGTCAGACAGAGATTTGAGATAGGGGTAATAACAACAGTCCCACCAAGGAGCAGGCTCTCTCCCCTTCTAGGGAGCAGATGTTATGGATGACAGATATGGCCACCAAATGTCCCTTCCCTAAGCCCTTACCCAACACCAATAGGGAGCTTTTTATGATGGTACATTTTGCAGCAAAGAAATACAGAAAAGATGATTTAGGCCTTTGTCTCAAGACTTGTCTTACGTTTTTCCTCTGGTCTTTGCAGCAGAGAGGGGCCACATTTCACACCCAGGACTGTGTAGTGAGGTTAACACATAGATATAATGGTTGCTGGATGCGATAGGGCTCCCCTGGCTTCACTCTGCCAGTTGCTTGGAAGGTCATCCTGTTTGCCACTTGTGCACACACTGCTGGACACATGTGCCATTTCAGATGTGATCATGAGAACAAAGGAGCAAGACTAGGGAGTGTAGCTTGGGTAGAGCATTTGCCTGGCACGTTCAGAGAGCTGGTTTCCATTCCCAGCACTTCAGAAAAAGGAGAACTAGGAAAGTGTAAGCACTACCAGTAGAATCTTTGTTATTGTTGCAGAAAATCAGATGAAACCTCTTGCTTCCGGCCACTTGAACGTTTCGGTATGGCTTCTGTGGACATTTGTTTGAACCTTCAAATAGTGCTGTTAGGGGCTACCTTAGTTCATAGGGGAGGAAACTAAGGCTCAGAGACAGGGGCCTTGCTCATGCCAGTGAGTAGCAGAGCTGAGACTTAAATTCTGTGCCACCTTCATGGTAGCATAGAGAATAATCAGATGGGCTGATGAAGAGCTGTAGCCTCTGGCAGCTTCTCTGAAAGCTGACTATGAGAAGCTGGTGAGGATTTTCCTGCCCAGGTACAAATATCAGTCCTGGATGGAAAGTGGGTGAATGGGTCTCTGACTATTTAGACAAAGACCCAAGGAAACCTCCAGTAGCCTCATCCTGATGGAGAAGAGGAGTGATCCCTACTATAGTGGAGAAGGCCCTTCAAGCTGGTTCGTGGTCTGAGGACCTTGAGTAATGGTTGTGGGTGCCAGTGTGAGCTTGAATCCTGCCTTCCTTCACTAGGGCCATATCCCCCACATCATCTACCAACTGGCCCACCTTGCACCTGCTTTGAGGCCTGAGCTAGGTGATGGATGTGACACGGCAGCTCTCAGAGTGCTTCTTCCTTTCCTTCTTTGCATCTCTGTTCATCCTTTGGAAACGATTACCTCTTCAGATTCCTTCCAGCTCTAATTTAAACACAAGCTTGATATTCTTTATAAGCCAAGGAAATCTGTAGGTACTAGAGATCCCATTATGACTCCCATCACTCAGGCTTAATGGCAAGGGCTCTGGGGATGTTCAGACAAAGAAATTTTGGATGTTCTTTAACCCCCGAGCTTCTCTTGAGCATTGCTATTCCAATTCTACCATGAAGATTTTAGCCTATGAAATCCTCCAGTCAGACTGAGTGTGTGTCATGTTTCCAGAATTGATGCACTACTAGAACAGATGGGCTTTGCCAGGATCATCTCACACTTCTTGATTTATGGAAAGGGCTTTGCCAGGTGGACTTAAATGACAAATTCAGATCAGAACCACCTTGCTAACTCCCATTAGTGTTTGAATTAAATTTCTTGCCATTTGAACTCAGAAATGTGTCTCTGTCTGCATTGACTAGTTTCTCTGGGAGATCTAGAGCCAATTACCTTGGCCTTTATGGATAGGAAGCCTTGCCATATTTAGCCTGGACACAGGTGAACATCCCAAATAGGTGCTAAATACAGTCCTCTGGCCATGCATAGGATAGAATTTACTAAATGCCATGTTGGCCTCTCTTTGCTCCAGTATTCAAGTCATGGGGAGTCTTATGAGATAAAATATGAGTGATCAGAACCTGGCAAGCTCCTGAAGCTATGAAGAAAGTCAGTCCTTTTGAGCTGGTTGGATCCAAGATGATTTTTATCTTTTCTCATTTTCAGATGGTGACTAGGTTTCTTAGCACCTCTGATGTAAACCTGATCTGAAAACTCAAGGGGTCAAGGAGCTTTCAAAATAATGAAACTGTTTTTGATTCCTTTCTCAGTTTAGTGAACCCCAAGCTTTTCGTAGGCCTCCATTCTGGCAGGCCTTGCTTTGGGCAGGAAGGATGGGTCATAGCCCTGAAATGGGGTAAGGGAGCTCCATTAGTGATGTAGCCAGAGGGCAAAGCAGTTCCTTGGGAGTATCTGACCCAGGCATTTGGCCTTGGTCTACCTGTGTGTTAACCTCCACCGCAGACACTTGCCCTTTTACCATTGGAGCTGACTAGCCCGTAAAAACTGAGGGTGCTTGAGATTGTAGAGAATTCAAATAGCCATTTTTAGATAGGTTGTGGATGACTCAAGATTATCAAGACATCTTCCTGAATAGGAGAGGATGCAGAAAACTTCAGAACTAAATATTTAAAGGACATACCTGGGAGCATTTATAAGACATTGATGCTGTGAGCCTTTGGTTAATGAGTCTTGGGCAAGACCTGGATATTGACTTCTTTAAAGTTTTTCAAATAATTGTAATACACAGCCAGGGTTAAAATCTTGGGGAAGGAAATCACACAAACTGGACTTGGACGGAGATTAGAGTTTGATAGCAAAGAGAGAAGAAGGGTGCGCTGAAAACTTGATCTATTCTGAATTATGGTAAAGAGACTTGAGAAAGGAAAGAAAGAGGACAGGCACCTTTAAACTGTGATATTCTTGGGCTGCGTAGACTAGTAGTTTCAAGGGAGAACTTTCTTTGCAGGGTAAGAGTGAATTCCTTTAAGAACAGGTTTAGACATAGCCGTTAGTGTGGTAGTTGGCAGGAGAGTGAATATGCTCATATCCAGTCTGTAGCTGTACTCCCAGGGCTGTGAGATTGGGGTTTTCAACTGAGAGTGGTAGTGATACCTAATTACCATAACAGAAACTCATAATCAGAAACTGCCTGGTAGGCAAATGACAACAAATGTTGAAATGACAACCTAGCCCACCTCCCTGCAAATAATATCCTCATGAAAATAAAAAAAAATTATGCAGAAAAAAATTTTTTAAAGTAAATAGTCCTACTACCCAAAAATAACCTCTGCAAATCTTTCTGGACATCTCTTAATAGAAAATAATAATTTTATATAAATGGTATCCTGATTATCTGCCATTGTGTTTGTAGACCTCTTGCCACATCTGTAAAGATAGACCTACATCAGTTTTAAATAGTATTTCATTTTATGGATGAGCCATATTTTAATCTGTCTTTGTTGATGGACATGTAGGTCATTTCCATTTAAGAGCTATTAATAATAAGGAAAAGCATCCTGTACATGTGCCTGTGAGATATGCATCCTGCTGTGGTGATCTTTTATTACACGCTTGCCTACCTGGCAGTGGAGATGACAAAAGCCCACGTTCTCCCCTCACCCTGCTCATAAGCTTATTGTAATATAATTCATTGGTTACATGCTTTTGTGTTTCCTCACCCCTCTCCTCCCACTCAGTCACAATGTATGCTTGGGTTAGGTGTGGAGTACACAATACTAATTTAGCCCCACCCTTTCTTATTATTAGGATGTGCAGAGTGTAGATTGCTTCTGAAAGTCCCTGGCAATCAGCAGAGCGGCCTCTGGCTCTGAATAGCTGGTGAGAAACCTACTCTGGCTGTGTCATTCCAGCCGTTTTACTAACATTGAAGTTCCAGTGTGCACTGAGTTTATTCAGTGTTAGAGAGTATATCCCTAACTTGCCTCATTTAAAAAAAATGATTCATGATTTCATTTGTTCACTTCTCATTCTAATAAGGGTCTGCTGAGTACTGTGCCTAGTACCTGTCAAGGAAGCACAGAAATGATTCAGTGATTGGTCCCTGATCCTGAGGGGCTTATCTTCAAAGGAGCTCAGAGAATAGACAGGCTCTGACTGACAGTGGTTCAACTTAATGCTGATACAGGAGTGATAGGCATTAGGGAGAAACTGTACTTCAAATTTTGAATTTTGATCTTTCCCTGGGCTTATGTTACTTGATAGAACACTCAAGTTCTCCAGATCCTGGGCAGTGGCAGTAAGCTGCAACTCCCAGGCAACCACACAGTCAGTACTCAATGGTGCTAAGCTATGGTGTGCAGTAAACATTGAATGCCTTTTTCGCTTTACAGTATTTTCACTTTACAATGGCTTTATCTGGACATAACCCCCTCATGTAGCTATCCGTGGAAGTTAGGCTCCTGAGCCTCCTTCAAGACTGTGGTATCATCTTTGCTATTATGAAATACCCTTAAGTAAGGGAATGGCTTGTGAGCTCCTAAAGAGATAACTGAAGTAGTTATGGTCATTTTTTTTTTCTGTTTTGTTTTGTTTTGCTGTACCAGGGATCGAACTCAGGACCTTGCACTTGAGAGGCAAGTGCAGCACCACTGAACTAAATCCCTGCCTGGCCCTAGTTATGGTAAAATTTTGAGGTAGTTAAGATACTGTACCTTCATTGACAGTAAAATTATCTTAGGCAAATGCCTGCCTGTCTTTCCTTCTACAGTGTTATTTTCCTAGCAAAAGAATAATGGGGCAGTGAACTTTGGTTCTGTCATTTCAGAGTTTAGGCTGACAAATTCAAGCCTGAGGTATGAAGAGAGATTCTAGCATTGTAGCTTGTACTTTTTTGCTACATTAACAGAGGATAGGAAATGTTAGAGAAGATCGATAACATGAGCAAGTCTGAAGGAAAAGGCAATGGAGTTGTTCCACTGCGCACAGGGGCTTTACAGTTGAATTCATTAAGGGGTTTTAGGTCCTTTCAGGTACTACTTTTTAAAACTTAGGTAAAATGTGGTGCCCTCTTCCCATAAAAATGCACTTTGGTGCACAAGCACAGAATTGTGAACATCATACTAAGTATTTTGCAGTGAAGTACTCATAATCTGATCCACTTCTGGGTTTTTGTGGATAGAATTACTCATGTTTATAGAGGAAGGTAACTCTGAGGGACTAAAATCTTGCTGTTGAATGATTCCTAAAGTAATGTTCTCTTTCTTTCAGCACTGGCTGGATCATTCTAAACCCATCAAAAAGCAGATGAAAAGTAAGTGAACAGAATTTAGTCTCCTCTTTTATTTCTTTTAACTGCCAGTAAATTCCTGTGCCCAAGTTTTGAGGGTTTGTGTTTTCATTGGAAATTGAAAGCACTTTTAAAGAAATCCAATTTTAAATAGATAATTTTTATTAGAGCTGGCCAAAGTTAAAGTTTAAAATTTGAATAACAGTTTTTAGTAGATACTAAAAACCCACCTGTACTCTCCTTTGAAATTAGACACATCTGCCAATGAGAAATGACTAATGTACTATTCAGAAACATGACTTTACACCTACTGTATTCTCTTCCTAATGAATTACAAAGTAGACTCAGTGACTGGGAGAGTGGGAGGTCTCCTTGGTAGTGTAGCTCAGCTTATTCCTTTGCAGGTGGGGTAACAACATTTCTCTGATGTTGTTTATGTTTGCGTCATTTAAAAAATCAAGTTTCTTAAAGATACTGTAAGGTATCCTTACTTTATTTCTCAGATGACAACATGCTTTGCTATTTGAGTGTTCCTTTTGTTTAGCCCACTTTGTACTTTGTAAAACGTGGATATCCACTTGGACTATCTTGGCATTAAAAGTAAAGAGCCAGCTCTTAGTCATTTATCCAGAGTCTTATATTTTCTGCTCAAATGTGGTTACAAGTTAAATCTCCATAGTCAAAATAAAAGTCCATTGCAGTATTACCTTTGCATGCCTAGTTGTGCCCTCCACATGGAGTGGTACATGTGCTATAGATTTAATGTGTTTTTCCTTTCGTCCATTTTGTGATCTTCAAAATTGGGGGAAAAACATCTTCAACCTTCTGTCTACAAATGTTTAGTTGGACCTGCATATGCTTTGCACTTTCGAGTTAAATACTATTCTTCAGAACCAAACAACCTTCGAGAAGAGTTTACAAGGTAGGACATAATGGGGACGATCCTGCCCAGTAGCACTTGCCTTACCTAGATTTGTGTGTCTTGTAAGTTGTAGGTTTGCCTCCCTTCTGTTCTCTGTCTGTATTTCTGAGCAAGAGTTATTAGCATTTTTCCTGGGCTTCTATATTCTATTGAATAATCCATAACTTTGCTTAATTTAATATTATTCTTAGTAAGCATTATATTTATTTTCTTGTCCCATTTCTATTTCCTTGGATCTTGGTATTTTGATCTGTGGCATTATATTTTTGTCTCAGCTACGAAAAGGGAAAATAGATTTTGGGAGAATATTTTTTCAATCCATAATTGCCATCTTATTTTTTGAGGAGCTGTAAAACATCCCTTTGATTGTTATAGTAGAAAATATCATCTCTTTAAACAAACTGTGCTAGTTACAACAAAGTGGTCTAAATCCTTTCAAGTTATCTTTGTTGTGCCTGCCTTCGGTTTTTTTTGAGACAGGGTCTCACTATGTAGTTGAGACTGACCTGGAACTCACTAAGTATCCCAGATTGGTTTTGAATTCACAGTGATCCTCCTGCCTCAGCCTCCCGAGTGCTGGGATTACAGGCATGCACCACCACACCTGGCTCTGCCTGTTTCTTTATCACTTGAACTTCAGAGAGTGTCAAATTTTGCATATGTACTTTCCCTCCAGTTACCTTTCCATCAGTGAAATGCTTTACCTAGCCTTTTCCTGCTGTTGATATCCCCCAGAGCCTCGTCACTGTATGTGTGTGATGGGTTGTGATGGTGACACGTACATAGTTAGGTAGTCTGCAGTGGTAGCCGCTAGTTTGAAGATGATAACCTCAGTAACACTTTAAAGACTGACCAGTCATCACCATTACTTTACGGGAAGGGCCTAAAGGGGACTTACGTTGCTTTTGTTTGTTTGTTGGTGACAAGGTCTGGCTATGTGTTTTAGGTTGGCTTTGAACTCACTATGTAGCCCAGGCTGGCCTCAAACTCACAACAATCCTGCCTCAGCCTGCATCACCATACCTGGCCCTACAGGGCTTTTATAGCTAGGTTTTCCCACAAGCATCAGAAGTTCTGGCCGTGTTGGTACTGTGTTTCCCTTGATATGTATATACAAGCCAGTATTCTGAATTTCAGAAGTGAAGTTAAGCACCTGTGGGGTAGCCAGGACATTCTGGAATGTACTAGAACCTTCACCAGCACCACCCTTGATTTCTGGGTCACCCAAATTCTCCTCTATCTGGCCTACAGAAAGCAATTGCCTGCATTATTTCTAAGGTTCAAACAAATTAAATTACTCTAGTGTTCCTCTTCAGAGCTTTTTGTGAAATATGCTGCTTCTGTCACCAAAACCAGTGGTTTTTAAACCAAGTTGTGTGAATCAGAAACACCCAGGAAGCTTTTGAACAAATCAGATTCCTGGGGACCACTCTTGCGTGTAGGATTCTGACTCTGTAGGTATGGAGTAGAGCGTGGGCGGCTTTGGTTTTTACAAAGCATTGTAAGTGGTACTGATGCCCACATTCTCCTGGTTTAAAATAAAAAGCAAAACCATTTAAACTAAGACATTTATTTCTCCCTAAGTCCCATTTGTGTTATTTGCTGTCTTCCCCATTTTTTGTTGCCCCAGTTGCAGTCCTATTCTAGGATTTTTCGTGTGTGTGTGTGTGTGTGTACTGTCTGTGTACCTGTTTTGTTAAGAGTCTGTAGTTAGGCTGCATCAGGAGGAAAAGCCACAAGCTGTTACTAGCAGACTCCAGTCAGCTGCAAACTTGTGGTTCTGGAATCTGCCTGCTAGAGCTGTCTGAGGGCCGTACCCAGTGGCTCCACACTGCTGGTTTTATTAGACACATTGCATGCCTGTGTGCTGAGTTCTGTGAACCCATTGGGCTCACTTCTTGAGCACCAAAAGGGTTGTGGAAGTTGTCATTGGATGTCTCAGTGTTCCATGTTCCATCCTGCAAATATTTTGCAAACTCCCAGCATGCCCTCACCTGCCTACTGGGGTTCTAGGATGCCTTCCTGGAGGCCCATGAGATCCTTCCACTCAGGTTCTCATTTGCTTTGGCCTCCCTTTTGATGGTGCAGAATCCTAGGCTGTGAGTGAGGTGGGAATTTGGGTGGGATGTTGGGGATTGGAGGTGGCCAGGAAAGGTTTACTCTCTGTTGACTTTTGTATATGTTTGTCAGGTACCTGTTTGTTTTACAACTCAGGCATGACATTCTTTCTGGAAAGTAAGTATGTTTTTATTCTAAATCTTCACCCAGGATGTATCATAGTATATTTCAAAATAATTCATTGTTTTAACTCTTTACCCTTGTTCCCTTTTCAAAATTCAAAAAAGTGCACCAGGCATTGTAAAGTGAGTCTAATATTTGTATCACTGTCATTATCATCCTGTCTTAAATGAAAATTATATGGCTTGAAGCATTTCCAAGAGCATTTAATATCTTTTTTTTTTTTTTTTTGGTACCGGGGATTGAACTCGGGTCCTTGCGCTTGCAAGGCAGGCCACCGAACCGCTGAGCTAAATCCCCGGCCCAAGTGTTTAATATCTTAAGTGATGTGTATTTGGGAATAATTCTCTCCCTGATCACATCACTGCCCCATTCATAATGGCTTTTGTCGTATTTGCAAGCAAGATACGTTATTAGTATGTATACACGTACAAGTATTTGGACAGTCAAAAAGTCTCATTCATCACCATCCACATTAAAGTAAAGTTCTGATTCGGATAGAAGGAAGTTTAGACATCTCATCTCATTTCCTTTTTCCCCTTTTCAAAATGTTTTTTATTTAAATACTAGGCTTCTGGCTACTCACAAAGATTATTGAGCATGAGAAGCATTAGCACTGAAATGGTTGATTTCGCATGTAATAGTAATTTATTTTTAAGATAAGATTTCAGGAGTCATAGCTTTAATAGTTATGTCATTTTTCAGCTTAGGTATCGATTATTTTCTATTATATAAAAAGCTAAGGCTACTTCAAGTCTAAGAAGTAATATATCTGATGTTACTAACAAGAATACATTCTGATTTTGAATCTGAAAGAAATTTTAAAATGTAATTTCTGAATTTGCAAACTCTCAATAGAAAAGATGCTATAAAACTTTCAGTAGCATATACTCAGTAGAACAAGGAGATTGTACAGTGTATACATTTGCCTTATTCAGCCATGCAATACAGATCTTTGGTTGGCGTGTGTATATGAGTGTGCGCGTATTTTTTATCTTTCTCTCCATACTGTGCTCCTCATGTAAAGGCCTCGTAACTGTAGAAATTGTCTTCAGTTTAGAAAAATATTAATGGCAACACCTTGCATTTGTACAGTACTTTGCAGTTTGCATGTACTTCTAGTTGGTTTACTGTACATTAAAGCAGAATGGTGTCCTAGTCCCAGCACGGCTTGCTGTCAGTTGGATGACCATTGGAACAACCTTGACACTCCCTCATCTCTAAAGTGGTAGAAGGGAGACAGTGGTCATTATCCATCCCAGGGGTTTACAGACTGGATGCATTAACCAAATTGCATGATACATATATGAAAAGTCTTATAAAAACTATGAAGTGCTATACCAATGTATGTCATTATTATTTTTCTAACTAACTTTGAAATGTAAGTGTGAATGAGATCATGAGTTTGCAGTAACACACTTCTATACCTGTGCCTCAGTTATACTTAGTAGAATGCTGAGTACATCCAACTGCCCTGGCAACATTAGATATGGTGTGTTTTATTTTTAACACTAATACCTTGTTTTAAGAAAGACTGGAGGCAGCTTGAAAAGCACATGTACTAGGTCAAGATAAAATAATTTTAAAATAATAATGCAAAGGGATCCTTTTCATTCTGTTTTCCAAACTTTCCCATTCTTGCCAAATTTAGCAAAGTCACCTGCAAGGTTAATAGAAAGCATACCTAGATTGGATTATTTTGCCATATGATGAGAACTGATTTGGGGAAACTTAATGCACCAGTTTCTTTGCATTCTTTAATGTGGACAGCAAAAAAATAAACTAAGAACAAAAATCATTGCTTAGATATCACTGTCTTTTGAAGAATGATTTTATTGATATTTTGTATGTTTACAAGTATAAAATTTCATATTTGAAATTACTTTCTTTTCTTTTTTTTAGATTGAAATGCCCCTATGAAACAGCTGTGGAATTAGCTGCTCTCTGTCTACAAGGTACATTCCTCTTTTGTAGTGATTACTGTTTTAATGTTATTACTTTGCATTACAACAAACAAGTGTGTACTGTGCCAGGCCCAGTGCTCTACTTTGTCCCGGGGTGTAAATGAGTAGGACACGGTCTTTACCCCCAGGTGGCTTGCAGTTCAGTGAGGAAGTTAGATGCAGAGCACAGTGCATCCCTTCAGCAGCAGAGACGATGCAGGAGGCTTGGATGGGGCAGGGCTGTGAGGCCTGGGGCGGGGGGCAGAATCAAGGGACTGGGGTGTAAAACCGAAGTGCTGGGAGGAGCTGGTGTATAGTTCCTGTGGTAGACAGAGCACTTGCTCAGAATGCGTGAGGCCCTGGGTTCAATCCCCAGCACTACTAAAATGGAGGCGGGTAGCAGCAATTAAATGATATGTTGGGGTGAAGTTCAAGAAGCTGAATAGGTGGATGGCCTCAGACCCCATGGACTTTGTGTGGTCACCAGTGAGGCTTTTGCAGGCTTCCTGAGGAGACAGGCTGATCACATGTGCATGTTAGAAAGGCCATGCTGACTGTATGGGAGCAGAAGTTGGAACAGGACTAAGAACTGGGCCTGGGGGAAACAGAGAGAAGGAGTTGCTAAACAGAGATAGTAAGAAAATGAGCAGGGCAGGTGGCTGTGAACACATGCCAGAAAACAGCCTCTGTAGTACAGGGAAATGGACTCAGTGATGAGACTTAAGTGTTGAGGGAGGGGGCAGAGATGACTCAGGCTGCTTCTAGGGGTGGGTAGTGGCAACGGTGAGCTGTGAGCAGCTAGAAGCGAGCTGAGCTCAAGTGGAGGAGATGGCCCATGTCAAGTCTCTGGGGTGGGAGGTGCCGAAGCAGTAGCAGCTCCTTGGGTGACTGAGTACAGCTTATTCTGAGGTCAGTCTGGAAGCAGTGCTGCAGGTCGTCATGGGTGGGAAGACTAATGACAAGGAGCCTGCCTGCAGGATTGTCAGTGTTGGCTGTTCATCCATAGGATGTAGTTCACAATGTATAAGAAACACTTGCTGAAGTCTCCAGTGCTAGTGAAGAGAATGCTAATGTGTAGCTGCACATAGGAGATTTCATCAGCACATCAGATAGACATATGCTGGGGATTCATTTACCAGTGTGTTCATTGGCTTCTCCTAGATTATGAATTATGATATATCCATTCATAATTAGTATTTGTGAGCACCATAATAAGATTGGGTTGCTACCTTTGTATTTTATCAGTTCTTAAAAGTTGATCTGAAAGGTTTCTTCAAATTATAAAATCAGTGCACACTTACTATAGAATATCAGGAAACTAGCACAGTAATCAGGCAATTGGAAGGAAGACATTGTTTCTGTGAGTTTTGAGTGGATTTTTAAGAAGTGTAATTCTGATTAGAGTCATTATACAAATTCTTTGTATTTTTTAACTTAGTATTTTTGGTAAATGTATTTTGTCATGTTCACACATATAAAAAGTTTGGGGGCTTTTGTTGTTTGTTTTTAGTTTTTTGAGACAGGGTCTAGCTATGTAGTTCAGGCTGGCCTCAGACTTGTGATTCTGCTACTCTGCCTCCCAAGCGCTGGCATTACAGTGTGTGCCACCATGTCTGACTTTTCATAAAGATAGTTTCTAATGACTGTAGGATCTTTTAATGGACACTTGTATTCCTTAGTCACCACTTAAGTCCTGTTGTCTAATGTGGGCTTGGCCTA
The DNA here is from genome assembly GCF_012274545.1 of Fukomys damarensis. Classification (NCBI taxonomy): domain Eukaryota; kingdom Metazoa; phylum Chordata; class Mammalia; order Rodentia; family Bathyergidae; genus Fukomys; species Fukomys damarensis. The sequence goes on along the minus strand of NW_022900948.1, from coordinate 26,199,935 downwards.
CAGTTAATGCTTAGGAAGTACAGAATGAATTGAATGAATGAGGTTAAAAGGACCCTAAGGGACTTTGCTTGAAGGGGAAACCTGTCCCTGGGACTGGAAAGCACTGGTGGTAGAGGTGAGGTAATATCATCAGTAGCCATCTATGCTAGATACACCACTAGGTGCTTCCGGTCCATATTTCTCTGATGCAGCAGGCCTTATGGTGAGAGCCATGGGGTGTGCATAGTTCGGGAATGTGGCAGTGCCATGTACCCATTTCACCAGCATTGCCAGTGACCTTCCTCAACCCTGGAGTTCCTGGACTCCAGGAGGTCACACCTTCAAGTCAGGCATCACAGCAGAAGTCAGGGTGTCTGTTGTTAATGAGATGAAAGCGTTGTGTCATGTCTAGAAGCAAAAAATTAATTCACTGGAGAGATTTTCTCCTAAGGCCATGGACAAATTATTGCAAGTTTATATGCTATCCTGAATGATTAGAGGCTAAGGCACACCTGTCAAACATCCTCCACCCTGTGTAATGAAGTCAACACAACTCTTAAAAGTCCAGCTCTGGCTGGGGATTTAGCTCAGCGGTTTGGTGGCCTGCCTTGCAAGCGCAAAGACCCGAGTTCAATCCCTGGTACCAAAAAAAAAAAAAAAGTCTAGCTCTGGTTCAGCTTTTTGCATCACCCAGAACAGAGGCAGACAAAAATAAGTTCAACCATCTGCAAAGCTTTCTTGAGAACATTACCCATTTGAACTGAGCCGTAACAGAAGTATAGTTTAACATACAATCATTAAGTCAGTACAAATAAACAGACTTTGAAGACTTAGACACATAGGGAAGCCCTGGTCACATCAGCCCATGCCTTCTCCCCGACCCCACTTCTGGGCAAATGCTATAGCCTGCTGCCTGCTGTCCACTTCCTCCCAGTTCAGCCGCCAGCCCTGGGCTCTGTGAGTAGGAGTAAAACGAACTGTTGGTTTCCTCCCATGCTTGAGCCTGGATGAGGTATCTTGCTGCACTTGTCCTTAAATTAATAGTGTCTCCTGAGTTGTGATATAGTGGCCCTGCAAGGAGTCTGTGTTCTTTGAGGAATAATTTTATGATAGATTTGAAATCATTCCAAGGAAAAAAGAAGGAAGGAAGAAGTCATTTGTTATGTGCCTGTGGTTTTGTTTCTTCCTTGGAACAGTCCCATTTTGCAGATAAGCCATCCAGAGACCCAGACTAGTTAAATGACTTGCCCAGTGTCACATAGCAAGTACTTAGTGAAACTAAGAATTCAAGCTGTCCCCTGTCTGAACTCTTTGTGTCACCATCCATAGACTCCCTGCGGCTGAGACCAAGCTTCAGAGGTTATAGAGTAGCAGGTTCTTCCATCAGATTCTTGGAAGACAGATGTACTGCCTTAGAATGGTGTACCAGGCTCTACTTCGGCCTGTTTTAGTGTGGTAAAGGTACAGTAGAATGCTCACCCCTGTTCCCAGTGTGAACACAGCAGGGAGACATTGTCTCTGTCTGGCTTCTCCCTTCAGTGCTTGATACCAGTGGCATCATTAGCCCTGTCCTATGTAGATGTAAGGTGCCATTGCCTCACTGGCTCATAGATGCCATAGGGGAAGAGTGGTTCATGTCACAAGCGTCTCTCTCTCTCTCTCTCTCTCTCTCTAAACTATGTCATCCTTCTGGCCTTTCCAGGTACCTAGTTTTATGATGACTCCTTGCACAGAGGTCACCGGTGGCCTCTGACCTTGGGAACCAGCCCCAACAGTTCAGAGCAAATATTATTTCCAAAGCAGGATCTCCATTTGGGCCATTGCCCAAGATACCAAGTTGCTGCTCACCCTGACCCTGATAGTGTCAGAGGAGTGCAAGCGAGGGGCTGCAGGCAGGTGGGGATACATGTACCAGGTCCCTGCTGTGTGCCAGACATTGTACAAGCCTCTCACGGTCCCACTGAGTTTGGTATTGCTACTTCTGCACATACAGCTGCTGGAACGAGCTGGAGCCCTTCTCCTGAAGGGTGGGCTGTGGGATTGTGATCGTCAGAAGCCTGGGCTGGCTGAGTGCAGCCTAATGGGGTGATGAAAAGGGATGCTGGGTACACAGTGCCTGGAGTCCTTGGGCAGCTTGGTCCACTGGTAGATTTGATGTGTGGAGCAGAGGTTTCTCCTAGTGTTTTTCAGGTGGCCACAGCATCCTCTAGGAATTTGTTAGAAATACAGATTCTGAGCCTCATTCCAGACCTATAGGATCAGAAACTCTGGGTATGGAGCCCAGCAATGTGTTTCAGTGAGCTCACCAGGTGGTTCTGATTCATGCTCAGGTTCAAAAGCCACTGCTATAGATTAGTGCTTTTCAAAGGTGAGTGAGTACCCATGCTCCAGGCATCTTGTGTAAAGGAAGGCTGAGCCTGCAGCTTGAGCAGACTCCCAGGCGATGTCTGTGTGTGCTGGTGCATGGACACACTTTGCATAGCCATGTATTGGAGAACACTTTGGATGATCTCCTCCTATTCTGGAAGCTGCAGTAGTGGGGTGAGGAGAGTGAGTTTTCCTATTTATACCCTGTGTCACCTGTGTCCCAGAGCCTCCATTCTGTGGGTGACCCGGCAAGAACAAAGACCACACAGCGGGCTCACCTCGCTGCTTCTCCTTTCTGCTCAGCTGGCTCCCTTCTGGGTTCTGCCTGACTTGTCGCAGTTGCTCCTGCAGTGCTTTCATGCTGCCTCCCTTCCTCCCTTCCCCCTCCCTCCCTCCCCCATTTACAAACACTTTATTTCCATTTTCTCATATTTTTTTCTTTTCCAT
>NW_022900948.1:26190449-26196959 GCF_012274545.1 Fukomys damarensis | reverse complement strand
TGCTTTTCCCCTGGATTCTGCATGTACCGAATTCTTGATCCAGCCTCTCCAACACTGCAGCTCCTGAAGTACTGCTCTGACCTGCCCTAATGAGAGCCTGCTGCCATGGGTGTTTCTGGGCAGATCCTCATTCTCAGCAGTTCCTCTTTATTGCAAATGCGAGGCTCTACCACTTCTCCAGGAAAATGTAATTGGGCCTCACTGGGTGGGAGAAATGGTTGGGAGAAAGACAGTAATAACTAAGATGATGGTGTATCACACAGTGGGGAGGGCATTAAAATGATTCTTGGGGATTTTGAGAGTACATATGGCTACCAAGTGAGAGTTCGGTCCTCCAGAAAGGAGAGAGTTGTACATCAGGGGGTACCTGTGCTTTATAATCATGCAAAATGCCTTTGGGCTCAGTTACAGCAATAACTGAAAGTGCTCAGTGTCTCCTGTTTTCCTGTCTTTTATGGAACATGCAGCGGAGCTTGGGGAGTGTGAACTTCCAGAACACACACCAGAGCTTGTGTCTGAGTTTCGGTTCATTCCAAATCAGACAGAAGCAATGGAATTTGATATCTTCCAGAGATGGAAAGAGTGCAGGTACTTTGATGTGACCACCTAGCATTCTGATCTATATCTGTTTTGTCCTGTGTGTTTGTCAGATTCTTTTGTTTACTTAGAGTTGCTTAGCTAGTGGCTATAAAGCTGCATCTTCATCTCATCCCTTCTTTCCTGTGTTTCCCTCTTATTCTCCCAAATGCCCACATGCTATCTCTTATGAGGGATGTGCCGCAAGAGCCAAACCACATTCTTTTCTCTCTCTCTGAAATACAAAACCTCAGTCCGATTTGCTTGTTGCTGCCACAGCACAGGTAACACCCTGGGTGTGAGCAGTGAGCACCTACACCCTTGGTTTCTGGGAACCCTGTCCTGAACCTTAAAGAATAAATCTTTTAGAAATACAGGTGGAACATCCCTAATCTGAAAACCCCAAATCCAAAATGTGAAACTTTTTGAATGCCAACTTAATGAAACATTGGAAAATTCCACACCTGACTTTATGGGACAAGTTGCAGTTAAAATGCAGGATCAATAACAATAGGGTATAAAAATACCATTGGGCTATGTGTATAAGGTATATGTGAAACAGAATTAAATTTCATTTGGGACTTGGATCCCATCCCCAAGAGATCTCATTATCTTTTATGCAGGTATTCCCAAATCTGAAAAATAACTGAAATCAGAAGCACTCTGGTCCCAAGCATTTCGGGTAAAGGGTGTTCAGCCTGTAACCCTGTTGTATAAGAACACTCACAGTTGAAACCACACGCTGTGCAGCATTGTATCTCAGGCAGTGTGGTCATCTTGTGGAAAGCCAGCCATACCATTGATCTCCTTGGTTTCCCTCTATGGTCACCACCCTGATCTAAGGCTTTTAAGCCTGGACTGTCAGCACGGCCTCTCACTCCAGTTTCCCAGAGGTTGCCTTCTTCCCTCCTGTCCCCTCTTCTTAAAACACCACTCATCCTGAGTCACTCTTGGACCTGGAGCTTAGCATGGCCTCAATTGTCCCCCAGTCCTTCTGAAAAGCCCCTATGACTTTTTTAATGAAAGGTGACATGAATACATCCTTATGGAAATGTGTTGCTGTACAGTCTTCCCATCCCACTCACACAGACCTCTCTCTTCCCTGCTGGATGCTGTTGGTAGTGGTCTGTTGTGTATCCACTCTACATATATATAACAGTACTGTTCCCATAAGTGGTCTATTATGAGCCGTTTTCTGTGATCTTCTTATTCATTAGCAATACTGTACAGTGGACTCTCAAGTTATGACTGGCCTGACATATAAACAACTTTGGTTACAACTGGAACTTTAGTTTTAACTTAAAACCACAGCCTTGAGTTATGACCCGAATGCCGGCCACTTGTGCTTTCAGATGGTCTCACATACAGGTTTAACCCTTAAAGAGTCTGGAAGGAACATTACATCATCCTTTCCTGTATGGAGTTAATTGAGCAGTCCTGGGCCAGTGTCTAAGGACACTGAGATCTGCCTGTACACAGAAGAGAGACTTTGAAGTCTGTGCAGAGGAGGCTGAGCCTTCAGTTGACCAACTTGAGTTACAACCAGCCCTCAGGAATGAGTTGAGTTCATAAGTCAAGGATCCACTATACATTATTAGAGGCCTTTCCCTGTCAGTATAAACCTGCACTCCCTCATTGCTGTAGTCGTCATAGAACTGCCAAAGTCCAAGCATGCCCTGTGGGTGTCCACATCCTGGTTCACATGTGTTTCCATTGGTTTTTCAAAGGGGAAAGAGCCCTGCCCAGGCGGAACTCTCCTATCTGAATAAAGCAAAGTGGCTGGAAATGTATGGGGTAGACATGCACGTTGTCAGGGTAAGAACTTTGTATGTTTAAGTAATTTGATTTTTATTACTAAAAAAATATGTAGACCTTATGCCAACTAAGTAACTTATGGTGAGGAAACTGTTTTACGTTCTGCTCTGTGACGACCTGTTAGAACCTTCTACCGATTGTCACTTCGTTTGTTTGTAGGGAAGAGATGGCTGTGAATATTCTCTTGGACTGACCCCGACAGGCATATTAATCTTTGAAGGAGCTAACAAAATAGGCTTATTCTTTTGGTAATTTAGTTTTGTCTGCTATTAAAAATGTCTTTTCCTATTTTGTGGTGGAAGTCTATGTGATGGATGGTTATTAAGGGATCCTTGCAACACCCAGATTTGTTTTAAAATCACACCTTCCTATTGTCATTGTGGGTTTGTGGCAATTACACTGAAACTTCTGAATAATCACATTTAAATGAATGAATGATTTTTTTTTCTTAGCCAATCTGAGCTTTAAAAGTAGAAAAGAAACTGCTGTTTGATGTGTGGGTTCTTTTACTTCAGGCTGTGCTTTTTAAAATACTTTCTCTCTGACCAGGCCTAAAATTACCAAAATGGATTTTAAAAAGAGCAAACTGACCCTTGTGGTGGTGGAGGATGATGACCAGGTAGGCTTTGTTTCCGTTCGCCCTTCCTGCTGTGAATAAGCCCGCATCAGAGTGACGGATGCCCCGACGAGGACCTTTGCTTCCTCTCTCAGGGGCGTGAGCAAGAGCACACCTTTGTGTTCCGGCTGGACAGCGCCCGCACCTGCAAGCACCTGTGGAAGTGTGCGGTGGAGCACCACGCCTTCTTCCGCCTGCGCATGCCGGGCAACGGGAAGGCCAGCAGATCCGACTTCATCCGCCTGGGCTCCCGCTTCAGGTTCAGGTGGGTGGTGGTGTTTCCAAGACAGATAGCTGCTCCCCGCCTCCGGGAGAGCTGGAGCAGTGGATTTAAGTGGAGAGATTTGGGTTGTGTGCCCCATCCCCACTTCTTTCTTAAGATCTGACCCTCAGGCAAGCCACTTGAGCTCTTTTGACTCCCATATTCTTATCGATAAAATGGAACTAATACAGAATGAGAATCCCAATCCCAAACATTTGGGACCAGAAGTATTACAGATTTTACAGTTTTTCACGTTTTGGCATACTTGCATGGTTGATATTGGATGCTGCAGATACTTGAGTGTTGGCTCCCAAACAGTTTGGATTTGGGACCATTTTAGATTTTGAATTTTTGGATTAGGGATGCTCATTCTGTAATAAAAACATTATTTATGGCTGACCTGAAGCTAGAGCTATGCTTTGCAGTACAATATCCACTAGCTACATGTAGCTATAATCCAAATTAATGAATATTTAATAATTTAAAACTGTAGTTCCTTGGTCTCACAAGGGTAGTGGCTACCTGTTGGGAAGGGCTGACAGAGTACATAGCATTATTATGGAAAGTTCTGTTGTAGAGCACTGCCCTAGAACTCTACTATGTACCCACTCTTAATCCCTGAAGCAGCCTTAATAAACTAGATTGATTAGCTCCGTTTTTCAGACTCAGAAACTAAAGCTCAAGCTTACACACAGCCAGTAAGTGGTAGTGCAGAGATCGAGATTCAGCCCAAGAGTCTGGCTCTTATATTTCTTTGTTTTTGTTTTTGGTGCCAGGGATCAAACTCAGAACCTTGCTCTTGCAATGCAGGCGGTGACACCACTCAACTAAATCCCTGGCCCTGGCTCTTAATATTTCTGGTCACTACTATATTTATTTTTCCACTTCAGTGTTAAGAAATTTGATGTCAAATAAGAATGAGCAGGTGTGTGTGTGTGTGTGTGTGTGTCTGTGTCTGTGTCTGTGTCTGTCTGTCTGTCTGTCCCACGGCAGGCTCAATAAATACTGTACTTGAATCTGAAAAGATAGCTTATTTGGATGTTTTTTCTTACCATTTTATGGCCATGTTGAAAATCTCCTGGGTGTTTTCTAAAAATGAGCCTGTAAGGCCTCATGTGAGGCCTTGGTAATCACTCTGAGCATGTTTGAGGCCTGGAAATGTACATTTTAAGCCTACTCCAAGAGTCAGTTTTTGAAGCACACATACAGGTCTGAGAATCTTGGTTACGACAGATGAAACTTCCCATGGTTTCGTAACCTCTGCCCACACATGGCATGTCCCTGAACTCTGTTTAAAATGCCAAAAGATTTGCTCATTTCAAATACATCTACAGTGCAAGGGGAAGGCTGTGCACTTCTGTTTAAAGAAGTATTTTGTTTGAATGTATTTTTAAATGCTCCGAGGGGTGGGGGAGACCAAGTCTTTTTGAAAAAGAGTTGAATCACAGGGCTCCCAAAGGATGGAAATGTCAGAGCTGCAGAGGTTCGAGGAGCCGCTCCACAGTCTGCTGGTACCCATGTGGGGTGGGGAGGATGGGCAGGGCGGTTGCTGAGGCAGCCATCTCCCTCCTGTGAGGAAATCTCCTGAGATTTGACCCAGACCTGGTGTCCTCTGCTCTTCAAGGAGAAGAGTTAGAAGGGCGGAGGAAGGAGATGAGGCTGCCCATTGGTGGCACTCAGAGTAGGTAGCATCTGGTAAGTCACTGCCGCCGGAACGGCAGTGAGGGTAGATAGCAAAGACTAGAGTTCCTCCTGGAAGTTGCAGCTGAGTGTCACAGTGTTTGAATGCTGGGAAGCCTTTCGACATAAGTAATATTTCCTTTGGTGTAGCAAGGAAAGCCAAGGTTTACTTAAGGGGCCATTGGTAACAGCCTCTGAAGAGATGTGCTAAACATCTACTCAAGTGTGTTCTGTGAAAGGGTATTTTGTGTGCTGATCAGTGTTCTTTTAGTCAAATATTCTGAGTACTCAGACCTCTTGGTTTGTGCAGCCAAGTGGCTGGACCTTAAATTGCAGGTTTATCCTTTGGTGGAAATACCTACCTCTTTAATGTAACCTGGTTTGGCAAAGGAGATTTTATTTCCAAATACATTGCTTAAGCTTAGTGTGTCTCTTCACCAGCTGAATTCAAGCTAGGGCAAAGTGTGTGCAGGAGCTCTTGAAAAATAAACATTCAGTTCCAAGTAGGTGTGACTTGCTGAGATTCCGATATTGCTAACATACAATCAAATATTTGCTTCACAGCGGGCGGACAGAATATCAAGCTACACATGGCGCCAGGTTACGAAGAACCAGCACCTTCGAGAGGAAGCCCAGTAAACGTTACCCATCCCGGAGACATTCCACGTTCAAAGGTTATGTGCTTTTCATCTGCCTCTGCATTTTACAGTACAGCTTAGTGGGATAAGGCCAATAACTGGCTCAAGCACTTTGTGAAAGAACTTGCTGTAGTTCTGCTCCTTCATTCTAAAACTTAGGGGAAGCCCGGGGTGTTCCCTTGGTGGGATTCAGTCCTCTTCTGCCATCCTCCCTTTCTGTAGTGTTTCCCCATTGCTTGTGCTCGTGTGCTTCTCCCCTCATCCATCCTTTTTAACGTGTGCCTCTTTGCCGGGCCCTGGGACCTCAGCATCATCATAGGTGAACACCTTTCTTACCTAGAGATGCTCTGCCCCTTCTCTCCAGCACCTTGCCATTTCTAGGCATTTCTTGGCATTTCTCAGGCTCGTGCCAACCAGAACTCTAACCACCTAAGAGCAAGTGCAGAACTGTGGACTTGGCTTAGGTCCCCGATGTCCATCCTGACACACCCTATCTTTGAGATCCTGTTGCTCCCCCTCCCTGGAACTACCTGAATCTTCTCTCTCTGTCAGTGCTGTGGCTTCTCCCTGTGTGGGGCCAGAATCAGCACACCCTTGGTTAGTGAATGAACAAGTCCAGGTCATACCTGTTCAAACCCAGCCTTCAAAGCCTGTGTCATCTCTCTTCTTTCCCTATCCTGGACTGCTTTTCTATTCAGGACACCCAGGTCAGCACTAAATTGTTCTTTTATGGCAGGGCCTCTGCACTCAGCTCCCCTCACTCTTCCTGTCATTTACTTGTGCCTGGTCCACATAGGTTTTCTTGCACTGCTTTTAATGGGCTTCCATGGAACCCCGCTCTTCTGCTTACCCCTTCTAGAATTTTTTTTTTTTTTTTTTTTTTTTTTTTTTTCTTTGTTTCATATCGCACCTTATATCTTCTC
>NW_022900948.1:26144472-26190210 GCF_012274545.1 Fukomys damarensis | reverse complement strand
AATTTTTTTTTTTTTTTTTTTTTTTTTGTACCGGGGATCAAACTCGAGTCCTTAAATCTGCAGCCCACCCCTTCTAGAATATTAAACCTTTGTTCCGCTTGTTTCTGACCTTTATAAACAGCAGCAAAGTAGCAAGCCTTAGTCCTTTTTGGCTGCTTTAGTGGAAGAAAAACAAATGCTCAAAGCCCAGAAAAAAACGTGACCTCGTCTTTGAGAACAGCTGGAGAGGGACAGTGGGTTGATGAAGGGTGACTGCAGCCAACTGAGGAGTGAGTGTGGCCCCAGGGGGTGAGAACTCGCCCTGTCCCCAGGCTGTTGCCTCCTTGAGCAGGATCCTGCCGGAGTGTGTTGTCCCTTGTGTCACAGTTGTCCGAACACAGTCCAGCAAAGGAAGTATTTTCCAAAGATAAAAGGCCCTCATTGGAGACAGTGGTAGGCTCCCAGGCCCTGCAGGTCTAGGTAGGCACAAAGGTAACAAGCCCCACATGGCTGTTGCAGAGGGAGTGAGCAGGGATCTGTGCTTGGACCCCACCAGATGACTTGGAGCTGTTCCAGACTCCTGGTTCTGTGACTCCCTTCCACTCTTGTTCCTGGTCCCTAGCTCCTTTTTTTCTCCTTTATTTCACTAACATTTTCTAGCCAGAGTCCTAGCATCTTCTTTATGAAGCTTTTAATAATTTTCCCTGCCATATCCTTTTAAAAAGCAAAAGGTGAGGGGAAAACAGCATAGATGAGTAAACTCCACCTTATCTTCCCAGTGCTTCCTGCCTGTGACTCAGGACCATGTGCTTCTAGAGAGCAAGGTCCATGTCTCTCTCTCATGTCCACATCCCAGTGTCCTGGCCCTGGGAACCTGTTTGCAGAAGGAATGCCGAGGGAATTGGAGGAAGGGACAGTACACACCTGCAGGAGAGAAGTAGCCAGTGCAGGTCTGCTTAGAGTGTTGTGGGAACTGTTCCGTGACCCAAGAAGCCAGAGAAGTTTCTTTCTGTGTCATTGTGTGGTGAAAGTTTTAAAGCTCTTCAAAGATGTCATAACTTTCTCTTTTTCCTTTATAGCAAGCAACCCAGTGATAGCCGCTCAGCTCTGGTAAGTGCCCCAGACTCCGGAGTACAACTCCTAACTGTCATGTTTATTTGCTTTGTTGATTTTTTTTTCTTTAAAACAATTAAATCAGAATGAGTCACCTGATTTTTTTCCCCTTTTTCTGCTGCCTGCTTATACTGTCCTCCAGGCTTTCATAAGTACATAACAGAATGTTCCAAGGCTGTTTTTTTGGAAAACACAGATGCTCTATTTGAGTAATGTTGTGCTTTGTGTAGTGTGGCAGTGGATGATAAGGGTGGTCGGTATGTGTGGTGCACAATTTTTAATGGCAGGTCAGATGGTGATGGGGAAGGGAGGCCATGTTCACAGGCTGGAGCACAGGCTGGAGGGGAGAGCAGGGGCTGGGTTTGCGCCCTGTCACACAGGTGTCACATTCTTCCATGTCAAAGACATGAAATACCTGCCCTGAGATTCCTGCAGGAGAAAGAAGTTGTCGCAAGACTGCAAATCTCCAGCACAGGAGTCAGCAAACTTTCTGGAAAGGGTCAGACAGGAAGTTCTTCTGACTTCAGGCTGTGCTGTCACCTCCACAGCTGTTCAGCTCTACTGGGGTAGCTCCAAATCAGCCATGGACAATAAGAAAATGAATGAACATAGTTGCATTCTAATAAAATTTTATTCACAAACACCAGCAGGCCAGATTTGGCCCATAGAGGAGGGAAATGCAGCTTATTGTGCAGATGTTCTTGATCTTGCCTGTGCATTGAACTCACCCGATGAGCTCTAAATCGTCCCCCTCAGCAGCCCACATCCTGGGTCAAGCAGATGAGCTGTGGACAGGTGTGGAACCTAGGCTTCTGGTTTTCAAAGCTCCCCAGGTGAATCAGCCCAGGTGAGATCTACCATCCTTCCTGGCATATACCTCTCTCTATCTGTGAAACTACTGCTTTTCCTGTGTGAGTTTGGACTTGTTGGTGGACAGTTGTGCTATGAGAGAACCACAGATTTGAGTCACTGGGCCCTTGGTCCAGTCATTCCAGGCACGGTTCTCAAGGCTGCTGGGGAGGGCGGATTTGAGCTGGGCACACTCAGCAAGGACATTTGGCAGGCATGGCACGTGACGGTGAAGGATGTCTTAGGAACCCTCCCTCTGGCACTGCCTTTGCACTGACCCAGCTATAGGGACATCAACCTTCTTGCGGGGGGGGGGTCTCCCTTTTCTCATTTCCAAACAAGGAGACGGGCTGTTTCATTGTTTCCCCAACATTTTTAGTCTCTAATTTTCACACCCCAGAAGAACCCTGGAATATTGTAGAAGCCAGAGCAACAAAAGTGGAGCTACTTAGAGGAAGTTGAGTCTAGAGGGAAAGATCCAGCCCTTTGGCCAGGCCCTGCCCCGGCAGCTCTAAATCTTCAAGAAACATCAGCTTCTGGAGAACAGAATTAGCTTCTTGTGTCTTCTCATGTCTCAGAATTAGCTTCTCATGAGCACAGCCTTGTCTCTCTGGTTTCAAACTACATTGGCAGTGCCATTCTGCCTCTTGCTTCTGATTTTGTTGATTCTCGACATCTGAAGAAGGAACTCTGGGGTCCTGATGAACTACTCACTGTCTCTGCCCCCTGCAGTGGGAGGAAGTTGTAATGTGTCATGTGGGTTAGTTGGAGGTCTGCTGGTGTGTGTTTGTCTGGGATCTGTAGTATTCGCACCTTTCTTAGCCGGTTAGGTGTCTTGCTCTTAATTCTCAGGGAATTTATGAGCTATAGTTTCTCTTCTTTGCTCTTTTAGGAGGTGACTGTTTTGTTTGTATTTTCTTAATAAAATGACATTTTTCTTCTTAGCATCTAGTGGTTGGGAATGAAAACAAACAAACAAAAAATAAGCCCCTGTATACCCTTTAGGAACAAATGAGCTAATAACCGCCTTTCGCAGCTGTTCGATTGCTCTTCACAGCCTGTGGGATCCTGGGGTGAGCAAGATTGCTGTGGGAGCCTTGGATGAAATTGTGCTCTGGGCTGCAGAGGTGCTACCAGAAAAATGACACCTCACAGAGCACTTAAGCTACCTGATGAAATCCAGCCCTAGGTGCTGGCCCAGAGCCTAGTTTGGGTAGTACTAGCCCTATCCGAAAAATGAACACAGAGCCATTTAGACCCCAGGCAAGACTCCTTTAACAGTGACAGTTTCCTCTCGTTGCAAAAGCAATAAACCTCGATTTCAAGCACACCACCCTAGCAACAGTGATTGCCCAGTGGTTGTGCCATGTTTGTGGTTTTAATTTATACCAAGCTGCTCTCTCCTTCCTTTCCCACTTTGGGAGAGTAGTTCTATCAAAATAGGACCATCCGCAGGAAGCTCTGTCAACCTTTTCACAGAACCTTGGAGAGCTGGCTTATGTTGGTGAAAGAAGATAGGCTTTGGGGTTGAGCAGATGTTCAATCCAACCCCGGCTCTGCCATAACCTAGCTGGGTGACCCTGAGTAGGTTTCCTAATTCACTGTTAGGCAACTATTCCTTTATCTAAAACGAGGTGCTGGGAAACACATAACCTCACAGACTTGTGGTGTGTGGATCAAAGAGTGACAGATGTGAAGTCCTCAGGACAGAGCCCTGTGTGAACCTGCCACGGTGGTAGTCAGACCTTCAGTGGCCCACATCTGGTTCCCCGAGTGCCTGAGGGGAGTTGTCCAGAGTGTCGGTAAATCTCTCCGGCTGGAAGAAACTCTGCACGTGGCCAAACTTCCTAGTGCTGTAGGGCTGCCTCATACTGCCGGGGCGGGCCTGCAGTGGGAACTGAAAGGACTCCCCTTCTGCCCTCAAATATGACATCACAGCTGCATTTTGAAATGTCACCTTGTGTTTGTATTTGTGATCTTGAAAGTGATAAATGAAAGTTGCTGTTTCTGAAATAAATCCACAGTGTGGCATTCTATAAAGTTACAATTTCTTTCTTTCAGCTCTAAAACAAATCCTGAAGTCCATAATTACCAGGTGAGATCCTACTTTTAAACGTTTTCTTAAAGCTTTAAATTTTCCACAATGAACAGTCTTTAGATTTTGAAGAAATGGTACATGTTTTTTGAGAAAATGATAAGAGACTCCTTTCTTCCTTATCCCTGCTTCCTCTTGGTCATCAGAACTGATGTTTTGCTTCACCTTGTCAACTGGCAGGCATCGGGGACATATGTTTAAGTTTCTAGGTGGTGAAACATGATCTCTTAGTGGTGTACAAGTGAGCCAGCTTTTCGGTGAAGTGTGTCCCCGGCCTAGCGAACACAAGTCCCTGGAAACATGCCTTCAGGAGAGAATGTTTTGGTCAAATGTTTGGGAATATTGCATCCTTCACTCCCCTCTTGGATTTACAGTGCCCACTGGGATGCAGAAGTACTAAGAAATCCTGTAAAAGTGACATAGGATTTTTCTATCCAGCATTTCTCAAAATTGTTTGTGTATTGACCCCTCCTACCATCACAAACTAGCCTCGCCACCTCTCCACAGCTGTTAAAATCAGTATAGCAGTGCTTTCTAGAGCCCACTTTCTAAAACCCGTTACCTGCAGAAGGAGCGTGGGTATGATTCCACAGCTCATCTTCCCTCTCGTAAGATCATGCTGGCCGCCTGCCTGTCCACCCACTGCCAAAGCCTTTGGTAGCACAGAAACCTCCGCCTGGCCAATAAGCCCCTCCTAAGCCTCTGTGGCTGGCTCTCTGGCCACTCACAGCCTTCTGTGCCCTGCTCTAATTCATCTGCATCCATTTCTTAACACTCATTATATATTGTGTGTTCAGCTCATCAAGAATTGCATAAATGTTTTCCCTTAGTTTCTTCCTGAGGTTCCTCGCTCATGCCCGTCTGTTTGGAATACCTTTGCCTCCCATCTGTATACTAAAATGCCCTCCTCCTGATCCTCACAACTGGAAGCCACTGACTCAGGAATTCTCAATTCTGAACTGTTAAAACCATCTAAGCAAGATTTTAAAAATGGTTAGTGTTGGGCCTAATCCCGGAAAAGTGAACAGAAACTAAAGCTTGAGCTCTCCCAAGGTGCTCTCATGAGCAGCCAAGGGTAGGACCCTGGACAGAGGATGGGCACATTGTTTCCCAGGCGGTCATTTGTTACTGCAAGCTTCCGTGTCTGCTGACTTGTAACTTGGCACCACATATTAGTCATCTTGTCTGTTGCTATAACAAAATACTTGATGCTGGGCACCTTATAAGGTGAAAAGCAGTTCATTTAGCTCACAGCATTGCAGGTTCAAGAGCATGGTGCTGACCTCTGCTCAGCTCTGGTGAGGGTCTTCTGGAAGATGGTATCTCAATGGTGGGGCGAGTATGGAAGGAGAGATCAGTATCGTGTGGCAAGACAGGTGGCCAGGTTGAGAGGCAGGGCTGGGCCTGCTCTTTTATAACAACTCACTCTCATGGGAAATCACCAGAGTTCCTTAAGAACTACCTCCATTTCTGTTAAAGGCGTTGCTCCCAAAAACCTAATCTCCCTCTAGTTCCTCCCATCTGATATATGGTACCACGCTGGGCCAACCCATGAGCCCCTGGGGGACAGACCACACCCAAGCCACAGTAGGATGCCTCCTGGGGGTTGTGAGTGCCCAGGAGGCACTGTTCTCAAGTGGTTGTGCATCACAAGTAAGGAAGCTGCTCCATTAATGATTTCACTTTGGAGTCTTATTCTCATATCCCCTTTCCTGATCTTACATTGCTGTGGATACTAATTCTAGGTGAGAGCAAGACCCCAATGTATTACCAAGTTTTCAAGTTATGTTTCTGAGGAATTTAGTGATCATTGACTTTTATATGTGAAACCATGTCCTCACTGTGCAGACTTTGGAAATGATTTCTCCATTATAGGGAACAACAAGTAGAAATACTTTGAACTTGGCTGGAGAAAAGTCCAGTTTCCCTGTCTCCTTGCCTGCCTTGGATTCTTGAATCTTCTTGTTCAGACTGTTTTTATTGCGATATCTCTGGGTGTAACTGGCATGTTGGATGGGAAAGGAAAGGTTGTTGGTGGGTGATCAGTACTTAAAAAAGAGAGGAAAATCAAAATAAGGCAGTTCTGTTCAGCACTGTCCCTGCCTTTGCCCTCTCCCCTGAAGGCGTGTGTTCCCTGTACCTTCTTTACTGGGAACATCCGGGCCATAATTTGTTAAAATCAGGTCTGCAGAAACTTATCTAGACATTGTTCTTACCACATCGTTGCAACCACTAGTCCTTTGCACTTGGCCAGTTTTAGAGGTTTTGGTTCAGACTCTCAAGGTTTGAGAGTGAATTCACTGGGAAGAGAAAGTCCTAAGAAGTGGCCTGATAATATCAGAATTCTAGGAAGGGCTTTCAGAAGCATGGTATTGCAGCATTTATCTTATTCCCAGCACAGCAAGGTCAGCCAACTGTAGAGGATGCACGGCTGTGTTCTTGATGAGGACACCATTGGCATTTTGAGGAGGGACAGTTCTTCATTGTTTGGGACTTTCCCTAGAATTACAGGATGTTCAGCTTCCCTTTTCTTTGTAACAGTGACAAGCAGAAATGCCTAATGTATGCTTCCAGTTGTCCCCAGAGGGACATAACTGCCCCAGTTGAAAGACCCACCTCAGTTAACATTAAAAGTATTGACAGTTGAGAATGTGAGTAAATTAGAAGTAAGGGGAAGATTCTGGAATCTCCTTTTTCCAGGTCTGTGGATAAGGTTGATGAATCTAATTTGAGTGTGTTTAAAGACAGAAAAGACCAGAAGGTCCTATTGTAGGTTAGTCATTTTCTTTTCTTAAGACCTGGTACATGAAACCTCATTTTGGGTCTTTCTGGATGACCTAGACACCTGGAACAGTTTGGCTTTGAGGACACCATCGAGTCTCTGCAGATTTCTGTGTCCCCTAACAGGGATAAATACAAAGACATTGTGTCAGAGTGATTCTGAAGCTCTGGTCACCTCTCAGATCCTTCAGCTGAGATATTTTATCCAGATTCCTTTCCCATGCAGCCACAGCTTGCTGACAGGTGTCTTTGAAGGAGGAAAGAAAGATTACTGGAATACAGAATAGGCAGGGAAGGCATCTTAAATCTATGAAAATTGGATGAACAGAATCACAGAGAATTTTCTGTAACAGAGAGCAGGCTTATTAACCACAGCATCAGGGGAAGGAGGAAGAGGTGGAAATAATTGAAAGATTAATGATGGCAAGAATGTAATGACTTTAATGTCAGAAGGGCCTAATTTGCCCCATAGCAAGTTTAGCTTTGAGAAACCCCGTGGCTTCTTGCAATGTCTATGATTGCTGCCCTCTGCAGGCCAAAAGTGGTTAGGCAGCCTGCTACCCAGCCAGCACTACCTGAGCTTCACCTTGGTCTGGCTCTGCATCTAATTTCTCATCTTAACTGATGGATAACTTCCCATGCATCCTCCTTCCTTTTGTCCATTTGTCCTTCTCCTCCCCTTTACTTCCCTTAATTTTTATTAGGATGAGAGCTCTGAATGGTTTTTCATTTTGTTTTGGAGGATTGCCTTTTAGAAAATTATTTTTATTGTTTATACCGCGGAGAAAGAAAAAAAAATCACCCACAGTCCTGCTGCCTTCCTGAGCATCCCCACCCATTCCTGGTGTGTATGCAGATATAACCATTATGCACAGTTGTCATCATTTTAGCAACAACAAAACACTGTTCTTGAGGAGAGAGATTTTCTCCCAGTCTCCCTGCCTCTTGGCTCCTGTTAACCCGAGGAGAGGAAACAGTGCCCATCGCGGACATGCTGGCTCACCCTCTTCCTGGCAGATGCTGACACCTTGCTTCCAGGGCAGCACCCCAGCCCCCTAGCTTTGTTAGTGGGGGAAATGTGATCACCCTGGGAAAGGTCCAGCCCTCAGCCCCAGGTTGGTCTCAGCATTCTATTCGCAGCCCGCTTGGCCCTGAGGTGGGTCCCACTGACAGAGAAAGTGAATGAAAACCATTGAAACCCAAAGGCCATCGAGTAATCATGTTTGGTGTTTTATTTCTAGCCTCAGTACCATCCTAGTGTCCACCCAAGCCAGCCTCGGTGGCACCCTCACTCTCCAAATGTCAGGTAAGTGCTCGTGGCCACAGACTGGGCTTTGGGAAGTTCTCCTTTCTCCAGAAAAGTCCCCACTCAGTGCTGAATTGGAAACCTGTGGCAGAAACAGCTGTGAAGGGTTGTGCTGCTGTGACAGAGATGAATCATTTTCATATTGAAGGAAGCCAGCCATGAGTCTTTGTGAAGTAAAAGTGAAATTTTTAAATCATTCTGACCTCAGATATTTTTGGTTTTATATCAAAATTGTTACTTTAAAATTTTCCCTTCTAAGTACTATCCAGGCCCGACCCTGCTTAGCTTCCGAGATCAGACGAAAATGGGTGTGTTGATACTTAAAATTTCCAAGTAACATTTTCCTGTCCTGAAAATTTGTTTCTTAAAATGTGATGAAAGCTTCGTGGTGAGGTTTTTTTTTTTTTTTTTTTTTTTGGTGTTTTTTTTTTTTTAATCTTTTTTTTAAAGGATGGGGGCAGCATTTATTTGGGTAATAATGGATTTTTTCCCCCTAAACCCAGAGGTAGGTAAGCTTTTTCTGAAAAGATAGTCAATATTTTTGGCTTTGTGATCACTGTCACAACTACTCCATATTGTCATGGTTGTCTGAAAACAACTTTAGATGATACATAAATAAGAGGGCTTGGCTCTGTGCCAGTGAGGCTTATCTACAAAAACAGAAGGATTTGGCCCTAGGGCTATTGTTGTTTAACAACCCCTGCCCTAACCTGCACAGTCCTTGCTGAGTGAACTGGTTATCTGCTGTGCTGTGTTTATAATTAGCCCTGTAGTTTTCTATGGCCAGCTCTAGGAAAGGAAATCTGCCTCTAAAATCTGCATTTTAGATCAGTCTTAAATGGTGTTTATGTGTCAAGTTATCTCAGCAACAGAGTTGATGGATTCACTTTGCAAGAAGGTGAGGTCTGAGCTCCTTCAGAAACTAGGGAGAACTGAGTGATGGAAATAAATCCACCGAGAGCAAGTTCAGTAAGTTTATTGGGTATCATATATCACAGGAGTACAATTTCATTAGCATAAATGTTATGATATTCATATAACTCTTTAAATCAAGTTACATTAGTGGAGTGACAATTTCAGATCTTTCACTGTTTTATTTATTTTGTAGAAAGGTGGGATGTTTTTGTTTTTGTTTTTCAGTACTAGGTATTAAACCCAAGGCCTGACACAGGCTAGTCAAGCACTCTACCCCTGAACTACATCTCTGGCCCTGTTTCTTATTTTGTCTTGAGATGGTCTTGCAAAATTGCCCAGGCTGACCTTGAACTGGGTGATCCTCCTGCCTTGGTCTCCTGAATAACCGGGATTATAGTCATGCACCACCACACCTGGCCAGAATTTTATTTTATTAACACTACTTTTACAAGATTTTATATCCAGTATTGTCTATTTTGTTTTATTCTGAGGCATGCTCTACCCAGCTTTCACAAGGGATCCAACAGAGCCCTTCTCCAGTGGCACGATGACTGGCAGCTTTAGCATCCCTGGGGAACTTGTTAGAAATGCCTGTTCTCAGCCCTGCATCAGAATCTCTGGGATGGGACCCAGCATTTTGTGTGTTCTCAAGCTCCCTTGTGATGCAGAGATACCCCATGAAAAGAGAGTTCACTGGTTTGACACTTCTGACAAAGGCTCCCCAAGGCGTTCACCTTGCACATAAGTATGATAAAGGAAACTTCCCATCTTCCTTGCCTTGCCCCAGGCTGACTTGACCATGAGACACCTTTGAGAAATGATAACTGGGCCACAGACAGAACTTTGCTAGATGGGGAAGCTGGTGATCTGTATCAGAGTTTTAAAAATACAAAAGTAGACAATCCATTCGTTCCAGGTGTCAGCCACCCCCATTCACTGTCTTCCCTGCCATTTCCCCTGCACTTGTGTTGTCCCACTCACTTCTTAATGTTCTTCCATTGTCCCACTAACCATTCGCTCTGCAAACAAAACAGGCCGTCCTTTCAGGATGACAAGTCGCACTGGAAAGCCCCGGCCAGTGGAGAGGACAGCCATTTTGACTATGTGCACGACCAGAACCAGAAGAATTTAGGAGGGGCGCACAGTGGGACGTATCGGGACAGACTCATGACTGCACTTTGAAAGACCCAAGCGTCTGACTTCCAATCGCCACCGTAGTGTCATTGCATTCCATGAGAAGCGTCTGGGCATCACATGGATGTGTGTGTGCGAGAGGCTTTAAGAGATAGCTCTCAGAGGTGTTTTCAGTATCCATGTAAATATTTGAAGATAGCCACAGTAGCTAGTCATAATTTACTGTTAACTGCATTCTCAGTAAAATGAAGGTAGTTAAAGGCTCAGGAATCATTTTGATATTCTGATTTTAAAATCAGAGTAAAAGTCTTTGTTTATCATCTTGCTACATACCTGATATTCTTTGTTATTTAATTAACGGGAGCAAATAAAACCAAAAAGGCTTAGGAAGATAGCTGGGTATACAGTGCTATTGCAAAGACTGAAATCGGAGTCCATCTTGGGTGCATTTACCCCCTTGTTCGCCTCATTTCCCCACCTTTAAATAATGGATTGGACCTAGTCCTTTCTGACTCTAAAACTCTGTGGTTTATTAAAATTTAAATTATTTTAGGCTAAGGACATATATTCAAACTACTCATTAAGGAAGACTGCAACATCCCCTTCTTTGACAGAAATTTAATAAAGTATAACTTAATAGACATTATATAAATACTAGACTTTGACTTTCATATCTTAGAGCAGTTTAGCAACTTTGAATTTCAGCCTTAGTACTAATCATGAATCACAGAGCATCCGTTTTGATAGAATTTACTGCTCAAGTATAATTTTTAATGTCTCGATGATTGGTGCTGCTAACTTGTGTGATTTCAGAAGGCACCGTTGTGAATACACACTGTCAGAATTAGGGGTTGGATTTTACGCTAAACTCACTCCACTGGAAAGCAACAGGCAGTTGATGCACTTAGGGCTTGAGTGAAATCCTGTAGGGTTTGAAGGAGGTCGTGCCAAAGCATTCTGTAGCACAGGTAGGATGGGCACGACCCCATTCTTTTTGTAGAACCAGAAAACAATGTGTTGTCTTTTATGGTGAAACTTGTACCAAATTATTTATTTCCGCCATGTTAAGTCATGAGTCAAACATTTTTTCCTCTTAGTAGCCTGAGATAACTTTTTTATTAGTGTTTTTGTGATATCAGATCATTATTGTACCACTTTTATGTGTATAATTATAATTTGGCCCATTTTAAGTCCTTAAAAATATATTGACTTCCTTTGAGATATTTTATTGCTAAAATCAATCTTTTTTGGAGGGAATCAGGACCATCCCTGCGCAATGGAATTGAGCACCTACAGACTCCCCGAGATCTTTGTTTACAGGTGTATTCCATTTTAGAAAATGTTTTAATCCTCAGTGTATGTGCTGCATCCAAATAAATGTGTTCCGAATCTTTTCATCTCACTGGTAACATTTTTACAAGTGTGTTTCTGAGGAATAAAGATTATTCTTGCTTTTTTTGGACTCCATCTTCATTTTGTTGCTTCTTGCTTCTGCCCAGAAGTTTCATTTGCAGATGATCTTGGCAATGGGACAGTGGCTTTTGGAGGTCTGAAGGTGAGCATTCAGTCAGGTGGCATGGAGCGAGAGTAGCTCGTCTTGTAGGCACAGTGGCTGAGGCATTTCTTCATTGGGGATGACTCTGGTGAAGCTGCAGTCCCTGGTCACATGAGCTAGGCAGAATGAAGTGATGGCCGTGGAATTTCGTGGTGACAGTCCTGTGGTGAGGGTGGATGTTTACCTTGGCTGCTTTGCTCTTCCTGGCTGGAAGACATCCACACCTGTGTCTGTGGCTTCCCGGAGATTGTATATACCAGTGGTGGTGAACCTATGGCACGCATGTTACTGTGTTTTTCTTTTAAACAAAAGATGTTAATGTGTGAGTTTTTTCTAAACTAAAACCTCATTCAGGTTAAATTGTAGTGTTGGCGCTTTGTGATAAATAGTGGGTTTGGGTCTGCAGTTTGGGCACTCGGTCTGTCACAGTTTGCCATCACTGGTATACACTATCACATACCCTCTAATAAATACCTGTCTATTTAAAGTAACTGAATACTTTGGCTTGTCTTCAACCAAGACATCTAATCAGTATGCACAATTATGGCATCCTAATTGTTAAAATTATGTATACTTTTCATTCCTGGGTAGTCCTTTATCTGCTACGTTTGACACCTTTGTTCTTAACAGCGTCCTCTTCTGCCATCCTGTTAAACATTGTTAAACATTTTCCAAGGGTCTTTCCTCTGCCCACTGCTTTTCTCTCTTAACACAGTCTACTGGAGCCTCCTCATTTTGTCATGACCGTAGTACTGTTGACTCTGAAGCTCATTGCCTCTAACATACTCATAAGCGTTCTCAGACTGACATTTCAATTTGGGCATCCTGTGTACACAAAACTTCACACAGTATAAAGCAAATTTAATCTTCTTTTACCACCACCCAGAAAACCCACTTTCCTCCTACCTGCATTCTCTCTCTCTCTCTCTCACTGATAGTAAGAATTTATACATCATCCACAGGGCTTTCCCGTTTGCTACCCATCTTCTGGCAATCCACAGGACTGTTCATTCAGAGAATGTACTCTGCATTCGTAGTACTCAGATGAGCCCTTCCCTTGTCTTCTCTCCAACAGTGATCTTGCAGAAGCATCTTTCCTCTTACTGAGTGAGAGGTGCCCTTGCTGATCTCCCTGATTCCTGACCAGCTCATTCTCACAGCCACAGGGGTGATCTTTCTAAAACACCATCTGATCGTGCCATTCCAATGATGAAATCCCAGGCCCTCTTTCTGGAATCCCTCCTCTGCATCTGTCCTCTTTGCTCTAGCACAGTGGTGGCAGACCTGTGGCACACATGTTTCTTAAAGACAAGAAATATTAATGTATGAGTTTTTTCTAAATTAAACCTCATTCATGTTTTATTGCAGTGTTAGCACTTTGTGACAAATAAGTGGGCTTGGGGGTCACAGTTCAGGCAACTTGTCTCTGCAAGACCTGTCATCACTGCTCTGGCATATTCCGCTCTCCCTTTTTCTCACTTTCCTGTTTAAAATCCTACAGTACCAAGCTGCTTCTGGTTCCTGGCACACACCACACCCTGCTATTACTTCTGCCTAGAATTCTGTCACTCCCATCCCTTCCCTCAACTCCTTGTCTCCTGTTAAGCCTCCGCTCAGACGTCATCTTCTCTAGGGACTCTCTTGACAGCCTCCACCTCTTCAAGTTGGGTTAATTTCTGTGTTCTGTGTTTCACTACCACCTCTCCTTCCACCCCCAGAGACAGCAACATTGTACTCACAGGCTCTTTTGTTCACATCCCGAGGCCTGTACACTCCTTAAGTAGCTTTGTGACTTACTTGCCTTTGTTCCCCAGTGCCACACGGATAGCAGGTGCTCAATGAATGTGTACCCGTCGAGTAGATTATTCCACATTCATTTGAAACGAAGCGTCTGACCACAAAGCAGGCAGTGATGCATCTTCTTGGGCTGGTCTCAAGGCATATAACCAATTTGAGCATCACATTTTGAGTAAGACGTGAACCACCGTGTTATTTCTAGATTAAGCTCAATCACCTGGATATTATTCATTGTGTCATTTGCATTCTTCTTAGAGACATTGGTGTACCATTGAGCAGGGCAGGGGACAGACCAGCCACCTGACATTGGAAACTCCGTTAGGTTGACATTGATCCACAGGACTGTAGGGGGGGCCAGTAGCCATGGGCTACACCTCAGAGGGGAAGCTCAGACTTACTGTTTAGCCAAGCAATATGTACACGTCATGTAGCCAGTAAGTAGTCAGAACTCTGGCTCCAGAGTCTGTGTTAACCTCTACACTATGCTTTACCACTAATCATCATCCCACTACGGTGATCCTGTCAATGCACATTACAGCAAGATTGTTACAGTGAGCAGTTCAGTACATTCAAGTCTACTAACTAGAGAGCTATCCCTCTATACTGCAGTCTGTGACTCGTTCATCTCCATCACCACCACCAGCAGCAGTGGTCTGGTAACCCTCCATATCCCCCTGAGCACACACCCGTGGCTGTCAACCTTGCACATCGTCAATGATCTACCCGTCTACTCCTCCGTCATGCTCCCCCTAGTGGTGTAATAGCCCTCTGCGAACCTCACCCCCATCCCCAGTCTGGTAATCTGTCTTCACAGCATTCAATGACAGTCTCATTTTCAAAAGAGCAGAGATTGGGTGTCATTTGCTCCTAGCAAATCACTACTTATCTGAGATTCACTTCCAGAAGCATAAAATAATTTCTCCTGTAGCATTACCTGCCAGCAAAACCAAGTTCACTATTCACTAACTAATGGAATTAACTTTTCCCATTTTTGAAACTCATGTACTTAATTGCTGTCATCCGTTCATGTTCTGTGATCCTTCACAACATCTATACGATGATGTCGTTGGATTAATTCACTTGGGTCAAAAGCCTTGAAATCATGCCAGGTAATTACCTTGACCTTCAAAATCTTGCCTGTATCATTGCTGGTTCTACGCTTTCCACTGAAAATCGATTCCCTTAACAGCAAAGATAGAATAAGGGCAGTTCAAGAGTTCCTTTTTGTCTTTCTTGCTTGTTAATATTGCACCATCCACTACCCTTCTAGGACGGGAACTGCAGCCTCTTGGGTCCTGCTCTGAACACAACTGATGACAAAGCCTTTTGTTGCCCTTGACTTTGCAGCTTTTAACTAGTCCTATAAAATCTGAGCTCATCAAAGAACTCCCTGGGCAGCCGTATTGATCCCTTTGGATCAATATTTCTCAAACTAAGCTCTTAAGTCAATTCTCTGACTGACCAAGTCCGCCAGATGTTCCAGGTAAATACCCTAAATTGGCTTAGGATGCTTTGTTTCTGCCTTCTTAGACAAGAGACCATAGGCAAATGCAGAAGCAAGTCATGAGGGGACAGAAAAAAAAAATCAAATTGCTGCTAAAGTCCCTGTGCACAGAAAAGCTGGCACACTTTAAGAAGCCCTGAGGGTACCTAAAAGGCAAACAAAGTGAAATTGACATTCAGCTGAGCTTGGAAAAAAAAAAATCAATTCTGCAAACAGGCCCACTTTCCCCAAAATTGAAGAAGCAAACAGTGGATTGGACAATTTATTTAAAATGTCAGTTGCTGGACTCTATTTAAGTGTCTGAGGGTGAGACTTCAGAACCTGTGCTTTATCAGTAACCCCTCAGGGAGCCAGAGGTGGGCAAAGATAGACTCTCACTTTGGAAAAGCTCAGCTTCTTACCTGGTTATGACTGTTTTGTTTTAATTGCTCAGTTTTAATTTTCAGCACAGGCAAACTTCTTTTAGTGGGATGATGTTAAAAAGTAAATGGGTGGATATGTCCCGAGTAGCTAATCTGTCTGTTCCATAAAGTTTTGATTCCTTCCGGCCCATGGTGAAGCAGAAGAATGTGAGGATTCTAGTAGCTTCTTTTAATGACTTTAATTTCGCCGTCCACCTCCTTCCCCATCTATCAGACCACATCCATGTCATTGTTCTGTCCTCACTGCACTGGCAAGGCACTAGTGAATTCTAACCTCTGGACAAGGATGGGGACAAGACTAGATCCCCTGGTAGAGAAACTAAAGTTTGCAGAAGCAGGGTGGATGACATTGCAAGCCACATGCCAGAGGAACTAGAGTCCACAATGTGGCATACTGGTTTTATTGGCAGGAGCCCTACCTTACTCTAACTAGATAAAATGCAGAAGCTTTGGAATCTCACCTGGTTTGAGACTCAGCTTTGCCATTTGCTAGCCATGTGACCTATGGTCAGCTTTTCCTGTTTGTTTTATTTTCCTCATCCCCAAAGGGAATTCATGTTGTTGCTGTTAAGAGAATGGAATGGTATCATGTGTGCAAAGCATTCTATTCTGATTCTGGCTGGTAGCAATTTTTTGTGAGTTTTGCGATATAAGGCTTCAGCGGCCCATGTGGACAGAAACAGGCCAAGGAGAGTCAAAGTCTAGCTCAAGAAACGGTGTAGCTCATAGGATGATGGGTAAATATGTGTAGTCTAAGTTTAGCAATGGAGAGGAGGGCACGGTTCCAAAGGAAAGATCAGATGGAAGAGGGTTCACACAATACAAAAGACACCTCTCTTTGAAACTGACAAGAGCTAAGAGCAGAAACACCATGGGGATCTTTTGGATGGGAATAAAAAGAGAAGCAAATGATATTTCTGTCTGCAAATAGCCAT
The DNA here is from genome assembly GCF_012274545.1 of Fukomys damarensis. Taxonomy (NCBI): domain Eukaryota; kingdom Metazoa; phylum Chordata; class Mammalia; order Rodentia; family Bathyergidae; genus Fukomys; species Fukomys damarensis. Next base: position 26,173,825 of record NW_022900948.1, on the reverse strand, counting down.
CGAGGTGCGGTGTGGATAATGCTTGCCCACCTGTGGATGGCAAAACTGACACAGGGTGAGGAGTCGGTGAGACTGCTGAGAACCCGTGCTGCTGGTACAACTGGGACTGAAAAGTTTGGAGGATTGAAAGAAGCATCTCCTCAGCTCCCCACTTACCTAACTTGGGATTTTATCTCAAAGTACAGGAAGCTTTGACCTGTCAGGAGCTCCAATAGAAAGTAATAAAGGGAACCATTGTGCTTTTTTAAAAATAGGTAATGCAAACAGTAGTACAATTTCAAACAAATACCTTGTTACTTTTCCTTTTATCCACCATCCCCTAGGTCTCCTTGGAGGCAAACATTGTTAGCATTTCTTCTTGTCCGTGTCAAGCTCCTTTCCATACAAACAAGCACGTATATTTAACCAGTCAGTATTGATGACTATGTGAGCTGTATCAGTTCCCGAGAATTGCAGCTGTCTGTTCTTGTGCATTCTGTTTATGCACTTAAATGAATTTTTAAATTCCTTAGAAGTAGAAACACTTTGTAAAAATTGTATACATAATCTAATTTGAACATTGCTTAATGAGATTTCCCTCTAAAGATATTCTCACATACCAGTCACGATGACAGTACCTCTGTGACTTCACAAGAAGCGAGCTTATAGCCTTTGCTAAGTTTAAAAAAATTTTTGTTAGCCTGATGGGTTAGCAAGAATTTCCATTTTAATTACATTTCTCCAGGAGCAAGGTTGGCACACCTTTTCATCTTTGGGAATACTGTTATTTATTTTCTGTGAACTATCTAGAACGTCTGTTCTTGATTGTTGTAATAATGATCAGGCCTCTAGCTGAGTATGGTGGTGCACACCAGTAATCCCAGTTACACGGGAGGTTGAAGCAGGAGGATGACAAGTTCAAGGCTGGCCTCTGCAACTTAGTGAGTCTCTATCTCAAACTAAAAAGGTCTGGGGATCTATCTCAGTTGTAGAGCACTTGCCCGACCTGCACGAAGCCCTGGGCTCAGTCCCCTGTAGTGCACCTGCACGCACACACACACACACACACACACACACACACATACAATTAACCATGTCACCTTAGCTTTTATGATAGTGAAAAAAAGGAAGGCTGAGATGAGCTAATCTTTTATTTTTCAGCTTTAATTGAGTTTATTGGTACATTTTAGGGATACAGTATAGTTACATTCATTGTTGGGATCTTGTACCTCTACATGACAAGTCTTGGTTCTCATTTTTTCCCCTTACCCCTGCCCTCCCTTCACCCCCTCCTCCCCTCCCCATCTACAAACACTTTATTTTCATCTTTTCATTATCTCACATTTTTTTCTTTTCCCTTATTACCCTTCCCCTACTCATCCCACCTTCCCTACACCTTTAGCTTTAACAGACACTTTGTGAAAGCAGGTTTGCAGAAGTTCCGATAGCAATTACCATAATACCACCCTGGAGAGTGAAAAGGTGATATAGGCAACATAAAAATAGCTATGGTAAAGGAACTGATTTATAATAACTGTATTTCCTTTTCTTTGGGGGAGTTTCTTGAGGACTTTCCAATCAGACTACTAAAATGCCCACTCTGACACCATGAATTTCCATGGTGGATTTGACCAAGAAAAAATGGATTTACTTTTAGTTAAAATTAAATTTCTAATATATTCTATCTAAAATTGCAGGCTCATCCCGAGACCCACCAGTGGTTTTATTGGAGCTCCGAAAGGCTGCAGAATTTAAAATACCAGAATCACTGTAGCTTAGGCAAGCCACTAAAAAGGGTTAGAATAATTAGAGGAACATCCCCACGGGCTCATATTATAAGAAACCTGCAGAAACCTACCTAATCATCCCCTGTTGAATGTGAATGGTTTATAAACACTCACTCTCTGCAGCTGAGTCCTGGGAAGCAAGAGATGTTGCTATGCTAACTACCCAACCAGCCTCATTCCCTGGCTGAATAATGGACATTGTACCTATATTAAAGGCAATTAAGCCAACAAGCCCTTAAAATTCAGCCCAGTGTCTGGCCACAGAGGCTAACAAAGGATGTTTATAACAGAAGCTTCTGAAAAACCTACAGGAATTAGGGAACAGAGAGAGAGAGAGGCTCATCTGAGATTTTTACGCGGTAATGAACACCAAAATAGATTAACCCTCATCTGTGTCCCCTCAGAAACACAGACCCAGTTTTCAGCCCTGGCTCCATCTCCAGCTCTGGATCCCACTGGTTTTTTATAAAATTAGAATGTCTACAACATACCCTTTAGAGAATATCCATCTTATTCCTCTAACCTGAACTTTGTTCTGGAATGAATGCTATTTTAGTTTCATTCATTTGGTGGATGAGGTGGTGTCTAGGGAGTGGGAAAATCACCCTCCCAGCTTCTGCCTGAGTCTCCAGTAGCTTGGGCTGCACAGGATGGGGAAGAACTGTCTGTTTAGATGTTATTTTACACTCTAGCAGCTGAGCCTTTGTAGCAATGATAATTTCTTTCTATTCCTTCAGGGCTCCCATGTAATACCATTTGTGGCTGCACTTAAGGCAACCATTAGAGACAAGCCTGTTCATGCTGTTGCCTGCCTGGAAAAAAAAAATGAAATTTAAAGCAAAGAGTGGGGGCAGTGAGACAGAATGGAGAGGCCAGAGCTTAAAGGGGAAGAATTATTGTTAGACTTATTAGACGTGAGGGCCATAAAGGAAAACAACTGTATTTGTATCCAATTTTTTTTCTTTAGTAAGACAAGAAAAAGATTGACTAAAACTCTGAGTCATGAGCCCCTGAGCAAAAATGAACTTGTGAAGTAGTAATTCTGTGGAATTGCTTATAGCCTAGGTCTAACTACAGAATCCTATAGAGCCCTTGCACACAGCCTCTTGGCCCCTTACTGGCACCTGCATATCTGTGTATATACGCAGAGGCCTGAAGACACACACAAGGAGAACGCCACTGTAAAACTCATCAAGGGTTCCATTGAGACAAACTGGACTTCCTGTCAGAAAAATTTCAAGAGCTGCTCCCCTGCTTGCAGCCGTTCATTGAAATCATTTGACAGCAGTTCACAGAAGGAAAATCCACTCCTGCAGATGGAGACACACACCCTTCTCTGACTCACATGGGACCCACCTATCCCTGGACCTTAAAGGCTTTATGCACTACTTCAGATTTTGCTCTACAGTTTTCAGAGACTGAATATGTAGTTAGGAACAACTAAGGAATTCATGGCCAAAGTGAAACTTTTTTGGATACTTGATAATTACCTATGGAAAATTAAAATGTAACATATTAAAAGTAGTTAATTGGACAACATTTGCTATACTTTTACACTGGGCCAAGTGCTGGAATATGGGAAAAGATGCCACCTTTGGCTTCAGGTAGCTAATAAACTAATCAAAGTGAGAGTACCTGGCCTAATCCAGTCACATGTCATCTGTGCTAACACTAGAATTAACTTGCAAAGTTGACTGTTTGGAAAATTTATTGAAGAAATACAATGTGGGAAAGTTTCCTTCTGCCAGTTAGTCTACATAAAGGAATCTAAACCATATCAAAAATTTTTTTTCTTGGTGCTGGGAATTAAAGCCAGGGCTTTGGGCATGCTCAATTTGACCTTTTCAAACAAGACAAAAATTACCTTCTCTAGTCCTTTTTTTTTAAATAGAAGATTACTAAATTACTGTGAGAAATCATTCCTAATTAACAGACCTAACATTCATAATGTGTCACATTTCTAAGATACAGTTTTCTTCTCAAACTCATTTTGAAAACAAGTACAATTTTTCCAATATGTATTCTATATACTTACTGCCAAAGGGGATGCTTGTACTGAATTCAGTAAGAATCATTGGTCTGGTTAGTCTCTACTAAATTAAGATTGAAATAGTGACAGGTATCTGAGAAACTAAGATGAGTAAATGGACCTCATTTCAGTCAGACGTGGTAGATACCAAGTTATTTCATTATTTCAAGCTGTCGTTCCTGGCGTGTGAATGCTTAATAAATGTCCAAAAGTGAAGGGTCTGGGACCCAAGTGATTGAGTTGCCTGAGGTCACAGCCAAACAACAGCAAAGCTAAAAAGCTCAGTGCCAACCAGTGCCCTAGTGCTGGCTTTGGGTTCCTTTCGTCCACTGAGGCAAACAGTGTTGTTTAGCATGAAAGGCGGCACAGAGCTTCAAATCTCAGCTCTGCCATTCACTAGCTGTGTGACTTTGGAAAAGTTACTTAGTCTTTTTGTGACCATTTCCTGTCTAAAAAATGAGGGTGATAATTGTCCTTTCTTCAAATGGTTGTGAGGATTACATAAGTTTAACTATGGGCACAGTGCTAAGTACTCAGAAATGTTACCCCACCTCACCCCATAAGTATTTAGAAAGCGTGACTAAAGCACGGTATTCAGGCAGAAGGTAGACTCGGGCTGACGCTGTTATAAAAACACAGTACTCGGGCGGATTCTGGTAAAAGAAGTGCAACACGAGAGCCGTAGTTCCAGGTGAAGGGCTGGAATGAATATCCACTACAGGCAGGGCTTCCCGGCTTTTTCTGGTCCTTGGCAACACAGAAAGTGAACTGTTTACACAGGAAACAAGGTGGCTTGAGGGTCCTCCGGGCCGCTCACCCACAGGAGGATCAGGAGAATATGTGGTCCAGTGTGTTTGCAGCTGTTCTGAGGCCCATTAGTTGGGAAGCTCTACGTACTTGTTTGCATTCCCTTGATGCCTCTGATCGGATGGGGCACATAGCACTCATAGGCTCAGAGTGCAACCTGAACCAGTTTGTCCCAGCCAGGCTTCTCTGGAGTTCGGGAACTTGGGTGCTACTGTGTGGGCTGCCTAGGCAATGGTTCTGCCTCCAAGGCCCTTGCCATGGGACTGGAGACACGAGACACAAATAGAAGAGAGAGTAACTTGAAGCCCAGGAAGCATCTGGTATCTGTGTAGCAGAGCAGCCTAGGGGGCTTTGGAAGAAGGGTGTTCACTGTGTTTACCTAAGCAAAGTGTCAAACTGGCATGAAGCCTCTGGGCACATCTCAGCCACCAGACACCTGGCATTCTTTGAAAAGCAGAGCCCCTGTTGATTTCTTGACCTGCCTGGCTGGTGATTTTGTTGTTTGGAAGGCAGAAGAAACCAACACTGCAGGTATGGCTGTTAATTCTGGTAAGCAAGGAAAACTGGGTTAGAAAAATGCATTAAGTGAAAAGGTCCTGGGAAGAAAATGATCCTAACATGTTGGAATCATTAAAGTGAAATGAGTAGAATTCAGCATTTAATCTTCCACGTCCTTTAACCTTTAAAAAATCAGATTAAAGAAATTACCAAAACAAGACTATTTGTCATGTGGGCTATGAACGTAGCACAGATAATCTGGAAGAGGAAGACTTTCAGAGGCCTCTCCAATAAACCCACAATTTAAAGCAGTGTTTTAAAGAGAAGGGAGGTGGAACATACGATCAAACAAAGGGGCACAAAGCTTTTTGGTTTGTTTCTTTTAAGAGCCTTAAAGTTTTATAGATGTATGGTTTGGTCAGGGCAAAAACTTCATCAATGTAATTGCTGAGAGGAAGAGCCCTTTTTGAGGATGGTATTGTGACTTTAATAGGACAGAAACAGAGCTACTTCTGTTTATTTTATTTTTAAATCTTTTCTAACAAGAAGTATATGAACTGCAGAACATAACAAGAACAGAGAGAAGGAAACTGAAGTCCAAGATAAGAGAGCAGTCAGAAGATATCTTACTGCCTTGTGATTAGTTCAAGTCTGGTAGGCTCAGAAAAATGCCTCCCCGAATAGTGCGAAAATTTGCCCTTGTCACTGCCGAGTCAGCACTTGGTGCCCTTTGAAAAACCACAGTGTCTTGCGGGAGTTGCCAGAGGAGAGGACAGGATCTTCTAAGTGCACCTAGGAAAGGAAGCCAGTGTTCACTGAGGAACAGTACAAGTCTGCTCAGGATTAAGTCATGCTAATCTTTGAGGATTTCTAGAGAGCTGAGGATAGAAGGACTGGCTGACTTGAAAAGCGGAGCTTGTCAGGAACCGCATTGAATATTGAAACACCAGGAAGTCTACAAACTTCAGAACTAAGATAAAGATAACCACTCATATTTGGTATTGTTCTGGAGGTTTCACCAGTGCAATAAGCCAAAGAAACAAAATAAGAAATAAATACTGGAAAGGAAAGACAAAATTCACATGACTATCTTAAAATCTAAATGAATTCTCACTAATAAGACAGTTTAGCAAAGTGGCCAGAATCAAGAATACTCTAAAGTCAGTGGCTTTGTATATATAATCATTAAAAATCAGGGAAAATGTAATAATGATTAATAACATCTAAGTTTCAATTGTGACAAAACTAAAAAATACCTAGAAATAAAGTTAATAAGATATGTTTCACATCCTAATGGAAAGTTAAAAATTCTGATTGAAGGACATATAAAAAATTCTAGATAAATGTATTTATAGTATGTTCTTTCAAATTATTGCAAAATATTTAATGTTTCAAACCGTAATTCCAATGGGAATTTTTGGTAGTAATGTGAATTCTAAAGGAACATGAAAGGCCAAGTAAGGGATAACGGCCAAAAGAAAATGAGGAAGAGGAAGAAGAAGGGGGAGAGAAGGAGAGAGAAAGAGGAGGCGGAGGAAGAAAAAGAAGGGAGAAGAACAGAAAGAAAAGATAAATGATGTGGAAAAGAGAATAGATTTGTGATCTCAAATATGAAAACCATATGTCAAAAATAATTAAAGCAAGCTGATGGTGGTCCAACAATAGATAGTGTGAAGAATCCGGAAACAGACTGGTTTCCATTGTGTTTTAATCAGGAGTAATCAAGAAAACTGGTCTAGGCTTTTTTTTTTTTTTTGAGACAGGGTTTCCCTATGTAATTCAGGCTGGTCTTGAACTCACGCTAAGGAGCCCAGGCTGGCCTCAAACTCATTGTGATCCTCCTGCCTCAGCCTCTTTAGTGCTGAAATCTAGGCACACGCCAGCCACTACACCCAGCCTATGCTCCAGGCATTTTTTTACAGAGGAAATTTAATACAGGGAGTTAGTTATAAGAGGGATAAAAGAACTAAGAAACTAAATTATTTAGCAAAGCAACCCAGAGATGAGCAACAACTAGAACCTGCCAATAATCCCTCCTAAACTGGAGGGATAAGAGGACAAAAGAGTGGCAGTGTTCTGGCCCCTAACAGCTGGGGTCCCTAGGATAAGAATGAATTTTTCCTTTGGGAGTAGTAAAACAGTTGATTTTCATCTCATTGAAAAAAACTGAAACCCTCACAATAAATGCCTAAGTTCCTGATGAGCACATAATCCAAATGTGAAAAATGAAGAGATAACACCAGGAAACTCCTTCTGATTCCCACAGAGAGGTGTGGCCAGTCCTCTCACCCGCTGGTGTTTTGTCAGCTCCAGGACGTGGCACTCCAGGTACCATCTGCCAGAGATGCCCAGTGCAACCCCGCCCCAACCCACTCAATTTATCCTTCAAGGCCTCGCCTGCTTCATGCATCTCTTTGGCCTCCGCAAGCTGACCTGAGCACCCTCCCCTGATTATCCACATTGAAGCAGCAGTGAGCTCCTTAAGGCAAAGACAAAGTCTCCTTACCACAAGCTTGACACCGTGCCTGGCACAAGACCTGGCACTTGAGTATTTATCCAATGAACTGAGACTTAATTCTGTTCTCAGTCTGACCTGTATTAGTTGAGCACCTGCTATGTGCTTATGACTTTTCTTACAGTGGAGCACACAAAAAAGCATGTGATATATCGGTCTCTGTTCCTACAGGGCTTACTGTATGGTAGGGATCAAGATGCAGACTCAAGGATGTCTCAGCCAGTGGATTCAGAGGAGGACTTGGGTTTTCCTGCTGAGCACATTGGCTGCCTTAAATAGAAGAGGAGACAGATGGGAAGATGCAGCAGATGGGCAGCACTTGGGGCAGCAAGCGGAGAGGTGGGAGTCCTGGATTGCATCCCAGGCTCAGCCAGTTTCCGGCTGCATGACCTGCTCACCTTGCTCCCCATAGCGGGCCCATATGCCAGAGGAGGAGGGCACACCCCGCAGCAGCTCTCAGCCCTGGCTGCAGGTCGGATTAGACACAGATGATTGTGTAATTGTTCTGGAGTGGAGCCTGGGCACTGATATTTTTTCATAATTTTCCCTGGATGTTTTTTCAATTAACTTTATTAAGAAAGCTCTATCACGCAGCTCACCAATTTAAAGTGTACAATTCAATATTTTTTTTTTTTAGTATTTTCACAAAGTTGTGCAAACCATGGCTACAATCTAATTTTGAAACATTTTCCTTCCACCTAAAAAAAACTCAGTACCACTCACAGTCACTCCCTGCTCATTTCCTCCCACCCTCCCGAGTCCTAGGTAACCAGTGATCTGCTTTCGGTCTGTTCTAAACATGTCATATAAATGGAATCATACCACAAGTGGCCTTTTGTGTCTGGGTTCTTTCATGTAGAATAGTCTTGTGGCTAGCTAATTTCCCATTGTATAGATATACCATATTTTGTTTATTCTCCAATTAGTAGATATGTAGGCTCTATCTGCCTTTTGGTGATATGAACTATGCAACTGTGAACATTTGTGTACAAGTCTTTGCCTGGACATGTTTTCATTCTCTTGGGTTTCTGTCTAGGAGTGGGATTATTCTTTGGGGGAACTACCAGGCTGTTTTCCATACTGGCTGTACCATCTGCATTCCATCCGGCAGTACACAGGGACTCCGCTAGTGATCTGATCTGATTTCGTCCAGAGCTTAAAGTCACTAAGCTGAAGAATATCTTTTGGGCTCCACTTCTAAAATTGCATGATTTCCTATCCAAGATGAGATCCCCTGGGCTGATCCCCAAAGCCCAGGCCTCCTAGAACTTGGTGGAGCTGTGGAATGTATGGCTTCTCAGTGCACCCTGGTCACTCAATCTTCTTCGTGAGAGGAACCCTATGTTCCAGCTTGGGACCCTCCCTCTGTCCTTGCCCTGAACTGGTCACATTCTGGAAATACTATGGTTCAGCAAGTAGCACATTTTGTTTGAGTGCATGTGTTGGGCAGGCTGAGATTCCAGGGTCAGGGTGGGGAAAGGCTCTGGTTGGAGTATGGGATTAAGCGGGGCTGGAAGAGTCCCTGCCACCCATTGGTTTTGCAGAGATGCACCCACCCAATCCCGGTAATGAAGTCCCCTAGCACACAGGCGCAGTGGTAGCATTAGCTTCTCATAAATTGGAGGCAAAATGGGAGCCAGGGCTTCCCCTAAGAAAAGGGAAGAGAGGACATTAGACCAAGTTTAATTCTCACTATGCATTTACTAATAGGTACTATTACTCATCTTCCCTAAGTCCCAGGGTCAGTATGGCATCGGCAGTATCCTTGCAGGATAGCTTGAAAATAAAACACTAAAATGTCTCGTATAGTGGGTAAGCCTATATCAGCCCCATCTTCTATGCCGCTTTCCTTCTCTTCTGTCTGCTTACAGAAGTAGAATCTGAAGCTTTCATATCCCTCCTCTGCCACCCACTCTGAAACCAGGACCTGGGCCCTCTTCTCCAGAATGCAGAAACTTTCTGAGCTTCAGTCTCTGGCGACAGTGGACCTGAGCTGACCTAATCCCCTGAGCCTTACTCAGTGCTCCTATGGCTCATGGGCTGCTTCGCTCTTGGGCCTTCTAGTGTGGGCTTGAGCTTCTACAGCTAGCAGGGCAGATGTACTACCTCTTAGACCCACTTATCTCATAGCATTCTGTGAAGAGCATTCTGAGGAGCCATGAGAAATTTCCTTGGTGGGCACACAGCCTTCCAAAGCTCCACGTTAGAATCTTCATGATGTCCCCGTGTGTACAAGCTGAGATCACTCCAGGCCACTCTACTGCCTGCTTGGGAATCTCTGCATTTCTAGAGACCCTTTCCACGGCCAGGTTCCTGAGTCTAGCTTCAGACAGCTTCTGTGACCTTCACCTGGTTCTCTTCCCATTTGCCTCTTTCTTAGTCTCATCTTTAAGTAGCTGTAAAATGAAAGTCACACATGTATATCTTATTTGCCATATTATTAAATGTAATTTACTGTCTGAAAATAGGAATATATCTGTACAGTATGTCTGTCTATAATTATATGTTACTCTGTCACTTTACTCTGGGTTTCCTTGGAATAAGAAAAAAAAATCACATGCTTTTAACTTAGAAAGTCCATGATGTTACAGGTATCAAGTCTGTGGCAGGCAGGCATGGCGAATCAATCACTGCCCTGAGCCAGGCACAACCTCAGAACCCTCCTCCATCTTGCACTCTGGATGGAGACTGAGGATCAATCGGAGCTGGCATCCGAGATAGTGTCTATTTGCCATCATTTTGAACTATTACTCACAGCTTTCCAAGAGCTCTTCCAGCCTCGGGCGCATGCCAGATCTGTGCTACAAGCCATCTTTCCCCTTGGACTGTGGACTCTCACACTCATCGCAACCCATCTGCAGCTCGGTCATGTCAAGAAGCCTTCACTCTCCACCTCCTTTTTTCTGTTAATGACATTTCATAAACATGTGCCTTGTGCTCTAGTCTAAAAATCTTGGAGTTATCTGACCCCTCTCCCATCCCCATGTTCTCCTTTTCCCCCATCCAGCCAGTCCCCCTGTCCTGTCCCTCTCTTCCTTTCAGTGTTTTTCTAACCTGTCCCTCCTGCCTAGAAAAGTTTAGTCAGTGGCCATGCAGGCCTGTAATAGGCTCACAGCAGTGAGAAAGAGAGGAGGGGAAGAAGAGCCTCCGGAGGTCCTTTGCCCTGGCAAAGGGCATTTTGTCTGAGCTCCCTGTCTCTGCTCCTCCACAAGTCAAATGTTATTTTTTAAACATATTTGAGAGACGGGAAAATAATGTTAACAGGCTTTGGAGTCCACAGAACGGCTATGAAATCTCAGCTTCCTCCTTCCTTCCCTCGACCCTTCCTCCCTCCCTTCCTTCTTCCCTTCCTTCCTCAAATACTTATGGAGCACCTAGTATGTATCCAGCAAAAGTCTGATCAATCTATAAAAAGTGAATATTTTAGGCAAAATATCTAGCACAGAGCCTGAAGCACAGCCAAATAAATAGTTCAGAGAAAGGATGACCCTCAAATCTAGAAATGTGCCCAGCAGTTTCCTAGCTGACTTTGTGGTCCAGAGAGGAAGTGAGGTCCAGTGTGATTGACCAAGATTTTGCTGCAAGGCTGGGCAGAGTGAGACCAGAGTGCTGGTGTTTCGGCTCCAACTCAGTCTCCCTGTCTAATCCCCTGAGCCTTACCCAGGGCTCCTATGGCTCATGGGCTGCTTTGCTCTTGGACCTTCTAGTGTGGGCTTGAGCTTCTACAGCTAGCAGGGCAGATGTACTACCTCTTAGACCCACTTATCTCATAGCATTCTGTGAAGAGCATTCTGAGGAATCCGCGGAGAGCAATCACAAGGGCAATCTCCATGGGCAGGGTGGGTAGGCTCCTGGATATGCCTCAGGTGGGAAAGGTGAGGATGGAGCATATCCCACTTTTTACACACACACACACACACACACACACACACACACACACAAGCATGTACATGAACACACATGCACAGTGTAAGACTGTCCATGGGCAAAGGGCGAATCAGAGATACAGCTCTTGAAGCAGCTTGGGGACAGGCAGTGCCTTTTCTTCTCTAGTCTGCCCTGTCCTGCTTCTGCATCAGTCTTCTGGGTACCTCCTTCCCAGTGTCCCCAAGTGAGAGGCCCACAAAACCTGCTGACGTTACTTTGGGACAACCCCAGAGAGCAGCTGGCACCCTTTCCATGGTGCTTCGTGGCCCACACGAGAACCTGGCACATTCAGCTTTCCGTGGCCAGTCCTGGTTTATCGTTTCATGCTGTCCTCCTGCTATGCACCTCTTCATACCCTCTCTTCAGGCCTCCTGCAATTCTAACCACTGTTCTTTGCGCCTGTTTGCCTTTTCTACCTGAAATTGCACACCCTTGAAAAAAACAAAACAAAACACCTCAAGAACAGACACTGATGTAGAGCACGTGGAGTTATGAATGGGAGAAATCCAACTACACCAATCAGTCAATGCATTCTACAAACCTTATGAAATCAAAAAGCTTGGTGGCAGTGTTAGCTTCAGGTGTGGCTAGGCACTCAGATGATACCACTAGTTTTTTTCTCTTATATCTACTTTAACCTCTGCTCATCTTTTCTGTCTCTCGACATTGGTCCTATCCCCACAGACACTACTTCTTTATGTCCAGAGAAGTTGGTCACCAGAAGCCTCAATTTATACCATCCTAATAGCCGCAATCAGCTTATTCACTGTGCCAGTGGGATTAAGAGGTGTACCAGTAATCTTAACAGGGGCTTTCTGTTTGTTGGGATGGACAGAAATTTCTCATTTGTAATGGGATCTTATCACAATATGGCTTAAATTATTTATTATTATTTTAATTTTTCCTCCCATTTAGAGAATTTTGTTTTAAAAAATGGAAATTATTTTATTCCATTTTAAAGACAGGAATTTTTAAGGTACAAGGTGTAATGTCCCTGATATATTCAAGTTGTCATTTTTCTTTCTTTGCATACTGCCCATGATCCTGTATTTTAAATAGGGATCTGTTTATTGAACTAAGCTCTCGGTGTTGGATACTTAGGGGACATCTTTGTGCACCAGGACCACGGAGACACTGTGCGTTCCTAAATCCCGACTTTGTCGCCACCACAGCTACCCACTCCCCTCCCCAGTGCTCAGCCCCTCGGACCGGCTGCCCTTTGGCATCGAGGAGAATGGGGGCGCACCGTTCCCCCCGAAAGCTTCAGGAAGGCGCCACCACCAGCATCATCACCACACCAGTTATGGCCTCTCGCTGACCCTGGAAAACAAGGAGGGGCCTCTGAGGTCCCCAAACTCCAGCAGCAAGTCCCTTACAAGTGAGTCGGGAGGAGGGGGCAGCCCGAGGTCGGGGTGCACTCCCACAAGAAAAGAGTGGTTTCCCTAGAACACAGGAAAGACCCTGCCTGGGCAGCTCAGAGGGATGGGGATGTTGTGCTGGTTACCAGGTTTGTACAAGAGTAGACAAGAGCTGATGCATTTAGGCAGGCATGATCTAGAAATTACAGATTTCCAGCAGGCCCTGTGTCAACTGTCAGGGTAACAGTCCCCTCCCCACCTCATATCTCAGCAGCATGGAAAAGAGAAAGAGGGAAGACAGTTAGTGGTTGGAGTTTCTGCTATCCTAATAGGAGCAAAACGTGTTCTGTCCCCTTTCTGACATCCGCTCGTGAGTGTAAGGTGGCATCGAGTAGAGCAGGTCGGCTCGCAGTATGGTCTCAGTAAGAAGCTGCAGGAATAGAGTCAACAGAACCATGAGCAATGAGATTGAGTGCCGTGGGCTCAAGTGCCCAAGCTGGGCTTGAGTTTTGTATGTGTGATTTTACTTTAGAAACTCACCTTGTTTTCATTTTACCCAAGAACTTGTCTGTGATAGAACTGGTTCCTTGTCACATGTGGTTTGAGAAGCCCTGAGACAGAGGAAAGGGGAAGGGGCCCTGATCCCAGTTCTTACTGTGCAGCCAAGTGTCCTCTCTGATCCTGGAGTTTTTCATCTGTGCATAGAATAGAGGGAGGGTGTCAAAGTGATTGCCAACTAATCTTCCAGGGCCGGCACTGAATGCATCTCCGCTGGTGAAACAGGGTGAGCTATTCAGCCATCACCTGTAGACGATGGGCAACAACTCTGAGGTGGCTGAACCAAAAAACAGTAACTCATAGCCCACTTGATATAAAGAATCTGAACTCTACATCCTCATCTTTGCCCAGGGTGCCCTTGCTGGGTCCCTGCCACATCTTTCGTATCGGAATATTTTTCCTGGCCTCATACTGGGGCACCTGCTCCTGTGTAGTCTGCCTCCAAAAGCCGTCAAGTCAGCTCTCGCACAGTGCTCTGGCCAGGTGCCTTCTGGCCTTCGATAGTTCTTCACTGTCCTGGTGAAAGCCCACACTTCCGAATGTGACCCCATGTAGACATCAGGACCTGGCTGCTGCCGTGGCCCCCAGCCCCCACTCCGCTAAGCACCCTCTAGCTACACAGAACTATTGTCCCCCACCACCTCCTGTGCTGGTCCCAGCTCTGTCCTTCCCAATTGCTGTTCCCTGTGTCTGGAATGCTTTTTTTCTGCCCCAGTGAGCTCCTATACCCCGCTCAGGAGCCAGCTTACATGTTATCAGTGAAGCAGTCCACAGTACCCCACCACCATTCCAGGAGCTGGACTTCTTGCTTGCTTGCTCCTGTACAATTAAAAGGATTCTCACTTTTTATTTGGAATATTTGTGTGTGCACCTGCATGCCCTTTACACTGGAATTGTGTCACATTCACCTCTTTATTCTGCTCCCCCAGATCCCAACTGCAAACAATACTTAGCATAAATTTTGTTATGTAATAAATATTTAATATTTAATGTGTATTAATGAGTCAATGCAAGCAACAGAGAGGAACGCTGGCAAACTAATCCAAAGTAATACAAAAATCAAAATCAATGGATTTTATTTTAGAAATATAACATGGCTTTTAAGAGCCTGTTTATGTGCCAATTAGCCTGAACATTAATCTTCCCAGTTTTCACAGTACTGTTCCATATTCACAGCCTTTGTAGAGGAATAACCTCACTTAATATTTGCAGCAGCTCTGGAAGATAAGTATTTTATTTTTATATTAAAACAGCTCAGAAGCTCAGAGAGGTAGAGCAACTTACCCAGGGCCACGCAGGTCACAGATGGGAGAGTTAGGCCTTGAGAACTTGATCTCAGATAGCCTCATACCCAATCAAAGCTGGACGAGCAAAGGCAGGCAGAAAATGTGCTGGGGTCAGACCCTGGCCATAAGGGTGTTCCCATATTTCCTGTATCTGTCTGCCTTTTCAATCTTTCTGTATTCATTTCCCCTGGCCACTTTGTAGAACTGAGTCCAGCAGCGCCTCCCCTGTTCAGCGAGGCTGCTGCCCATCTGAAGAAGCTGGAACTAGAGACGGTGAAAGCTGCTGGACCCTGGCCTGCTCTTCATATCAACATAAATAAGGTACTAAGGGCTGGGTGCCTCAAGGAGCACAGACGTGGTGCTCATGACAAACCTGTGATTACCTCCCCAGCCTGCCTCCTAATCCATGTACCTGTGTCCAGGAGGAATTTATCCTCCACTTTTAAAATATTTCTTTACCAGTTATCTTCTAGGAGCAAAATTTTACTTCCCTTCTTGTTTGTGAATTGCATCAGTAAGCATTGCCCAGTACCTCACATGCCCCCTGGACTGATCTTCTTTCTCTTGGTCTCTTGGCTTTCAACTTTTCTTCCACAACACACATGATCAGTGGTTTGAATGGGGGCTTAGTCAGATTGTGACAAAATCCAAAGGTACTCTGTAAGGAAGTACACAGCGCAATGTGCAGCAAAGCACTCAAGCTCTATAGTAGTCTGCAGTTGCCATGACTACTGGTAGGACAATGAGGGTAGTGGCTTGCTTGGGTGATGACATACCTGAGGCAACTGTAGTGATGGAGCATTTTCCCAGAGCTCATGCTGTG
Source organism: Fukomys damarensis (assembly GCF_012274545.1). NCBI lineage: Eukaryota > Metazoa > Chordata > Mammalia > Rodentia > Bathyergidae > Fukomys > Fukomys damarensis. The sequence goes on along the minus strand of NW_022900948.1, from coordinate 26,158,258 downwards.
GCTTCTCTCCTTCCTCCACTCTAAGAAATACATAAAGGGATTGAGGGTGTCTCTCAGTGCTGCACACTGCTGGGCTCAGTCCCCAGCAAGTAAGCTGCAATGATGTGATTATACATGGGACTTTGACTCTGTCCTAAAACATAAGCAAATGATTCTCTATCACTAATAAAGCATTTCTTGAACAGGTATCACCAGGTATCAATGATGCCACAGTTGGGAACCACTGGCTTACGTGACTTTGAAAGTTTTTTTTCCCAGTCTTAAGGATGGAGCATCCTCTGATTCTTCTAAAGTTTACATAACCTCTTGTTCTTAATTAAAAGACAAAAAATCGTGTTCGCAACCCAATTCCAAAGTTGTACCCAAAATTGTCACAGGAATTGAAGTCTTATCAGATTTTAAGTGTATTAACAATTTGTATCAACAGTCTAAATATGCATGTGCTCATTTCTTTATCCCCAAATGATATCGTCAAACAGATGGCCCCATTCCAACTATCATAATATCAAAGCCCAATTTTCATTTGTTTGTATGTTTTTAAACCTGTATTTCCATACTGAATGATAACGTAAATTTTCAAAGTTCAAATTGAACATAAAATATAAAATATGGTCATTCAAAAGGCTAAAAGCACATTCTTGGGGCTATCCTTCAAGCTGGAACTCTGGCCTTGTAATCTCCCAGGGTTGCCTTTTAAACAATCAAGTAAGAAAATTCATCCAATGATGCACCAATTTTCCCAAATTTATATTGGTCGTTACCTGAGTCATTTCATATCACTGAACATTATTGTCCTTGCTTTGTCCAGATGGAACAGGAATAAGCCAGCTTGAATTTCATGTCCAAAAAATCAGTTTAGAATTACTAAATTCAGGGGAAAGAAAATCAATGCTGAATGGGCATTCTTTTCTTATTTTAGTAGCATTCCATTTTTTAAAGTAGGATTCTGGTCATTACTGTCAGTATAAACTACATCCCCTTAAGCACTTGTCAAAAACTTCGAATGGGCTTTATAACTAATTTAATTCCTATACCGCAGCATATTACTCCAAAGAAATTAAGCCTATTTAAAAATTAACTCTTCATACATCAATAAAAACATCTTTCAAGTATGGAACAAATATTTAAATGACTTATAAACATGAGATGAAATCCACCTTTCACAATAAATAAGTTATAGTTAGTAGTCGCCTAAAGGAAAAAAATTAAGTCCGTCAGGATAGTGGATCTGGTCAAAAGAGCCCGTGCTTTCAGCTCAGCTTGGTGACTTAACACCATTAGTATCCTTATATCTGATATAAATTTTGTTATATTTTCTTTTCTAACCAAAGAATGTAGCATGAAAGTGCTATTCATATTTTTTCTCACTTGAATATCCTAAAAATCTTGTGACGAAGGAAACAGTCATTAAGGGCAGCCAGTATGGTTGAATGGTAAAGAGCTCTTTGGCTTGGGACTCAACTAAAATCACTATTCCTGGTTATGAAATTTACCTTCTCTGTGTTTTTGGGCAAGTGACTGCCCATCTCCACTTTGTTTTTCTCATCTGTAAAATGGAGATTATAATATTCTCTCCAGATCATAATAACCTTTCATTTTTTATTAAAATAGGGATAATAATATATATACCTCCAAATAGGATGGAGAAATGAGCGGATTTAGTGAGACGTGCATATGAAACATATGGTCAGTAGCCGGCCCACAGGAAGCTCAAAGTAAATGTTAACCAGTAGGGACTGGCTCGTGCTAGGCAAAAGCTCTACCACTGAGTTACACCCCCAACCCTTTTAGTTTGTTTTGAGAGAGGGTCTTACTAAGTTGTCCAACCTGGCCTCTGATAGCTGGATTGGGCGTGTGCTATCACTTCCAGCTTTGTTTTTATCATCATCACCTTATTTTTTCAATATTGAGGCTCAAACCCAACATCCCCAGCCAGCCCTCCACCTTTTAAAAATAACGCTAGTAAGGGAAAGCTGAGTTTAAAAGCCAGGTCTTCTGCTTGTCTGTTTGGTGTGATATGAACTTGCTGAGCTCTGTTTGCTCTGCCAAATGCTCCTCCATGTGTTTGAAGACCCACTGGGAAACTATATTCCATGTCTTCCTTTCTTTATTAAATGGTGTAGCTAGCCAATTTCCCTATATTTCCTCTATGGCTTTCATAATAGTCCTACGGTGGGGACTATGCTAAGATGCTCAATAGGACTTTTGTTTTAATGAATAAGATTAATTTTAGAACTTGAAGAACTTGAGGGCTTTAGAAGATTTTATTCTTGTCCTAGTACATGGTGGGCATGCTACATTCCATCCTGATATTACTGAATTAACTTCTAGCAATCATGTAGGCTTATGCCTTTCTTATTAAACACATATCTCTTCTGATCATAACTATATATTGTCATAATCATCTCAGTAGATGTTTATTGGATCCTTACTCTACATCAGGCACCATATTTACACTGGGATATGCAGTGACCACAGTAGTACACTTAGCAATAAGTCATTATTTCCCCAAAGTGGCATGTGTGTCATCAAAGATGATTTCAGTTTACACACATGGAAAATATTTTAATAGCTATGTAAATATCATAATATCTATTATAATAAATATAATAACTACAGAGCTTATAATTTCAAAGATATTGCTTTGAACATGACTGAAATAGGAATATGTTGTCCCAGGTTAATCCTCTTTAATTAGATCATATGAATTTTAGGTACCTGTTCAATTAACACACAGAAGATAGTAAAAATAGTGAAGATGGCACCAAATTGCTGAAGTCTAAGACATTATCTATAATAAGGTAACAAGGACCAGGGGTATAGCGCAGTGGTAGAGCACATGCTTAGCATGCTGGGTTCAATTCCCAGCAAAATAAATAAATAACAAATACAAATTCCTTGTTGAGAGTCACAGTTCTGAGCAAGATTTATTGTAAAAATATCAATGAATACTTTGCAGTCTTTCCTTTGATCCTTCAGGTTACAGAATTGGGTCTGTGTCAGAGATGGCGGTTATGGGGGAAATAGCCCTGGATTGGGTGTAAGGTAGTTGCAGGTTGAATCTTGGTTCTGCTACTGACTCTTGCTGCAAGATTCTGCAACCCTTCCTCTCTTAACCTTCAACTCCTGATGCATCACCTCACAGCTTCATGAGAGGATGGAATGATGCCCTTGTGCATCCTCTGAAGTATACAGCACAGGCACAGAGCTAAGGAGCTGGTGGCACACTTGCCTATATCTTTAGATCTATGAGTTATTTACAGTTGTAATTGTTGGGGAAAGTTAATATGTGTGTTTTCTTTTTTTAATTGTTTACCATCTGTTGCCTATCTTTTGCTTCATTTCAGGCTGAAGAAAAGAAAGTTGCAGAGAAGACACTGCAGACCCCGCTGCTACCTTCCCCGGTGGCGGACCATGTGAAATGTAACATCCTGAAAGCACAGCTGGAGAATGCTTCCCGGGCCAGTGCCCAGGTATGCAGCCTAGTTGTTCTGTCTCCACCTTACAGAGCTCCCTTGATGCCCAAAGAAGGACTGGGCACTTGGTCTGTGGGGCCAGATCTAGAGATGGGAGCTCACCTTGGTATGTAAGCCAAAGTCTTCATATGAAGAATTGACTGGGATATAGTTGTTAACTAGGGACGTGAAAGAGCAGAGAGACAATTGGATAGCAGTGGTTCTCACACATTAGTATGCACAGAAGTGCATGGAAAATCTGGCACATTGGCAGAGACCAGCAGTTCATCATGGGGCTGATGAATCTTCATTTTCACCTGCTCACAGGATGCCACTGTAGGTGACATTACTCTAAAAGACCCACAGTAGCAACCGCAGGAAGTACTTCTCATCTGTACAGCTGAGGGAACAATGATGCCCTGAATATTAAAATGTTGTCAGAGAAAAAGCACTGTGTACATGGAGCTTAGACTGCTGAGCAAGGGGCCCTGTGGTGGCACTGGTGTTTCTGAGCCCGAGTACCCCACATGGCCTGGCCAAACACTTGGAAGAGGGGCATCAGCTGGCTAGTGCTGTCTGAGGTGGACATAGTGAAACTGGATCTGCCAGATGTTGGAAATCGGTAAACCAGATCAACTGGAAGGAACTGTCACTGCCTGGGTGAAGAAGCCAGACTGACACCCACGAACAAGAAGCAGATAGAAAGGAGTAGGTCTGTTCCCACTAGAGCCCCCTATCGATGGGTGCTGGCATGAGGCCAGCTGGCAAAGCATTTGCTGAGTTCTCAGCCCCACAACCTTCCAGATGTCCCGAGGGTGAATTTGGAGATGAGAAGTGATAGTCAGTAATTACCATAAATTCTCTCACTTGGCACCCATAACAGATACTACTGGTTTTTTAAGTAGTGACCACTACACTCTCCCTGCAAACCTAAATACAGTCTCAGAATCACTTTCCTTTTCTTTTTTTTTTTTTTAAGAGTAGGAAAGATTGAGAGAATAATAGCACCTGAGAGACAAGTGGGAACATAAAAGTGCATTGCCACAGAGCCCCTTTTTCAGGACTAATTTATACAGCAAAGTCAATGTGGGTACCATGTGGGTCAAACTATAATCAACCAATAGGATTACAAGTATAGCTACTTAGCCAATATTGATCCGATAGGGAAGCGGATCACATAGCAAGGGTACATGAAAAGAGCAAAGGCATTTTGGGGAAGGGATGGGTCCAGATGCTCTGGTCCCCCACCTGGGTGACAGATGTCTCTTTGAACTTAATGGATCGAGTGGTACCAATCACAATATAATCCCAAATTTTCATTCATCCCATAGGGAAATATGCAAGTCTGGCCATTGTGATTTTAATGTCAAGACCTTGCCTTCTTCAGATGCGCCTCCAGCCACAGTTCTGATGTGTTCTCATCTCTTTTACTGACTCCCTTCAGAGCCTATCCCTGTCTTCTGACCACCTATTAATTTCTACCCAATTTAGCTGTCTGTCATATTCCCCTCTCTGAAGAGCTATCTCTAACTGTAGTTAGCAGAGAATGGGCAAAGTTCAGAGTCATTTTCTATAGTGTTCCAGGGAGAAAACGCAAGTCCATTAAAGATGGCACTCAAATAGAAAGCCTTTCGCCGTTTTGCCCATTTTGCAAACCATATATATAAAGCTGCATTGTCCATGAGTCCATTAGAAAAATATATAACTATCTTTGGTCCCTACGAACCTAGTATTGTGCTTATGTTGCTGTGGAAATACTTATATTATAACGTCTACTTATGTATGTAGCAACCTGAATAATTTCAGTCCTCCCAGAACATACTCTGAAAAACAAGAGGAGGCTTTCACAATTTCTTCCATTTGGGGGTTGTGATGTAAACAGGAAGCAGTAAAGTGTGGCACACAAGTTTGAACATTAGACAGTCTGAGTTTGAATCATGATCTACCATTTATCAGCCATTTCACCTTACACTTGCTTGCTAAACTCTCTGAGTCTTGGTTTTCTCATATGCAAATGGCTATGACGGTTTATAACACTTCTAAGTTCTTGTGAAGATTAAATAAGGCAATCTAGATTAAAGTACCCAGCACAATCCATTGCTCTGCTCTTGCGGAGATATGTGCAATATTGATTACAGATATAGTGTGATAAAGTCAATAGGCACTGACTTTTTTTGCAAATAATGGTAGTAGCACTTTTTACCTGATGCTCAGATTCACTTCTTACTGCAAACTCGGTCAGATCAAAGTTATAGTCTCAATTCTCTGTCTTACTTCTACTCGCTTCATTATTTTGAAGTGTGCCATTTTGCCACTGTCATGGAACAGACAAACCTGAAATACGACATCACCCTCTACAAAGTCATTATCCACACTAGGAAGCTTTATCATGTTCTCAGTGCCCATGCTGCTTGCCTCACTTATAGAGGACCTGGATTTCTGCTTCAGTGCAGAAGTACAGTGTATTGGAAACACTTCATTTCTTAAAGTATTGAAAAAGATGAGGGCTAGGTACAGAGAAGGGAAAATGTCCTGGCCAAACAGATGTAGTGGGTGGGCCCCAAGTAGGAAAGGAGAAGAGAGCTCATGATTCAGAGCATTGTTTCCCAAGATTGTACAAGAACCATGAGTACCACCGGATGCTCGCTGATCATTTTGGAAATGCTGCTCACTGAACTTCCTAAACAGGAAGGAGTAGGTCTGTTAGCTGCACATTAGCTTTTTATAGGCTCTGAGAAGTCCACAGGAAAGAAAGCTGTTTTACTTTCCTCCACACCTCAATTGGCTGCAGAACTCTTTGTAGAATAACTCCCACTGTCATCTGTAAAATAGTGTTAATGGGACACAGAAATATGTTTTGGGACTCCCTGATTTAGGATAGGCTTTTGGGGGTTGGGGGATTGATTTTGCAGTAAGAGATTGAACCCAGGAATTTTCACATACTAGGGAAGCACTCTTACCACTGAGCTACATCCCCAGCTCCACCTTAAACTTGTGATCCTCCTACGTCAGCCTCCTGAGTAGCTGGGATAACAGGCGTAAGCCACAGAGCCCAGTTGCTGGTTTAGTGCTTTGAGGGCTTGTGTTAGAAAAGCATTGGTGCACTGACAGGAATTTAAGTGTTAATCCCCTGTTGACCTGGATGCAGAAGCCCAACAATGTTCTCCATTATTCCTGGCTCTAGAAAAGGCTCAGAAAGCAGGGCCAGTCCTTATGTGGGCAAGCACAGTAGGCTAACAATGCAGTGCCCACCAAATCAGTACGCTTGAAGTCTTTGCTCAACACGTACCTAGAACAGAGACCAAGCTCTGCGCATTGCAACGTAGGTGTGAGGGTCACAGACTACTGTGTTTCCCAGTGGCCACCAGTGTGTGTTCTGCTGGCCTGGCTGGCTGACTGGGTGTCTCCCACCACCCCCGACATTCTTTGGTACTCACCAGAGGGAGGAAGACAAGGCTTCTATCAAAATTGAATGATGTAATTCCTCCCAAGCTTGTTATGCTGATGTGAAAGGACAGATTCCAAATTCTTTTGTAAACTGTAAGTACACTGTGAGCATGGAGCTGATTATTATTCTTGATCTAAAATGTGAGTGAGGGATTAAGCTGTGGGCTTTTCTTTTCCCACACCATCCTTTTCACATTCAAATGCAAGCTGGCTCATAGCAGATGCTTATTAAAAATATGAATACAAAAATTGATTACATTTAGATGATTGTATCTTAATTTCCTTAATGGGGAATGACTCAAGGAAACATTTTTTGATAATTTACATAAATACCGGGACAAGATTTACTATTACCTGAATACTTGATGAAAGACTTCTTGGTCCACCTTCACATTTCTGTATCCTTTGAATATAAGTGACTTGGAAATGTTTTTTTCATGCCAAATGCTCACTTTTTACTCATCCAACTGTTTTTTTTTTTTAACAGATAGGAAAGGAGGAATCAGCATTTGTAAATACCAATAAGAAGTCAAGTCTTCAGGATGCTAATGTAAGGTCTGTTGCTTCTTGTTTGAATGGGGAAACAATACTCTGAGTTGTCACCGTTATCCTCAGAACATTGCGCATGAAGGAATGGGCTGATAACATCACAGGAAAAATGAAACCAAATGAGAGCCCAAAGATATCATCCTAAAGGACTTCCTTTAATCCTCAAAAATGTTGCTTAGCCTCAGTTTTAATATCGCTCCTGCTGTACTGCTCAGCACTTTGGGGTGTCTCTCGAGCATGTCCCTCTGACTGTGTGCTCCTGCAAGAAGTCTTTCAAAGACTCAGAACTGAATCTCTTCCCAGCCCAGCCTCAGCTTGTTGCTCCTTCCTCAGCCCATGTGGCCCTCATGCTAAACTCCTTGCCAGGACTGGAACCACACATGCTCATGAAAGTTTCCAGGTCACTCCTCCTCCACCCCAAACCCAAAGGAAACCCTTCCTCCCCGGTCACATAGGCAGCAGAAACTCCCCTTGCCCTGGTCCAAGTGGGAGATTATGGCCATCCTATTTGCCACCTTCAGGGACTATAAACCCCCGCAGAGACTCCCAAAGGTAACATTTCCCCAAGGACCAGAGCATCAGCATCTCCTGTTAAAAACATAGGCTTTTTGTTCCACTGTAGACCTCTCAGATTGTGCGGGGTGGGTAGGGGGGTGGGGGCGTGCAGGTGAGGATGGGGATCTGCATTTTAATAAGTACCCCCAGGGGATCTAGATCCACTGCCCTTGGGAATTCTTACACTCAATGTCCAAAAGAAAAGCTAACATTTATCTGTGTCATCTTAAAAGTCCCAGTCTATGTTCCTGGTTTAAATTTGTCTTCCACTAGAGACATACACCTCCCTGGACTGTCATAAAACTTCATGAAGACTGGGGTTTTGGCTCAGCAGTAAGGCATTTGCTTAGCATGCACAAGGTCCTGGACTCCATCTCTAGCACTAAAAGGAAAAACAGAGAGGTGGTGCTGGGGAGAAGGAAGGAAGATGGTGGGGGGGGCTTATTAATCTCTAAGCCGCCATGCTTCACATGTTTTCCAGTTTTGGCAAATGACATTATTACCTATTTCTTACCTGGGACTGAAACCTGGGAGCCCTTGTTTTCTCTTGCCTTGTCCCCTCCCCTTACCTAATTAATGACCACATCTGTTCAATCATCTCCCACACCCATCCTCTCTTTTTTGGGGCCATAATCCTTGCCTACTCCCAGCCTGTATTATCTTTCTTCCTGGATTGCTGCTGAAACCCTCCTTTAAGGTGCTCCTGGTCTTCTCTCACCAATGCCCTCTTCATTTCTCTGAGGACCTTTCTAAAGTACAGATCTGATGTGCCACCTGTCTAAAACCTTTAGAGATGTTGCCTTCCGTGTAAACTTAGTGACCTGGTGACCTGGTGACCTGGTGACCTGACCCCCGCTTTCCCTCCTGTCCCAAGCCCTTGCTCTTTCTCTGGGACCTTCCCACCCACAGTTCTGGTGCCCAGCCCTCAGCCAGGTCAACACTCGTCTCCCGGCCTGGAGATGTTCCCTCCACCTAGTTAAGAGTGGATTCTGCCACGAAGCTTTCCCACAGGTCAGCCCCTCCACCCAGGCACAGTTATGTTTCTCTGTGAGACCCAGTCCTTGCAGGGAGTTTCCCCTAGGCTCCCTCCCTGCCTGAGGGAACCGAAAGTGAGGCCCCACCCTTAACTCCCATTCTTTATTTGCCCATTCCTGTATTTATGCAACAAACACTTATGAGGCACAAGCCACACACTTATCACACAATTAGGCAATGAATAGAAGAGAAAACGGAGGCCTAGAAGTGTTCATTGACTTGCCAGGGGTCCTTTGCTGAGGGCCTTAACTTGTTTAGATGCCCCTTTGGTGCTGGAAGCTAATTACTGGGTTTTAAAAATGAAATTAGTCATAACCACTATAAACATGTTAAAGCTTTACCTTAACATCCCCATTTTGTGTAGGGCCCATTAGTTATCAGGCATAAATGATTGAGGAAAGGTAAAAATGAGATTTAGTTTTTAACATTTATACATGTAGACAGAATTAAAATATAGAGCAAGTCCTAAAGGCCTTCTGTTATGCATTTTTCACATGACATATACTATGGTTCTTCATTTCTTTAAAAATGTATTCTGTGCTATGTTTCAAATAGCGTGAACACCAAGTTATTGGGGGGCAAAAACCAAGTTATCCACAGTGTTCTCGTCATTCATTTTACTGGCAGAACCTGGTGGTGAACCAAACTGTTATATTATGGATGGGTGGGTGAGTGACTATTTGGGATAGAGCAATTTTATTTGGTACCCCAATTATATTTAGTTCCCCACTTGCTATATTTTCTTCGCTTGATTTTTGTTTGTTTATTTTTTTTTATTTTGGATGCCCCAGTCTTTTCAAAATAATTATGATTATTAAAATAAGTAGAGTGGAATAGCAAAAAATATTGATTTCTTGACTATCAAGGTTACTAAGGTATAAATTACTGAAAAAACGGTCTGTGTTGCCAAAACGAGACTAAACTTTCTTGTTGGTGTCGTCCCGTTATTTTCTATGTCCCTAGGAGTCCTATCCCTATTCGTGTGGAAACTGCCCAGCCAGCTATGGAAAAGCCAGAAATCAAGCCTCCCCGAGTGAGGAAGTTAACAAGACAATATAGTTTGTGAGTTCTGTACTGCAAGTTTTTAAATTTTGACAACTACAGTGATGCTATATAATTTGGTTCTAATTTCGTAGCTCTTCAAACCGTTGCCAGAGAGCCATCCCCCAAATTCCCTTTATTTCCAATGTAGGGCATGATGGGCCCAGACCTTTTTCCTTGAAAACACTGCATAGTTGACATGTGTACTCCTTGCTGATTGACAGGTAGCATGCTGCTCCAAAACTGTCCACTCTTATCACCTCCCAGTTGCTGGAGGTCGGCAGCTTGGCATGGCTTACTGGGTCTTCTATGTCAGAGTCTCTTACAAGACTGTGTTCCAGGTGTCACCAAGGGCTGTAGTCCCGTCTGAAACTTTATTCGTGCAGTTACTATTCTTCAAGGCTGCTGGACCAAAGTCACCCTCAGTTAGTAGTTACCTAGACCTGTCTGGCTTTCTCTATCAGAGAAAACCTATGAAAAGAGCCAGAGAAGAGTCATAGTCTTTTGTAACCTAAACACAGCCATGACATCCATTACTTTCGCCATATTTGGTTCATGAGAAGCAAGTAACAAAGTCTAGTTCATACTCAAGAGGAAGAACTCATGAGAGCATGAATACTAGCACCAGGGTCTCTCAAGGGATAGCAAAGGCTACCTTCCATGGCATATTAGTATAATGGTAGCGTGGCCATCGACAGAGCCAAAGCTAACCACAGAGCGATGTATGAGACCAGTGACCATCCAGGTCTGCTCAGCTTATTTTCACAAAAGTCTCCTGGCCTTCAGGAACACGGAACTGTTTTAGGCACCGTCAGGGAATAGCGAAGTGACACAATTTCCATCCAAAAGATTCACAGTATATTGTAGGCAACAACAGAGTTGTAGATAGTTACAATCCCAAGAAGACAGATAAGTGCCATAGTGAAGGTGGTGGTAGTATTAGTCATAGTTGTAGTACTGATCGCAAGGACAGTTCCCATTTCTTGACCTGGGCTATGGCCCTGGCACTGAGCCCCAGTGGGTAATTGGTCAGAGAGCTGTAGGGGGATCTCTGGACACGGAGGGCTCTTGGACAGGCTTCTATGAGAGCCATGACTTGTTTATAACTCTTGGGAAATTTATTCTTTGAGCTGTTCTTTCCCCATCTATAAAATGGGTGATAGCAGTCATCTACCTCTGAGGAATTTTATGAGAGTTAATATGTGACAGTGTGGGTAAAGTTCCTGGTAGGGGACTTGGCCACAGAATGTGCTCCTCTTCTTCCTTCTCTAGGACCTGGAAGTTCCTGAGAAAAGGTCAAGTTTTGGGGGGTCCCAGGGTACAAAATACAGGACAGGGACTGTATGGCCAGTTGCAGTTCTGAAGCTGTCACCTCAGACCTGCCGTTCACCCCTTGTGAAAGGAGGAAAGGTCATGTGTGGAGTCCTAAGGGGCAGACACATCCCACCTCATTGCCTTTAACTTCCAGACAGGAAAGTGGGTACATTTCTTAGAAAAGTCAAAATGAATAGATTCAAATAAGTAAGAATCCTAATGATCTCTGGGGAACAAATTAAACCATGAAAATCTGCCTCCTCATGGACAAGGCTGGCAGGATTTGCTTTTTTTATATTTTGAAGCTTAAAATGTTATTATCACCCTTTTGGGATATGTGATCAGTTTGAAATAATGATAAACTTATAGATGGCCTGGAAGGAAAGAAAATTTCAGTCACCAAATTGGCTCTTTTAAGAAAACCTCTTTCAAACTTCTCACTTAAATGTGTTTCTTAAGCTGTCTCCAAATATTCTGCTTTGAAAAAATCAAAGAATGATAGCATTTTCCCATTAGTAGAAAATAGACAAATTAATAGATAGGATTTTTGTAGCACTGACCTCTCTGAGGGAGGTCAAAATTCCCCTTCTTCCACACATCCAAGTCCTGGAGATAATCCCATGATGCCAGGTCAGACTTCTCCCTCATGGTGACTTCCTGTCTAATGTCATTTTGTTCGTGGGTCATATAATTTTGTCAGGGAGTTTCTAAGACAAGAGCTATTTGGTCCCAAAACAGATTGGCCCGACTCTTTCCTTGTAATCAATTTATCATACTCAAGGAACAGCTGCTGTTAGGCCACAAAAGGGGCCATTATAACCTTTGGTCAAAACAGTGAGTTCTTAAGAGCCTTGTATTTACTAGCCTAAGAAAAGCCACTCAAAATAATATCCTTTGATTTGGAGGTTCCACAAAAAGTTAAACATACTATTACCATAGGACCCAGCAACTGTATAGACTCTGAGGTAAAATTTCAATCTGAAAGACTTGAAATCAGACAGCCAAATAAATATTTGTCCATCCATGTTTCTAACAGCATTATTCACAATAGCCAAAAAGGTGAAGGCAACCTAAGTGTCTATCAGCAGGTGAATGGATAAGAAATAGGAGATATCCATAACTTGAATATTTTTCACCATAAAAAAGCAATGGAATTTTGATATATGCCACAACATGGTTGGTCCTGGAAACGTCATTGTGGATGAAATGAACCAGACCCAGAAGGACATATTTTGAATGATTCCATTTCTATGAAGCACCTGAAATAGCCAAATTAATGGAGATATAAAGGAAATGTTGTTACCAGAGGCTATGGAGGGTGGCCATGGACTATATTGTTCAATAACGATATATATGTAGTTTGTGCTGGGGGTGCTGAAAGGTTTGGGGTTATATAGTGGTGATGGTTTTACAGTGTGATGAATGTATTTAATACTACTGAACTGTTATATATACTTTACCACAATTGCAGAACATAAACCCTGGCAAGTGGTAGAAAATCCACCCCAAATGTGCTTTAGAAGAAAGCCGGTGTATTGGACATCTGGTAGACATCTGTTGGAGAAGCCCCAACCCTGCTCCGACCTCCCTTCCTCCCCAGCCCCGCTGCATGCCCCACAGCATGTGTATAATTGTAATGAGCAGAGCTTCATGTGCTTTTAGTAACCGCAGTGATGAAGACGACCTGCCCCCAGACCTGGCTGAGGCAGTGGGAGCAACCACAGCCACCACCACCAACACCACGACAGCTGCCACACACGTTGCAGTGCCACTGGCATCCCCCAAAGTCCAGAAAGTCAGCTCACCTCAGAAGTCAGAAGGCAAGGGCCAGCAGTCCCCGGGGGCCAAGGTATGGAACAAAACTTGGAGGAGTAGCTGTCCATGCTGGGAATACACTGTCCACTTAGTGAGTAGCACTGAGTGTGTGTATTTGAATTTTGCATAAACAATTATATGCATTCATTAAAAAAAACCAGCAAAACATATTTTCATGTATCCTGTTCCCAGAATATAAGCCAACTGTTTGCAAAAGGTATAGTATGATATAAAGCCAGATACATTGTACTTTAAGAACAGTGTAAGGGATTCTTGAGGGCAATTTTGATTTAGAATAGCATCCTATATAAGCTGTTACTCCTCTGTAAAGGTAGAAAAGGATAAACGACACCTTGTATACACACATACACTCCATAATAGACAATTTAGAGGAATAAAAACCCAGACATGTCCCTATCTCACTCCTTATATAAGATAAGCTGCATTAGTAGTTTGAAAGTGGAAATATTAATATTTGATAGTTTAGAATTTCGGGAAATTGCCAGAGATGTGAATGGGTGGTGATAAGGGCCTCACATAAGACTTTTTTTTTTTTTTTTTTTTTTTTTTTTTTT